>NC_086331.1:64271761-64587606 GCF_032445375.1 Bacillus rossius redtenbacheri
GATTCTAGCCTGCGCTTGTGTTCGTTTGGCGTCTATGTGATTGCGCCAAAGAAATTTACTGTCCATATGTACGCCTAGATATTTAACTACATCCTTGTGGGGAATGTTTTCGTTGAACAGACTAATATGTGGCCTGTTGTCGACAGGTGTAATGTGTTTGCAGGTAAACACAATTGCTTCGGACTTTGTTGTATTAACTTTGATTCGCCAGGTCGTGCACCAGTGTTGGAACTCGGTGAGTGCGACTTGTAGTCTGTCTGTTGCTAGCTGGAGATTGTGGGACCTGCTATACAGCAGTGTCGTCTGCATAGCAGCCTAGCTTGACGAGGCAGTGTGTGGGGCGTGGCATATCGCTTATGTATATATTAAATAGGACAGGGCCTAGGATGCTACCTTATGGTACTCCTGCTCTTATTTCTTTGATGTTTAATAGAGCCTCTTCAGTAGATACTCTGAAAGCTCTGTCTTTTAGGTACGATACGACTAGCTTGATGTAGCAGTCTGGGAAACCTGTCTGATATAGTTTGTAAATTAGCCCCGCATGAAATACTCAATCAAAGGCTTTTTTCTACATCTATAAATGTTGCGACTATGTAGTCTTTTACATTAAAAGCGCTCGTTATTTCTTCGGTAAGACGCACGAGTTGGTGTACTATCGAGTGTGTGCTGCGAAAGCCGAACCGTTCATTCGGCAATATGTTATTTTCTTGGATGTGTACGTTGAGTCTGTGTAGCAAAATACTCTCGGCGACTTTAGATACAGTGCTTAAGAGGCTGATTGGTCGGTAGTTTTGGGGTAATGTTTTATCTTTACCCGGCTTGTGAAAGACTATAACTTGTGCTTCCTTCCATTGGGAGGGGAAAATACCTAGTTTAAACATTGCATTTATGCATTCCGCTAGATATTCAAGTGTTTTGTTTGGGAGTTATTTGAGAACAACAGCTTGTATGACGTTGTTTCCCGGAGCTTTGCACGGCTTCATTTTTCTGATAGCTCGCTTTATTTCCTGTGCTTTGTTCGCAAGGGTTATGAGACTGGGTTGTCGTAATTTATCACGTAGTTCACGGTAAATTTGTGCAGTGAATTGCCTGTCGCAGGGCTGCATGTTAGGCTGGAAAGCTGTTTCTATTGCGTCAGCGAAGGCCTGTGCCTTTTGTTGGAGCTGGAAAACTACGCCGTTGTTTGTTTGGAGGGGCGGGATTTTATCAGTTTTATTTAGGATTCGTTTCGTCAGTGCCCAGTCACTGCCGTCCTGGGTTTTCAGTTTTGAGATTTTTGATTCCCACTGGCTGCTGCGCCATAGTGAGATTTCGTCGGATATGAGTGTTTTGAGTTCGTTGATTCGGCGTTTCGTCTGTTGTGTACAGCGCTGCGTGTATTCGCGCTGCAGTCGATTCTTTTGTGCGATCAAGCTGCGGATGTACTCTTGGCAGTTCATCATGCGCTAACCTAACCTCCTTATCTGGGATGCACTGGCTGATACCATCCTGGATTTTTACAGTTAATTCGGTTATCGCGGAATCTAGGTTTTCACTATTTTTAATATTAATTTCGGCCGCATCAGGGAGATTTATCATTAAGTAATTTTTAAAACGTTGCCAATCTGCGTTCTTATAATCCATAAATTTACGCGGTGAATTTTTATCAGAAGTTGTGTCATCAAAGATTAGGTGGACGGGGATATGGTCTGACGACATGTCGTGTACAACCTCGAGTTCGAATCCCGTGTTGACACGTTTGTTTAGGGCCATATCTAAAATATCGGGTAAACTATTGATTCTGCCTGAGTCGTGTGTTGGCTCTGAGGGAGCATGTACATGATAGTTTTTATTAAACTGGTGGGTGTAGAGTAGTCTGCCATTCGCCGTGGTGCCCCTGCAATTCTACTCTAGGTGTTTAGCGTTTATGTCGCCAACAGCGAGGAAGCTCGGGGCCGCACCATACAGAGCGTCCAGATCCGCCACGCTGAGGGACCTACCAGTGATCGCATACATTGAAATGAGTTTAATTGGTTGGCGGTTAGTAGTTAAATTAATTCCTATTGCTTCTTGATTTTGAAAATCGGGGAGCTGGCAGGCAGAGTGCCTGATACTGTTGTGTACTGCCAGGGCGACTCCGCCGCCTCTGACATCACGGTCGCGCCTGTATATGACATAATTTAAAATGGTTAGCCTATCAGTCGGTTTTAAGTGTGTATCACTTATCGCTGCTATTTTTTTATATTTATCCAGGTGGTTTATTAATTCCGGTAATTTATTTTTAATGCGGTGTGCATTCCAGAATAGGAGGAAATGTAACTTAAAACTACTGGCCGGGTTTGTGTTGTGAGCCGGGTCCACATTATTCATCGCTGCCATGGATGGTGTCGGCGAGCGCACACACGCAATCCATGGTTGCACAGATTTTATCAGCCATGGATTTCGCTGGGTCGAGCCAGATTGCCATCAGTTAGCACAGTGGGCCGATGTAACTGCGCAATTGAGTGTTGGCACTTATGGCTTTATTGTTTAGAAGGATGGATTGGACATCCTCCAGGTGTGGAACCTGCGTGTCGGTGGTGGGTGTAGGTGGGGGAGGTGGTGACACAGGGGCTGTGTCAACAACCATGATCTGGGCAGCTGCTGGTGACGTCACTCGTCTCGGGGCCGCGGCGGGGTTTTCCTTGGTCGGGGCAGCATGGGTCGGTTGTTGTTGTTGATGTTGTTTTCTTCCATTGCCGTTCTTGTGGCCCGTCCAATTTTTCTTTTGCTGCTTTGGTCGCAGCCTGCGCTGCCATGGATTGTTGGCGAAGACAGGGTAGTCCAGCTCATTGTAGCTGGGTACGCTGTGGTGTGTCAGTGCGTCGAACCTGTTGTTCGTGTACTGGGTGAAGCCCGGGAGCAGGGTGTGCCTCGTGGGGCCCCATGGTTGTGATCCCGGAGGGCCAAAGAAACCCGGAGGGGTTCGCTGTTGGGGCGCAGGATGTGTTGCGGCTCGCCTGTTCTCGCGGATGTCGCGGCGAGACTGCTGTTCGCGTGCTTTGCGGACCTGGGGAAGGTGTCTACAGCTTTCCTTTTTGTATTCACTGCAGCCCTTGTAGTTGGCGCAGTGCTGTTCCTGGCAGTGAGCACATTTTTTGTGCTCTTGTTGCCCGGCCAGAGGGCCGTCGGGAGCGCGGTGTGGGCAACTGTACCACCTGCAGACGGGCGCGGCTCTACAGCCCTTGCGAACATGATTGAACTGCTGGCACTTGCTGCACTGGCTGGGGCCTGAAGGGCGGCGGTAGTCATCGACGCGGATGGCCATGCTGGCGAACTCTTTTAGCAAGAGAATGCGGTTCGGATCGCAGCTCTGTGGCACTTCAATGACTAGTGCATCGCATTTTTCGCGGCACTGCCGGTTCTCGAGGAACCAGAAGTTCTGCACTGGCAGATTTGCGGTCGCTAACTCCTGTTGAAGGAAGTCTAGGGGTGTGAGCCGGTGAACATAGCGCAGCACGAATTTGCGAGGCATTTTGTCCCGCTGCAAGAGCACGGAGTGCTGGGCTCCGATGGCCTGAAGGGTCTTAATGGCATGGTGGTACTATGTTATGCTGGCTGTGTGTACCAGCAGTTCATCTCAGCCGCGGTTCTGGCATACAAATTTTTCTGCCAGGGCTTGTTTCAGGGCATGGTACACCCTCGGGTAGTCGTGTCCCTTGTCGAGGAACACGAAGAGAGGCTTCACTTTAGAAGCTCTGGCTGTCTGCGCTGAAGGCGCTTGGGGGCGGGAGTAGGGGCAGGGCCCTCCTCGCCGATGCTGTCTGCGGACCGATCGCTGTGGGAACGCTTCGCCCTCTTGTTCGCCACTTTTGTCCAGCCTGGCTGCTCGGAACTGCCTGAAGGGCCTTCGTCCATGTCGCTGATTTTCGTTACTGGTTTGTCAATCCTAGCGCTCCTTACCACTCCCCCGGGGCTAGTTAGCCGGGTTCGTGGCTAGGCTATAGGGGTTCTAACACCCCGGGTGTCGCTGAGTTTGTCGGCCGTCAATACTTAACCTTTACTGCAATAACTGTTACCACCTGTACACACTAGGCACACAGGCACCTTTCTATACTGTCTGCTGCTGGCTGTGATAGCACTGAGAAGTGCTTTCAAAAACTGAACAAGCTAGACCGCAGGAGCTGCTTCGGGACACGTCCATCCTTCACCAAGGCACAGCTGGAACTACCTCCTCCAGAGCACTGATGCTCGATTCTCGTATGGATAAAAAAAAACTATGGAACACAGCAGCACTCGCAGCCACATATCTCATCAACAGAAGTTCAACAAAATAAATTGAGAAAACACCTGCTGAACAGTGGTACAACAAAAAACCTAACCTGAGCTACTTGAAAGATTTCGGTTTGAAGCATATGCAAAAATCAACAGACACCAATCAAAACCATGTAGGATGTAGGTCCCAGCTTTTACATGACCACGTGAGATGCTTATCACTTGGCACCAGGCCCATGAAAAAATTGTGCGTTCTGGTCGAGAGGTGGTGTAACTTTACATGGACCAACTGTCCTGGCTCCAGGGGGGTTGGTAAGCAGATTGTTTGTGGCATTTGGTCCACCAAGAATTGTTCCTGCTGTTGCCACTCTTGTTCGCATACTTCCAAGAGAGTGGGTCTGGCTTCTGGCCCCCAAATGGCACTTGTAATGGTGCGACAGTTGAGCAGGCCCATGAGCTGCTGCAACTGCATGCAGGTACTGTTACACTCCTCAGTCATAACTGAGTAAACCCAAGTTATGTTTTAACTTTGTTACAATTCACTCTCCTGGTGACTGGGGGGCAACCAATGGATTTTTTTGGTTTCAGAAGGCAAAATAATGATTTCATCTAGATATTAGTACCTCTGTTTTTATTTAACTTCTGATTATTTTTACATTGGATATTTTATAAATGGATTAACAGAAATATATATATAACATGGATTTATAATCACATTGTTAAAATAATGGGCTGGCCCTTATTAGAAAATTAAATAGATCTTTAACATCATTTAAATAAAGTTTGTTACAATCGACATGTTAAGGAGTCGCAGGAAACATCTGGCTGTATGATCTCAGCAACGTCGTGGTTGAATGCTAGTCCGAAAAGGTTTTTAAAAACTGAAGGTCTGGCAGTTTGAAGGTTGCTGGACGAAGTGGAACAGCTCACGGGACGTCAGAGGGCCTTAGTCATCCGGCCCGTGGAGACTGATCTGGTTCTTGTAAACTGGTCCAGTACTTGAAACCTGGTCCGGTACTAGTATCCTGGTACTTGGTCCCTGTCGGTGAACAGATCCGAAACACATATGTTCAGCACTGATTCACAGACAGTTGGCAAAATAGGCAGAAAATGCCTTCTAGTCACGACGATGGTCGGGTAGTAAAGGTAGTAAAAACTCACCAAACAGGGTGATGTCTTCCAGGATTTCCCCGGGCGTTGAGCACACGGACCTGGCACATACGTTTCATGATATTAAAAAAATTATTTATGATGACTACCACATGACTGCTCGAGCTAGATCTACACAGACTGACTAACGCTTAACACTACCGTTGTCGGAATCATCCCTTGTCTAGTTAATCACATCTTAAAAGAATTATGGAGAGGCGTCATGATGACGTAGATGCGAAGTAGCCAATCCAGAATCGTGGCGCGCAGTAAGTTTGGGGCGGCAGAGACTCGTAATTAAAAGGCGATGTTAAAGGAAGACAGGGGGGAGGCTTCGGCTTTCGGACCGAAAGGTTCCGAAGATTACCGAAGTGCTTGTCGAGAAAAGCAGACTTCGATATCTCGAAGTTTGTGGTACAACCCGATGTCAGCGCGACCTACTGAGGTGTGGCTGAACCAAGTAGAGGTCGTCTCGCACAAGGCGACAGCTAGCAGCATGGAGGGTTATGAAGCGGTCTAGGCCAGCGTCCTGGTGGCCTGGGAAGGAACTATGGGGTACTGGTTACTGCGGGAGACACCAGAGGGAAGGCGTTCAGCAGGTGTTCAAACTCCCAGGGGAAGTGATTCGCAAAACTACCGTCAGGTGGCATAAACATGTACTTTTGAGACTAGTGTCGTGGCCTTGGGGAGAGGCCGACCCTGGCCAGGGTTAGTGGCTGGTCATCACTATGGGCCAGTGTTACCAGGAAATCTTGGAGAGGAGGGGGTGTGTGGGGGCTGCTGTGGTAGTGGGAAATAGGCTCTACAGGACCCGGAGGCATGACTGGACATTGGTTAAAATGGCTCGCGTCAGGGGAGGTCTTGGGATTAGCCTGTCCTGAGAGCTTGCATGGTATAGCAGTTCTCGTCACGAATCGGAGGCGGATTAAAGGCGACGTTCGTGCACCAAGGCGGTAATAAAATGATACCCAGACTGGCAAATACTCGGCAAAAATCGGATTAAGGGCTGGGAAAACTTGGGGAGACATGTCTGACAAAAGTTGAATGAGAGTGTACAGGAGGAGGAACAAGTTTTAGTTCTTGCAGCAAAGAATGACTGTTGACATAATTTAATTTTTTAAAAATTCAAAATTTAAATTTGTGCCAAAAATACTAGTTGGTGGTACAGTATGAGGCACAGGCTACAACTCAATCAGATCCAGCTGGTCGAGCAGTGGTCGGCAGCTGTCTGCACTGGTCACATGTCTCAGGAAATTCAATACTGTCGCCTCGATGTGGCACTTGTTTTGCTCATGGTCTTCCCATGTTTGCGACCATATGATCATATCATCCAAGTAAGCCTGGGCAAACTTTCCGATGTACCCATCAAGGATGCATACCATCATGGCCAGGAAAGTCGCGGGGCATCCATCAGCCCGAATGACATGGCGCAGAACTGAAATCGGCACTCGTCGAATGTTGTGAAGGTGGTTTTGGGTCACTCTTCAGAGCAGAAAGGCACCTGCCAGTACGACTTCAGCGCTAGGAAGTTGAAGATACAGGCATCACCTAGTTCGGCCAGAGCATCTGTGACGTTAATGAGTGGTGGTGGTGCTGTTAAGGTGACTGCATTGATCGGCTCGATTAATGAAAAATTACAATATCCCATCCTTTTTGGCCATAACTACTAAGTAGTTATATGTATATTCACTGGGTTCTATCACCCTGTCATTAAAATCTTTTTCTGGATGACATCCTACTCCTGGGGTCTGAACCCCATCAGTTGTACAAACCAGAGCCTGTGGGGCTACTTGGGGATGTATGCTCAGATACCATGGTTCGGCACAGCATATCGGTTGCGACGAAAACCTGCGGTTGCTGGGCGAGAGCTCCATTGAAAAGGTCTGTGTACTCAGATGGGACCTTGTTTTGGATATCGGCCAGGGTGGTGGTGGGCGCCTGATGCAGGGTGATTCCCTGCCCCTAACCACAGTAGTTGGGTGCGATATGATGTGCCCCTGCATGTTCCCCTGTGAAATATGGTGTTCCAGGTTTGAGTCCCAGTCGTCTACTAGCTAACTCGTTTATTCTCAGGGTTAGGTGCGGGCGACGTGGCTGGGAAAAGGGGAGTCATTGAGAAACAGTCCCATGCAAATTACTGCAAACTCAGTTTGTAAGAAATCTGGTGTACTACACAAGGCATCTCAGTACAAGCCGCTGTCCATGGGGATGGACCTGCATGTGTAGGTGCTGAAGCATGTCCTGGTACACTGTCTGTTAGCGGTCAGATACGAGTATCACACTGAAGGTGGCATAAGCGACGGAAGCTAGATTCATAAGGAAGGTTCGCTCCACTGGACAACATGACTGAAGCACAAGAATTTGACCCTTAAACAAACACACATATATAATTTACCATGTGGATGAGGAAGACATTTTACTCTTGAAAATAGTTCCATAATGTCACATGGAGACGATTTAAATGTTTAAACTAATGAAAAAAAGGTTTTGCCATTTCTCCCTCACTAGGCTAGGTTAGCCCCGTAAAAGACACAACAGAGAAGCGTCCAAGACATTTAGGCCAGTAGGGTTAAACATCCAATTCGGAAATAATTCCTACAAAAGGTTTTTTGTTTCAATGGCTTCATTTGTGACCCAATATGACTCTCCTAAGTTTTCCCCCTCAGGGGAGTTGTGGAAAAGTGGTTGGGGGGGGGGGGGGGGTGGAAATGTACCCCCAAAAGGGGTGTTTTTACGGACTTTTTGCTTTTATCTCCCACACTAAATAAATTATTTGAAAAGTAAATTTTATAAGAGTTATAGAGCATTAATCTCTGCGTTGAATGGTACCAAGAAAATATTTTTTGGACAATTCGTTACCAAACTACAGCAGCTGAAAGTTTGATCAATTTTCAATATCAGTGTAAATGGTTGGTTTTAACTACAGGTTTTAGACGATGTCTTATTCAAAAATGAAAAATTAGCCAATTGGCCCAACTGTCAACATTAATTACAATGGTTTTAACTTCAGGTACAGAATTTGGTCACAAACAGAATAACAATAATATAGTATACAAAATTAGTATATTTATATTAAAATGAAAAATTGTCACTAAATTAAAAAATATATATAATGGGTGAATACAAGCATTAAATTATAGACGTGCAGAAATAAAATTAAAGTCTTCGATGTTTCTCTGTCGTTGGACCACTTAACTCAATGTTTTGGTCGATGTCTGACACTTCTGATTCATTGTCAGTCAAAATGTCAAAGTCTTCATACACATCTTCTTCGGCATTTTCCAATAATTCTACCAGTTGGATGGCGTTTGTGCATGAGGTCCCCTTGCAACTGGCACAAATTATCGAACATTTCAAACCTGCCTTCCTGCAGCCACAAGAACCTGCACACCCTTTGCTGCACTTGCAAGAAATCTTCCTCAGGTGCGACTGTGGAGCTGGTTCCTTGGATGTAAGAACAGGGGCAAGTCCAAAGTTGGACTGCTGCCATCCCCACTGGAGCGGATCCATCTGGTTCTCTAATCACATTTGAACTTGGAGGTAGGTTCTGAAGCAATGTTGGCGAGCTGCTTCAATGGTCGGTGGTAGGGAAGCCAAATTGAATTTAGATTCTATGAGGGATTTGGCAAACAAGTCAAACCGCACCTTGTCCAGATTGTCCTCTGTTGTACCACCATAGAGGTTGGTCAAAAATCGTTGCCCAGCTTCTGAAATTGCTTGAGGTTGTGAATCGTGATCAAAGAAGGGTTTGATGTCCTCTAAAAGGTGCACATTCTTGGCATTCTTCATGTTTCACTATTTTCTTCTTGCCCAGCTTGTAAAATGAAGAGTGGTGTCGCAACCATTAATGGCGTGGAGGAAAATGGCCTTTTTCAGGTCGTCGGCGAGTTTACAACTCTGGTGGGTGAATATTTTTGGCAGTATTGTTCCTCTTCCTGGTTTGAGGTAATAAATGTTAGCCGATGGTGTGGCTAGAACAGTGAAGATGACCAACAAATCCGTATCCTCACAGACTAGAGCAACCTTCTCATGACTATGGGCAACTTCGATGGCTGTGGTGACGATCATATGGTCTGCATCCTCCCAAGCTTGCTTGACTGATATGCCTTCACTTTCCAGCCTCTCAGTAAGCAAGCTGATGAGTCGCTCCTTGTTCCTGTCATTTGAAATAAATTGCTCCTGGGTCATCGTCACCACCATTGACTTTGTGAAGATGACCTCAGGAGCAATGTTCCTCTTCATTCTGCAGAGCCGCTCTGCAGATTTGATGCTTTTGGTACGCAGGTCTTCGGGGTAGCCATCGGCGTTTCAAGTAATCAACATACTTGTTGATAATACATTGAAAGGCATCGCCATTCTTCCATACCACTCGGTGTAATAAAAATCCTTCATCAATGATGTGAGCCGCTCCATCGAGGTTAACTTCTCCTACAGGGTCAAAAAAGTCAAAGTACAGACTTAGGTAGGTACCTTCCTCATTCCAACCTCATCGAATAGAGACAGGGGATATGGTGCCAGCTCGTATTGGAAGAATTCCCTTAGCACTTCATCAGATTTCTTGAGGAGTGCGATACGGTGAAATATTGTCTCAGGATTGACTGTTACATCCTCCCCATGAATGGTAAACTTTGACTTGAAACATTGAATGTTCATGACACTATTCTTTCTGACAAACTTGATTTGGTCAAAGTTTTGTCCCACCAAGGTAAGCATTGACGAATTCCCAATTTCAAAGGCTCTGTGACAGTTTATTGATTCATCTCCCATGACACCTGTACTGATGGACATCATGAAGTCGCTTCCTGGAAAAGGATCGTGAGATTGAAACCACTCCACAAACCTCTGTACATCTCCATTATCACGCTGGACTCTAGCATCTTTGGCATCAACAGCTGCTCTGAGGTGGTGAATTAAACCTCGCTAAAATTCTCGACCTGTTGTGCCACTGTTGTAACTATTGGCATGGTGACTGCCCATCTGCTGAGAGTACTATCTGAAACACCACGACCATGACTAAGCCCTCCACAACTTTTTAATGAGCGCATGAGGGCCTGCTCAATGGTCATGTCAGACCAAATCCCACTCCAAAATTAATCAGATCGTCTGATTGTAAACCATCCATTCAGCACAAACCTCTCATACTCTTTTTGAGATAGTTTCTCTTGTAGGTCCATCATGTCTTGCAGATAGAGCTGCGCTGACTTAGCATACAAAAAATGCCCATTTACATGGAAATAGGGCAACATCTTCTTCACAGTACTCAGATGCAGCTCCCAGTCACCAGTCCTCTCTGCCTGTATGAACTGCTTCATGAGGGTGGTCATTTTGAAGTATAGCACCCATAACATGGCAGTGGGGCCATTATCCTCCAGTTCTTCTAGTTTCTCAGTGAACAGCTGCTTCAAATATTCGTGATCAAGTTCTTCCAAGGGAGTCTTTGAATGGGAAGGTTCTTCTGAGTCCTCATTACCCCTCATTTTCGTAAGGATGACATTTGCAAGAGCCAAATTGCAGAGAGTATGTGCACGAACTGCCCTTGAATAAGCACGCCCAGCCATCATTTTTTCTGTTGATGCTTGGACATAAGCAATGCTGAGTAGCTCTTGCAGCCCACTTCCATTCCTGATGTAGCCTATGGTTCCCAGGTACGACATTAAAAGATTAAAAAAAAAAAAACCAACCGTACAATGACTATGTTCAACTCAGAATCGGGAGTGGAAGATGCCACTATCTCACGTGCATATAGATAGAGAGGCTGGTCAAATGTGACAAAACAGACATTTTGGTCGAGGATCTTGCATTTTTCAACTGCTGAGAGAAGTGAAGTATAGATGGTGTCATAGTTACTGGGAGATGCATTGATGAATGGAAGGAAAACCGCGAGTGATGTTGAGTAGGGTTTTGAGGACATTAGCTGCTCCATAAAACCATTCCAACCTGGGAGTTTGTATCCTTTCCATTTTCCCACAATCCAATCGAAATCAGCCTGTTGATTGATCACGCTGGAGAAATTTTCCCTCAAGTCCTTAAACACAATGTTTTTGAAAGGTGCTCTGGTTTTTTCAATTGTTGTTGTTGGAATCACACCAAATTTTCCTACAATGCTTGCTTTTGGAACAGTACTGACTCTAGCTATAGCTTTACTACTTGAAGATGCAGAAATCGCTGGAGTTACACAGTGCATACCACCTATAGCATGGAAAGTATTTGAGCCATCTATGGTGTCAACATTGACATCCACATTGTCCCACACAAATTGGGAAAAAGTGTCTGGATGAACAGAGCTGGGTGGATGGTTCATACATGATACCTCAAAAATTCTGGCTTTCTCATAGGAACAGCAGAACCCTAGTCCATTGGCTATTTGAATCAGATCCCTTGAGCCATATTTCATGGCCAGGAGGGCCCTGACCCCAACTTGGAGGGGTGAATGGAACGACCTTGGTCTGGTGGCTGATATTACTGCACGAGCGATGGAAATCACTTTGTTTTTTTTCTTTTTTAAGTGTTCCTCGTTTGTCTTTCAATATGATAGAACCAAGCAATACCTGCAAGGTTTGTGGCACATCATCCTCGCAGGTTTCAGCAAAACGTTGTGGGTCTGGATAGGCATCAAGGGAGTACGCTTTTGCACGGATATCTTCCCTGATTATGTCAGCTGCAGCTCTAACAATTCGTAGGCGTTCTTCCTCCTCATTCGCTTGTTTAGATTCATAACATTGTTGGGTCAAAATTTTGTAGCCAGTATGGCGGAAACAGAGTACTGTCTCTCGGTTTTGACCAACTGATATAATAATGTAACTCCCATAATGGTCTTCCAACCTTCTCTTCAGTTGTTTATCGGTCGCTTTAGGGCCAGAAAAATCTTTCATGATCTCTTTCATCGAAAACTGGCATTCTTCTTGCATGCTCCCAATGTAATTGCGAACATGTTCAAAAGAAGCAGTGATGTTTTTATCTGGGGGCCTACCCTTGGAACTCGTTGGGTGAACAGGTAAATCAAATTTTCTCATGCAGTTCTGATGGTATCTCCCATCACTGGCAGCCAAATCACTCTCTGTGGCTTAGCGTGATTTGACTTCTTCCGCCCACTGGTCTCCCCGGGAAGCTTCAGTTTCTAACACATTGTTCTTGAAATTTATAGTAGTTACTAAAATGACTTTTACCCGCCGATTAACATTCAGTCTTAGTTGTTGGGAGATGAAATCACCACTGGCATCCTTGTTACATAAAAAAAAACAAAGTGTTCTGAAATTAAACCCCGACTGACCTGCTCAGCATTGACGTACTTTACTCCCACTTGCTTTCATTTCAGCAGTCACATTCTTCTCCCTGGTGTAAGATTTATGACATGAGATGTGTAGCTTTACAGTCTCACATGTCTGAAAGCGAGTATGCTTTCCATCACCTCGTTTCTTACTGCACTCAACCAACGTTCTGATTCCTCTTGCTTTCACAGTCACAGCCTCACCCTTCTCTATTGTCACTTCACACACAGCACACATATCCGTCATATTGTATCGCGAGGAAACATGTTTATCATATAACTGTAGGTCACTTTATTTTGGCTAGTTTTTCTTGAATTTGCGTGGTTTGATGCCTTACCTGCGCTCTGTGGGCGCAGTTACGCGGCGTCCGAGGCGTAGTTGCTCGAGGCGCCGTGTGATGTCTCTGCATGTCGGACACCCTTTGGTGCTAGTGTTAAGGGGCCCGCCTCGTCAGGGGTGTATGTGTGTTAGTGAGGCGGGGTGATAAGTGCGACGCTCGCTGGTGCATCCAGCGCGGTATCACCTCTAGGCGCAAGTCTCTGAACTGGCGCGCATTCGTCTCGTCGTCACAGGATAACTGTGAAATTTGAGCGGTGACCGTAACATTATATGGCGGAGAAATGAAGATAAAGGTGTTATGCAAGCCCCTTAAGTGCTTTCAAAAATCTGTACTGATTTTTTTATGCCTAAAAAGTATTCTGAAAACACGCGTTTTAGGCATTTTAACGCTTCTAAAAATACAGTTTAAAAACTTAATCCGAAATTAAAAGTACTTTTCGGCCCTCAGCGAACTCTAAAATGCTATTCGTAAATAGGCCCCACTCGGATATCTTGAGTAGTTTTGAAATCGCGTTGTTTTTCCTGAAGCTCTGCACACCGTATGTGTGCCCAGGTAGGCGGGCCCCTTAAGGTCGAGTTGTGAGCAGGGATTTTTATTTCAGTGGTTGATACCGTGTAGGAATTTTTTGTTTGGCAGTTAGTGCCGTGACTGTTGATAGATTGTTACCAATCGAATTTATGCCTTTATGTGTTTGCTTCAAGTGTAGTTGAAACCAGACATTTCTGCTATTGTTGAAAACTTGTCCAACGTTAACCTGCTGTAGTTTGGTAACACGTTGGCGGAAAAATTCGCTCTTGATCCCATTCGACGCAAAATTTAATTCTTAAAAAATGTTATGTAAAATAACTGTTTGATAAAAAGGGTAATTCGAAGATATTTAAGAAAAACTGATATTAAAACGAAAATTATTCGTAAAATTAAGAAATTGATACGACTTTCACCTTTTGTAGTTTAGCAATAGGTGGTCCAAAAAATTTTTTCCCTGGTTTTATTCTACACAGAATTTAATGCTCTACAACTTTTTATAAAAGGTACTTTTTCAAAATTTTGTTAAGTTCAGGAGATACAAGTGAATAACTGCAAAAGTATTTCTTTAGTGGGTACATTTTAACCCCCCCCCCCCCCCCCCCCCCCAACTTTTCCACAACTCCCCCGAGGGAGGAAACATTGGAGAGTTATATTGGGCCATAAATGAAGCCACTGACGCAAAAAAAAAAACTTTTGTAGGAATTATTTCTGAATTGGGTTATTTTTGTGTTTAACGTTACTGGCCTACTTAGGCTCAATGGCATAATGTTTTGCACATGTAGAGAGAATCAAAGTAGAAAACATGCGCCAACTGGCTCATCACTTGGTTCTTACAACTGATGTATAAAAAACAACAAAACATTTATCAATTAAATAATGAAAAGGAAATTATTTTAAATTTTATATGAAACAATACATACTTCAGTATGGTCCCATTTTATTTTTTTTCTTAACATATAATGCACATACTTAACAGAACTTTCTTCACAATAACTTAATATCATGATTTGAGTATTTTTATTTTCCAAATTTACACACAGCAGATATAAAAAAGCTTTGGGGCCCTGTAAAGACAAAAACACGTTAAAACACGAACTTGTTACACCATAGTGGCAATTACAATTAATTACATCATTTTATACAAATTATTATAACAAAATTTATTTTTTAGGTTTTTAATATAAAAAAAAGGCCCTTTCATTGGGTAGGTTAGAATTTCGATGTCACATGTAAAAGTCCAACTAGGAAAGTTAATGCACAAACATGCTTCAAGCTGAAATAAAATTATGGTAGTGACTTTCCTGAAATTGTAGGCAGCTTCCTGAGGCCGTAAGCGGAGGAAAAAGGTTCACTCCCGTTCCGGCACCTAATGGTCTTAATCAACCATAGGCCCGGATGTTTCATGCCACACAAGGATCGTTAAAATAAATTTGCAAAAAAATATATATAAGACATCGAACAAAAATAAATACTTAAAATGATTCCAGGGGAATCAAGCAATAAAACTCACTCAAATGGCAGTCTGAAATTATGAAATTACCACATGATCAAATGGATTAAAAGGCACAATAATACATGAAATCTTCACATCATGGCTTACCACAAAACAAGAAGAGTGAAACAAAGGTGACCTTCAGTGAAACAGGAGGTCATAGAGACATAGATATTGAAACAAGAAGTCAAACTTGGTAGGTAAAATTATACAAACACAGGTTCAGTTCCAAAATGATAAATAATACAGGTAAAGTAATTTTAAAAAGTTTAAGTTATTTCAATATTAGTTTCAAAAATGTTTATGGTTCATATATATTTTTTATATTTTTTGTATATCTTGAGGCACTTTACTTTAGGTTAGTAATAAACTTCACAAATTTACCTTGAGATATAATTAGATACATATTTTTAGACAACCTTTATAACAATAGTGTCTTCTAATCAAAACAAAAAAGTTATTTTCACAAAATTGAGCCAACATTATGTCCAGTTTGCCAACAAAAAATACAAAAGGAAAAACACTTTTAGTACATACCACATCACAAAGTGCAACAGCACAAAGTTCACATATCGAACCAAGGCGAAGGGCCCCTGTAGGCATGTGTCCCACGCCGTCACTACACTACCCATCTTAACGTCCACTAATTTTAATTGATACTGATTAAGTGATGCTTATGTTTAGCTCATAGGCAGCCCAGTACAGGCAATGTCCAAAGTCCGGCATTTAATCCCCATTGACCAAGGAGGTGTCCACGAGGATTTTCCCTTCAACTATAGTACAGCGAAGCCTTATAACTACGAACGCATTATAAAACGAGAAGCGAATTAAGTTAAGCTGCTGATGTTTTGAGTCCAGCTGAGTGGAGGCCGAACAAGGACCCTAATAAAAAGGAATGATGTTAAACTTACTATTATTGCTAATGTCAGTAGTGGTAAGAAGATGACGTCAATGCTGTACGCGAGCGCGTCAGCCCTTTGCTCCGGGTGAACGACTACTGAGCTGGCCCTGCAGGGCATGGCACCGCGGTGAGTCATTTTTCGCACGCGAAGTTTGCAAGAAACTAGAGAAGGTTCATGCTATTTCCATGGACTTAACTCACAGTGAATAAAAGTTGTAGAATTATTTAAACATATGACAATATAAGAACATTTAAGAATACATCTGATAATTAATTATGTTACAAGTGGTAGATTGTTACATAAAGCCCCTGCGGAGGAACACAAGGGTGTCATGTGATAGTGCTGCAGCTCAGATTAGTTGCTTAAGAGGCCACTCCAGTGTTTCAGGGGCACTACGCAACCCGCGCTAACATCATAAGTTTCAATGCTATTTTCATTTTGCTTATAACTAATTAACTAATATAGATTTCGAAATGATGCTTGCTTGATACGTAAGACAACGATGCTCTTATCAAAGCCCCTTTCTTCAAAATCGTGCATAAATTATGGTTTTATACTAATCTTTACAAATATGCATAAGTGTATTGTCTAGGTTTGGACCATAATTTATGCACGTTTTTGAAGAAAGGGGCTTTGATAAGAGCATCGTTGTCTTACGTATCAAGCAAGCATCATTTCGAAATCTATATTAGTTAATTAGTTATAAGCAAAATGAAAATAGCATTGAATCTTATGAGGTTAACGCGGGTTGTGTAGTGCCCCTGAAACACTGGAGTGGCCTCTTAATGAAGCAACCCCAAGCGGACTCTCGTCCGACTGACAGGGATCTCATCGCCAGTGAGGGCCTAGGGGCCCGAATACCGCGACTTGGCATCGAACCCCTAGGCCCATTAGGAGTACCAGGTCGCCTATTTGCGACCCATAACCTCCTGTTTTCACCTATAAATATTTTGTTTTGGCTTTTATGTTATTGTTTTATAAAAATTCTGCGAAGCTGTGTAAAATGCAAGCGGCCTTAAATATTTAAATTTAATGTCGTGTGTTGGCTTAACTTTAATCTCGTGGTGTTGTCCAGCCCTCCCTTTAAGTTTAAATTTAAAGGGTGAAAGGGGGGGGGGACTGTATATTAGGTTAAGCTCAGTATAATGTGCTTAATGAAGCACCCCCCAGCAGACTCTCGCCTGACTGACAAGGGGGATAACATCATCGCCCGTGTGGGCCGCGTGGACCGAATGCCGCAACTTGGCATCGAACCCCGCGACCCATTAGGAGTGCCAGGTCGCCTTCAGGGACCCATAACCTCCTGTTTTGACTGATGAAAAAATTTTGTTTTGGCTTTTTCTGAAATTGAATTTTAAGTGCTGCGAAGCTGTGTTGAATGCAATTGGCCTGAAAAAATTTAAATTTAATCTCGTGTATTGACTCTACTTTAAACTCGTGTGATGTCCAGCCCTCCCTTTAAGTTTAAAATTTAAATTCAAAGGGGGTGAGGGGGGGTGAATATTAATTTAAGCTGAGCGGTTGGCCTTGGCTGCTCAGTTTGTCTTGATTTTTATTTTGTTAATTAAAACGTGTTGATTTATTTATGTTTGCTTGTGGGCAATGGCTGGACTAATTTACTGTGTATTTCTAAGTGTGTTGTCTGTGTGGCGAGATTCCTGAGACCGTGGGCTGCTGACCCCCTCCCTTTAACGGGAAGAGGGGCTAGGCCGGTGGAGGGGACGAGTCCCCTCTGCCCACGGCTGGCTCGTGGTGTACATATGACAGCTCAGCACCGCAGTTAGCTTTTCTGCCAACTGCAGCACTGCGCCGCGAGGGATTGGTTGCAGCTCGTCGTGGCCCCAGGCCCTGGGGAGCTGCGGCTTGGCATGTGCAGCCTCTGCTGCTATGTGGGCGCCTCTGATGGTGAGGCCGGCCTCCAGCAAGCGAGTGGCCTCCTGAACAGTGGCGAAGGCCACTCTGTAGAGGCCAGTGAGGCGCCCTGTTGCCCTGCTGCAGACGCGCCAGCACCTGGTCGGCGTGTGGTCGGCCGAGCGCAAGGCTGCGTCTACTTCTGCTGCAGGCACCCCGGCCCCTCTGCCGCCCCTGAGGACGACAAAGTGCCAGGGCGCGCGGTGTTCTGACTGGCGCTGTCTGGGCTGCTCCTTCGAGGGCTGCCGCGCCGATTTCTCAGCAGCTGAGGTCGCCTTGGGGGCGGTCTGTGTCGCTGCAGAAGCCACCGGCGGCGGCAGCAGTGGAGAGAACTCCTGGCTTTTGCGCTCTTGTTAGCTGTTAAAACAGCTGCTTGAGAGCCTGTTTCCAGGCACTTGGCTGGGGCGGGCGTCTGGCTCCACTGGTGCCGATGCCGCACTGCTAGGACGGTCTGGCAGCTGCTGTGGCGCAGCTCTGTGGCAGGCTGCGGTGGCGATGACTGCGTCCAGACGTCACGTTTCTCTGGTGATGCTGGTGCTGCTGGGGCGGGCTTTGATGATGTTTGCCCACTTGCAGTTGCCCCCTCTACCAGCAGCATCATCTCTTAATTGGCAAACGAGGTGTACTTGGCTGGCGATGCGCTGCACGATGCGCGCAAGCGGACCGCCTGCTCTTCTAGGTGCAGCGGGGGCTGCTGTTCTCGCGCGAAGTTTGCCTGGTCCCACATCTGCTGCGCGGACCACAGGTATATTGCAGCACTGTTCTGGTCCTCCGGACATGGTTGCAGGTGCGCCCCGCACAACGATGCGTTCGCCGCAAGCAGCACGCCTAGGTCCGCAGGGAGACGACTCGTAGAGTGCAGCTCCGCGGCGAAAAACGGGCCCTTGAAGTCAGAGGCGATTCCGCACTCGTAGCGATCTTGATAGCTAATGCGTCTAGGCATGGTTCTGAAGAATGCTGGACAGGTCCGCATCGTTCAGAGGCTCGGGCAGGAATCGATTAGGCTAAGCTGAGCAGTTGGCCATAGCTGCTCAGTTTGTTTTGATTTTATTATTATTTGTTGCTGTTTTGATTTAATTTTTGCTTGTGGGCAACGGCTGGACTAATTTACTGTGTTTTCTACGTGTTGGCTGTGTGGCGAGGTTCCTAAACCGTGGGCTGCTGACCCCCTCCCTTTAACGGGAAGAGGGGCATGGCCGGCGGAGGGGACGAGTCCCCTCTGCCCACGGCTGGCTCGGTGTGTACCTGGGCGGCTCAGAACTGCAGTCAGCATTTCTGCCAACTGCAGCACTGCGCCGCGCGGAATAGACTGCAGCTCGGTGCGGCCCCAGGCCCTGAGGGGGGGCCCACCATTTGTCCAACTGTCCACTTGTCCAACTAACCACTTCTCCAAGCTCCATTTGTTCGAAGGACCATTTGTCCAAGTTACCACTTGTCCAACCGACCATCTCTCCAAGTTTTGAGGGGCGGGTGGCGTCTCCCACCCGCGCAATCTTGCTCCGCCTTGCCTCCTCGCGACACCTAATCCCAGCACGGCAGATAAGCCGCCAATCGGCGACGTCATTTCTCACACTGCGAGGGAGCTACTGAAACTTAAACCGCTCTTACAATTACGTGCATAAAGCGACTATGTCGGGCAGGCACGGCCCTAGACGCCCAGAGATGAGAAACTAAGTCCTGTTTCAAGACATTATTTTGAAGTGAGATTTAAAAATATATATTTAATATTTAAATGTTTAATGACACATATACAAAGTTGTAATTTAATCATAACATGAAATTTGATTGGTTTAACGATAGAGTTGTGACTAAATAAGACAAATACAAATTTATACTCGAACCTTATCCTTGTCTCGATCTCCTATACCCTTCGCACTAAGAGCCGTTCAACTACCTTACGGAGATCATTGAGCTTACTCTACACATGCTTTTATTAGCTTCACCTGTATGTATCTATCAATGTAACGGATAAGATAATTTCGACGAAATTTTCATTAACATAAATACATTTTATTAACTTAAAATTTACACACTTGTCAAGGGCTGGCGACAATATGAGATTTTGATAACTGAAAACCTTAAAATTAAAATGTGGAGGGGGTCATAGGGTTAAAAACCATTTATTAAGAGCTATGGGTAATAACCTGGCACAGTTGAGGCACAATAAAGCATAGTTTTTGCGCAGATTAATCACCTTGGATGATACTTGACTTCACCATTACAATACGGAAACAAAAGCACATTCAATTCAATTTTTTCTAGTTTGGTCTCTCTTCTTTAAAAAAAAATTGAATACTAAAATAAAAATCCCAAAACAATTTTACTTGGTGCTACAAATATTTCTCTATTTAAAGCAACAGGCGGACAAACGAAATTCCTACTCGTTTCATATAAATTACCGTTTATTGTTTACACTATAAAGCCTGAGCATCGTTGCTGTAGCCGCAATGTTATTTGTTTACGTTTATTTGTTTCGCATTGTCCGTTTTTTTTTTTTTTTTATCATTTTAAAGCTCATAACATGGTCCTGTGCACTTGATCCTGTGCATTTGATCCTGTGGTACATGATTTTTTTTTTTTTTTGCTTTGAGGAGGCACGTAGCAAGTAATTTATTTTGTACCTAATTTATATTTTTTATAGTTCATAGTTTACGTAATTTATTATTTTCTACGTAATTTATTATTATTACGTAATTTTTATATTATTACGTCAGGTTCCGCGCTATCACGCAAAAAGCGTTGGCGCTATGCGCCACACCACTGCTAAAAAATAAATAAGTATCATGTACCACAGGATCAGGTGTGCAAGATCATGCCATTAGGATGAATGGAGTGGATTCAACATGAAATGTTAAACGTTCTAAACTCACCTATGTTGGAGGCGGGTACAGTTTCTTCGCGAAATCGTTCACGTTCGTCGGGATACCTCCGACGGAACATACATTCCACAAAGTACCCGATGACGTGCGGAATTCGTCGCATAGTTTCCAACCAAAAGTCCTCGAAGAACCAGCCATATTCAAGACACAATTTATCGCGGCATTGATAGACGAATTGACTTGAACGACTGAAACAATTCATGCAAGAAGTAAACAATAGTTTTCAACAATGATAATTAACAGTGTATGGATCCATTTGAAAGATTACCTCCCACACTACAAAATAGTACAACGTTTGAATTCTCCAATAAAAATAAATGGCAAAATAAATCCTATACCTATGAAAATACACAGATGTTAGTGTCTAAGATTCGTTACGTATTTTAAGAAGAAAAAATGTTGCAACTCATGTAAGTTGTTGTAAAAAAAATATGGAACGTCAGATACTTAATTGAAAAGTACTCAACATCACACTCACGGATTTAGAAACAATAGCAATTAATGTCCGCTGGCACCTTACCGAACAGGTAGCTACTGTAAACTTTCATATCAACGGTAATTTTTCTAAACTGGTTGTAATTTCTTATGTACGCCTTTTACTATAAATATAGGAATGTTTGTAGCACTAAATAAAAAAAGTTTCGGATTAATTTTTTTACGGTAGGGGGTCAAATTAGATTAACACCAAATAGTTGACTGCAAATGGGAATCAGCTCCAAAAAAGGCAAATGCGGTTCTTTTGGGTGGGAAAGTGACTGTGAATACTTTCTAGGATATTCATTAAGCTATTTAATAGATTATATTGCAAATATATAAAACGTGACAGGAGCATACTGCACAAAATAACTTGTTAAGCTGAAGGCGGAAATTGCAGAAAACAACAATATTTGCTGCAAATTTATTTTTTTTTTTCACCGAGACAACGCACTATCTCACACCACAATGATTATCATGGTGAAAATCGGCGAATAGTGGTTTGAACTGCTGACCACCCTTCTTACATCCCCCTAGGCTATTTCCGAGTTGAGGTTATGGTGGAAAATGTGCACGGTGATAAGTTTTCTTCATCTAGAAAAGGGGGGGGGGGGTGGTATAATCCTCTAAATATAACAATTTTTGTCAATGTATTCTTCTTAACACACTTTTATTGGCTTTACCTGGATGTATCAATGTAATGGACTAATCCACCACGAATTTCGCTAACTGTATGTCTCTGACAGAAATTAAAATTTTCACAAGTTTTAAGTAGCTACCGTTAACAATTCAATATTTTCATGACTTAAGACCTTAGAAATAAGAAGTAGGGGTTGGGTTTATGGAAAAGAAAAAAATACACCATTTTGAAGTTACAGGTAATAAACCGTTTGTGACGTGATAACATCTTATAAATCTATGAACGCCGGCTGCACGCACGAAAAAGTGTCACGTTCCACCTGAGCTGAGAGTGCAAGTGAGAGCGCGGCTTGTGACATATCAATCTCTCTTCCACTCCATCGGCCGATGCTTCCGAGTAGAAGAGAGACAGTGGCAGCGTACAACCTACATGCGAACTGTTTTGTCAACTGTTTATAAAGTGAAGTGAAAAGTTTATGTAGTTTCCATTGTTTATTACAGCAACAATTGCGGAAAAAAAGTAATTAATTCTTTCATTTTAAGCATTTGATTAGCGATATAATCTCATATATTTGTTCTTCTTCATCAATGTTTTCTTACGACGTTATGAATTAAAATTATCGTCCGTAAACCAACTTTACAGACAACCATATCTACCAGTTGTTTTTCTATTCATGAGGACCGGAGCATGGTGGGAATTTTCCCCAGGGTTGACTGTGATGTGGGGTTAAAGACACAAAGTTCTGAAAATTTTAAAACATAGTGACTTTTATATTTTCTGTTTTGATACAAATGGTAAGGTTTAGGTGGAAAATCTGCTCAGGTAATGAAGGGAGTGTAACTCCTCTATGTTGTGAACATTTTAAAAATATATTCTTTCCGATTTAGAGTGTTTCTGAGGTCGTGCTGTTATGGTTGGACATGTGGCTGGGGTTCATCTTTTGCCCAATTATAATTCAAAATATATAAATAAAATTGCTATTATAAAATACCTAAAACTGAATCCATGTTAGGGCGTAATGCCCTTAAAAATTCAAAAATTTCAGAAAAGTGTATATATTTTTATTTAGATGGTAGTTTATTAGCTTGATCTGAATTATGTAGGACTAGTTATGTACGTGTGGACAACGTAATAATATCTTTCCATTCAAATGTTATCTAATTTTTGCCATCAGAATGTTTTGAAATTTTGTGTACACGTAAAGAATCACAGACAACACAATATTTTGATAACATATGACCATATCGATTGGGGGAGGGGGGAGAACAAGGTAACATAGTAAAACAAACCAATTAAATAAAAGAAATGAGTAGTATATAAACGGGGCTCCGAGCGCAGGAGTGGAGGCGAGGATTGAGAATGGGGTCACCGACCAACCGCTCTGACGTCATTTTGGTGTCAAATTTCCGCAAAAAAAGCTTTAAAAAGCCTCAAAATGTCACGTTTTGAGGGAAAAATTCCCGTTTTTGAAGGACAATTTCCCATTTTCGAGAGAAAATTTCCCGATTTAATTTTTAAAAAATTCAAAAATTCGACTCTTCCTAAAAGCGGCTTAAGAGTCCTGAAGACAAGCCACTCGTAAGCCACTTTCAGGAATTAGACCTTGACCTCGATATTTACCGTTGCACTTTTCGTTCCGCCCAAAAATGCGAAAATCTGTAATTTTTATCGGATTTCAACGGAAAAAGTCTTAAAAATTATAAAAAAATCAATTAATAAAATTTTAATAAAAAATCGTTCCGCCATATTGAATTTCGACCGCCATCTTGGAATTACGTAATTTTTAACTTAGAAAAATCGCGGAAAAAATTTAAAATTAAAAATATTTCATAAATTTAATCAAATAGGGCCGCCATCTTGACATCGAACGCCCCACTCCATAGCGCTGCACTTTTCATTACGACCACCATATTGTATGTTTATACTATCCGATTTTAATGAAATAAATTTAAAAAAATTAAGTAATAAAATTTAAAAAAAAATTATAAAAAAATTAATTAAATTTTAATAAAAAATCATACTTGCGTCTTATAGTCCTGGGTTCTAACCCGACGAGACCAAAATAAAAAATGGCGATAGATCCTTCCTCCACGGAAGTCACCGGCTGACTGACCTCCCACCACTAGCAGGGCTTCCAGCAACTTTTCCAACCCAAAAAGTAGGAAAAGTAGGACTATTTTATCAAAAAGCAGGCAAAAGTAGGAGACCTATTTTTGCATCATTTTTCAACGGCATATAGTTCTAGCAATGCCATAATACAAGTCTTTATGATTTTACAGGAAATAAAGCATATTATTACTTATTACTTTTTAAATAACCCCAACCAAATGGCCGGTTAAGCTGAACTCAACTTCTGAACCTATTATGATTAGAAGATTACAACTAGAAGGTAGTAATATCATTGGAAACTGATTAGTAGTCCTAGACTTGCAGAATTTTAAAATAGAAGTTGAAAATACTGTTCCTAAAACTGAAATAAAATCTAAGGCATACAAAGCTTTGACTCAAAACCCAGAACACAAAAACAATAAAAGCCATACTCCTAAGACCCTATCATATTGTAGACCATTCCAAAGAATTTGAGTTCACCCTGGATGAGGTATGGCCTTTATTTTGTTATAGCAAAATTTCCATAGTTTAATGTAACTGTTATTTAGATGTAAAAGATAAAACAATATAGTATAATGAGCCTAACACAAGTTCATATTTTAACATATTTTTCTGAAAACTTAATAATAGATAATTACGAATCTGGGACAGAATTAAACAATAAAACATTGTAAAAGAAGATTCAAGAAGTAAATTTTGCAATACAATGTTCATTAAACTATCATTGTATCTAAAAATATATATATACATATCAATGAAAACAAGTTACATACTAAAAAATGCAAGACCCTTTCCAGATTTGAACCACAAAATGTTTTGCCACAAGTTAATTTTATTTTAACTTGTTATTAACTTATTTTCCTTGGAAGATACTGAGAAATATTCCCGTAATGTTCGCTTGTTCTTTTCCACTTCTCTTTGTTCAACTCGTATTCCTTTTAAGCTTGACTTGCTTTCTTCCACCTTCTTAATTGCTGCTTCTAGCATGGTTTGTCCTATCTTCGCTCCTTTCATATCATTATCAATCAAGGCATTTCTTATCCTTGTATTAGCTCTTCCATCATTTTAGTGTAATTTTTTATGTACTCATTAACTTCTTCCTCTTTCTTCCGTAGGTTTTTTTTTATGTATGCTCTCTTTGGCTTTTATTGTTTTTTCTTCACATTCATGTTCTCTTTTTCGTTTCTCTTCAAGTTCTTTACTCTGTTTTTCTTTTTCTTCAGCTTTCTTCTTTAATTTTTCAGCTTTCATTAGTGTTTCCTGAGCAATTCTCTCTTGATACGACCTGTATGCTAATTGACCCTTTCTGATGAAATCCTTGGTTATGGGAACATTGTGGGGAAGATTTTTGAATTTTCTCAGCCTATCTTTGGTAGATTGAAGCCCACTAGCACTCGCTGCTGACAGACACGATCTGTTTGATGTGAAGAAATTACTGGTGTCAGAAAATCCCCGCTCGACATCAGCATTATCATGGGGGAGAACAAGTATTGATTTTACCAGCCTTGTTAACTCTGGAAATTTTTTTCCTCCAAGTGAATTTTGCAAAGAAAAATTTTTCCCCCAGCAGTGATCTATTCTTTTGCTTCTAATGTTTTCAGAATATTCTTTCTTTTCACTTGAATGTTCTCCACCACTCTCCTCTTCAACATGCCACTCTTCTGGGATATTCTCACACTGTAGTATTTTCCATTCATTACTAATAGCATCTAAATTCACCCGTGGAACCAACTGTACAGATTCTGCAAGACTTTTTATAGCTTTACTAGACAAAATATCATGCCTGTTCTTTAAATTGAGACAAGACGAATTTCATATTATTGGATTCCCCAATGGTAGTTTTGAGATGGCATGCTGCATAACCTTATGGTAGAATTTCCTCATCGAGTACAGGAGAACTGTCCGAGTTTCTTCTTTCATCTTATCCAAAACTTTCCTTGTATCATAGCCAACTTCTAGTTCGGTGCTGTCCAATTCAATCTCTGAACAAGGAAACTTCAATGATATAATGTCCTGAAATGATCTCTTTTCCAGTTCGTTAGTTTTTACAAAACATCCTAAATAACTTCTTACAAGTGCGCACATTTCTTCATAAAGCACATGTATTAGAGGTTCTTCTCTCTGAATCAAAACAAGAAACTTTTCGAAAGGTCTTGAAGCATAAACAATGAAATGCAACTGAACAAGAGTTTTCAGAGGAGTGTCTTTCAAACACTTCAAAATTCTTGTGTATCGTGTATTGCTTGACAAAGTCTTATCTCGCTTTGGAAGCTCTCTGATGAAATACTTTTTCAGAGCTGACCACTGGCTTATGACTCTCTGTGCGGCTGGAACCAAAGTCAACCACCGTGTTTCAACATGCTTTAGGAAAGACAATTCATCTAGTTCAAGATCAACTTGAATCTCATTCATCTCCTCTTTCCTCAGAGGAGATAACTTAAAGAAGATGTGTACATCAATAATTAAATCAACTACCTTTTGCCCAAATTCTCTGACACCTTTCCCAAAAGCATTATGAACCAAATGCAAAGGACATGTTCCTATATCTAAAAGAGAAGGTAAATCTAGAGCTTTCTTACATTCACAAATAGCAGCAAACACTGCTTTATTCATTGGCGTAACTGTGTTCATAAAGTTGGGGGGGAACAAATAATGATTTTGATGTCATGTAAACCCACTCCCCTCTTACTAAGACGGGGGGTCCGGGGGTCTTCCACCGGAAAATTTTGATTTTAAAAGTGCAAAATAGTGCTTTTTAAGCAGTTTTTGTATCTAACCATTGGATACATCGATGTTAAAATTATTATTGTTTCCTTAAGATAAAATATGATGAGTGAAGAAATTACAAATAAAGTTTGGCCGAATAATATTATGAAATAAAAATATCACGGTCTAGAAAGTTGGGGGGGACAGTCCCCTACACCAAAAAAGTTCAGGGGGACACGTCCCCCCTGTCCCCCCCGGTTCCTACGCCCTTGGCTTTATTAACATTTGGGCCATCACTACCCAATCTTACAAGATCTTTGAGCATCAAGTTGTTTTCATTCATTGACTTCATTATACACTCTGTAATATCTTTAGCTTTTGCTTGCCCCATGATATGAGTACTTAAGTGATTAACATTCACTTTGTTGTCTTCCTTAGACCAATATCTTATCTTGATATCTAGTTGCTTTTTGATATGCTTATTTGTCAGTTCATCATATGAAAGAGTAAATTGTGAGCAGGAAATGTTTAGATCATTTACTAGGAGAGAATGTAAATATGGACCAGTGGCTTTGGAAACCATGTAAGACACTTTCGATTTACTCATTTAAAATTTTCGAGCTATTGAACTGTCCAGAAACATTTCCCTATATGTATCACCAATAGAATTTGACGAAGTTTAACTTAAGTTTGAAGCCGCTGCTTTTAAACTGCAGATAAGTTCGGCTTTAGTGGCACTGTCTTTTTGTGACCATAATGAAATTGATGATGTAGGACCAGATGGACCACTTTGCACAACAACCTTCTGTATCTGTTTTTTTGTTCCACTAAAAACATCTCGAGTTTGAGATAAATGGAGTTTTGTTTCAGAATGACTCATCAACTGACTAAACCCCCATATTATCACATCTCACTGATTTCTTGCAGAACTTGCAAAAAGCTTCAAATTTTGAACTAGTCTTTTCACACCATTCTTTCAGAACAACACCATTTGAGTCTTCAACCTTCAACCAGTCTTCTGAAAATAAAGTTTTGTGACTAGGCATCTTGGCTGGTTACACAAGATTATATACCTGAAACAAACATAAGTAGGTAATTTATAATAAATAATTTTTTATATCAGCACATTAAAATATACTTGCTATGTTGTGTTGTCGTTTCGTTGTGCCCACCAACAAAGTCTAACGAATGTTGGTGGGCATGTTACAATACAAAATATTAAAAAAAACAAATCCTTGATAATGGTGTTGTAAGGAAAAGACAAGTTTTAAGTTAGAAGCATTATTTCAAACAATATTATCTGCACCACCCACTACTATATTAAATTTCTAGAATAGTGCTTCAACAGCATAGGGCTGGAGCACCAAGAAAAGTGCCCCTCAGTTAATCTTCATTGGGGCTGACATGAAAATAATTTACTTACCTACTTGGATACTTTGACTACAATTCAAATGGCAAATGATGGCAAAAAGTAGGAAAAGTAGGACATATTTAGCGAAAGTAGGACCATTCCTACTTTCCTATTAAAAAGTAGGAAAAGTAGGAGGTCTGGAAGGCCTGCACTAGGATAAAGGCATATATTACGTCATCCGACATGACGTCATCGCCGCCATCTTGGTTTTTTTTAATGTTTCACTGGAGGAGGCCATATTGTTTATAGCAGTCATTTGTTTTCGCCTGCTGGAGACCGTCACCTTGTTAGTTTAATATCTTACCGCTAGAGTGCAGTTTATTTAATTAGTCACATACCATCCACCATTTCGTTAAGGGGCCCGCCTACCTGGTCACACACACGGTGTGCAGAGCTTCAGGAAAAACAACGCGATTTCAAAACTACTCAAGATATCCGAGTGGGGTATGTTTACGAAAAGCATTTAAGAGTTCGCTGAGGCCCGAAAAGTACTTTTAATTTTGGATGTTTTTAAACTGTATTTCTATAAGAGTTAAAATGGCTGAAACGCATATTTTCAGAGTAATTTTAGCTGTAAAACAAGTGGTACAGATTCTTGAAAGCACTTAAGGGGCTTGCATTACACCGTTATCTTCATTTCCCCGTAATATAAAACTACGGTCACCGCACAAATTTCACAGTTATCAATTGACGACGAGAAGACTGCGCGCCAGTTCAGAGCCTTGAGCTTAGAGGCGATATACCGCGCTAGAAATACCATCGAGCGTCGCGCTTATCATCCCGCCTCACTAACACACATACACCCCTGACGAGGCGGGCCCCTTAACCGTCCGCCATCTTGTTAAACTGTTGCTATCTGGTAAATCCGTAATTTTTAAGCTAGAAATTCGGGAAAAATTCCAAAATTCGTCAAAAAATTCGCTCATTTATTTACCGACCGACACGAACGTCTCCGATGATTCGTTGACCACGTAAAAATACTTTTTTTTAATAAACCATCCAACCAGCCAAAGTCCATCGTCTACCAACCGACAATAAGCCGATACGACCACGATGTAGGTAATTCTTATTTATCAAAAAAAAAAAAATCGATTCATGTAGGCGTAAAGAACTAATGTACACGCCAAGCCATGAACCAACTGATAATAACTAACAGTCAACCGACCACATAATGAAAGATCCAGAAGCACAGGAAGCACAGGAAGCACACTAGGCAGCACAAGGCAGCACCGGCAGTACATTTAGCAGCACATCAGGCAGCACATATGGCAGCACATCAGGCAGCACTAGCAGCACATTTGACAGCACCGGCAGCACATCATGCAGCACCGACAGCACATTAGGCAGCACTGACAGCACATTTTGCAGTACCGGCAGCACCGGCAGCACCGGCAGCACATCATGCAGCACCGACAGCACATCAGGCAACACTGACAACACATTTTGCAGCACCGAAGCACCGGCAGCACATCATACTGCACCGACAGCCCATCAGGCAGCACTGACAGCACATTTTTGCAGCACTAGCAGCACAATTGGCAGCACTAGACAGCACAATAAAACACACTAGGCAGCACAAGGAAGCACAGGAAGCACAGGAAGCACAGGAAGCACATGGAAGCACGTAAACACAAGGAAACAGATTCGGGAAATGAAAAAAAAATTAGATTAAGTTAAATAATTATTTTATTTTTGATCATGTCAGCCTCAGTGATGTCACAGTATTCTATCACGTCAGCGTCAGATGCTTCATTACAGTCTTCGATCTTGCCAACTTCATCTCGTTCTCTGTTCTTCATTATTTCGTGAAGACGTACTTGAATTTGGAGTAGGTAATCATCTTTTCATTTCCCATGAGACTGTTACTTTCATCTAAGTTTTCAATTTTAAATCATATGATAGATGTGAGATTTTAGTGCTAACATGGGTATTTTCACATTACTCGCAATCATTCATCTTTCTCGGTGTTGTATCCACTATATCGCTAGTCGGCTGAGTAATACAAATCTTACGAGGTTTATCCAAGTAATAACTCTGAAGAAGGATTTCTGACACTGACAGCAACTAAACGTTTTTTTTTTGTAAGGATCAAAAATACACTCGCTATTCTCATAATTTTCAGCATTTTTTCACAAGGTAAACTTCTTGCTGCAGGATCTACAGCGGTGTCCTTTCGATGCAGCTGCAGGCTTCGAACCAGAATCCATGTTAGTTTCTGCAACGAATACCAGATGCAAATTTACAGTTTTGAATTAGAACAATTACTTCAATATTTTTTTATTTATGTTTGTTTATATTTCGTCAGCGGGAGTAAATATATATTTAAAAAAAAAAAGAACTTGTTGCTATGAGATATAAGTAGGATAGCTTGGCCGGTCCGGGAACTGGAGTCGGAGTGTGGAGCCGGAGCCAATGTCCGCCATCTTGGATTTTGACGTCAAGGCGGCCATTTTTGGTGTCAAATTACCTCATAATTCCTCAAAAATTCCGCAAAATTTCTAACACGTTCAATTATCGAGGGAAAAATTCCGTTTCGAGAGAAAATTTTCCGTTTTAGTCCACAAAAATATCAGAAGCCACTAAAGTCCAGGAAGAGGCTTATCCATGAAGCTAGCCTCCCAATACTCTGTTACCAAATATTAATTTGACTTTGCCCGCCATTTCGAAATGTTGTACTTTTCGTTACGCCCTACATCATGGATACTTTTATTTATCATCCGATTTTTATGAAAAAAAATTAAAATTATTGAAACTGATATTTAATTAAAATGTAGCCGCTATCTTGAGGTATGACGTCACGTCCATTGCACTTTTCGTAACGCCCTCCACCAACTTAGGTTTTTTAATCAAAAAAATAATACATACTATTTAAAGTAAGAAAATTTAATAAAAATGATTTAATTTAAGAATATTTATTAAGACTTTTTTTAAATATACTTATATAAATAACGAACCTACGACAAAAAGTCCTCGGTTCGAACCCGGTGAGGTAAAGTAAAGATGGCGACAGGAACTTCCTCCACGGAGGCTTCCAGCAGACTGACCTCCCACCACTAATGCTAACGTACCTATATATTACGTTAGCCGGTATGATATCATGGTAGCCATCTTGCAATTTTTCGGCTAGAGGACGCCTTCTTGGATGAATTCAGGTTATTTTAATTTTTTCCCGCTAGAGTACAGTATTAATTATTTGCCTGGACGTCCGCCATTTTGTAACTCGGCCGCCACCTTGTTACTTGGTCAAATACTTGAAAATCCTTAATTTTAGTGCTAGAGAGCCGGCAAAAAATTTTAAATTACAAAAATATTTAAATTAATAAAATACTAGCATAAAATCAATCCAGCATCTGATGTTCGTACATCATATTGGAAAATTTGTAAATATTAAGCTAGAAATTCGGGAAAAGGCCCAAAATTAATCAAATAATTCGTATATTTTAATAAAAAATGACAGGTTAGAAAAAATAAAACACCACAATTACAAAACAGACACACAGTACACACAACAACACACATTACACACATACAGCTCACTACAAAATAGTCCACACAAACACACACAGAACACACAGGACAAACTGTTAACATAGAACAAACATTACATACAAATGACACACAGTACACTCAAATTGCACACAGTACACACAGTACATGCAAAAGGTAGCACAGGCAGTATAAAAGCCATCACAGGCAGAACAGACAGTATAAAAGATAGCACAGGCAGCACAAAAGGCAGCACAGGTAGAATAAACTGCAGCACAGGCAGCACAAGCAGCACAAACGGCTGCACACACAGCACAACTGGCAGCACAGGCAGCACAAATGGCAGCACAGTCAGCACAAACAGCAGCAGAGGCAGCACAAATAACGCTCAGTTACACTCCAGGCAAACTCAACGGATGCTCAGGAACACTCAAAGTACACTCAAAGGACGCTCAGGTACACTCAAAGTACACTCAGAGCAAACTCAACTGACGTTCAGGAACACTCAAAGTACACTCAAAGGATGCTCAGGTACACTCAAAGTGCGCTCAACGGTTGCTCAGGAACACTCAATTACGCTCAAATGACGCTTAGGTACATTCCAAGCACACTCAACGGACGCTCATGAACACTCAAAGTACACTGAAAGGATGTTCAGGTACACTCTAATGACGCTCAGGAAAACTCAAAGTATGCTCAGTAACACTTAAAATACGTACATATAATGCTCAGGTACACTCAAAGTACACTAAACCGACGCTCAGGAACACTCAAAGGACGCTCAGGTACACTCAAATTACGCTCAAAGGACGCTCATGTACACTACTAGCACACTCAACGGACGCTGAATGCTCACTCCGAGCACACTAAAGCACGCTCAGTTCACTTAAAGTATGCTCAGACCACACTCAACGAACGCTCAGGAACACCCCAAGGTCCCCAAGGATGATAAATAGACGTTCAGGTACACTCCTAGTACTCTCAATGGATGTTAAAAGTTCACTCAGAGCACACTCAAAGGACGCTCAGGTACACTCAAAGTACGGTCAGAGGACACTCAATGGATGTTCAGGAGTACTCAAAGTACGCTTAAAGGATGCACAGGTACACTCCAAGCACCTTCAACGGGCGCTCAGGAACACTCAAATTACGCTGAAAGGACGTTCACGTTCACTCCAAGCACACTCAATGAGTGCTCAGGAACGCTCAAAGTATGCTCTACAGATGGTCAGGTACACTCCAAGCACACTCAACACACTCAGGTACACTGCAAGCACACTTTACGGACTTTCAGAGAACACTCAAAGTATGCTCAGGAACACCAAAGTGCACTCAACGGATGCTCAGGAACACTCAAAGTACACTCAAAGGATGCACAGGTACACACAAAGTACACATAAAGGACACACAAAGGACACGCAGCTTCAAAATCTCCAATAGCTTGAATAGGTCTAACTGCCCAAGTACTCCAACTGCCCAAGTGCTCTAACTTCTACGACATAATTTGACTACCAAATTATGCAACTTTGAGACAGCGCCACGAAGATACGCGACTTCGAGGCTTATTTCCACGTAACGCCGTGACAACGAGATTTACGATCACGAAGCTACGCGACTATGAGATGTATAGGATCTCGCTGCTACCTGGCTACGAAATTTAGAAACTATATGGCCACGAAACTTCGACGCTGCAAGACTGCGAGTCTGCAAGGCTCCAACTGGAGCCAGGTCTACAGGGACACAAGGCTACATTATTAGGTGGATACATGGCTACGAAATTATAAGACTTAGGATAACGAAGCTAAGCGACTACGAGACTTAGGTTCACGATCTTACGTGACTACAAGAATTAGGTTCACGAAGCTTTGCGGCTACGAAACATAGGATTACATAACTTCGCAACACTAAGACACATAGGTTCATATAACTATGTGATTTTGAGGCGTATAGTCGCGAAACTACACGACAACAAGACATCAGGATCGCGAAACTACGTGATTACGAAACATTGAATCGGGAAACTACACGACTACGAGATTTCATGATCATGAACCAAAGAGACTATAGGACTTCGAAGTTGAAATACTTCGATTCTACAAGGCTCCAACTGGATACTTGGCAACAAAGACACAATGCTACTTGATTACGTGTATACTCGGCTACGAAGCTACTTGGCTACATGGATACTTGGCTTCCAAGCTACGCAACTACGAGACTAAGGTTAACGAAAATACGTAACTACGAGACTAAGGATTACGAAACTACGATACTCCAGACAGCGGCCTGTCATATCCAGTAGGTGGTCAAGCACACACGTCCAGTCAGTTGGCCAGGCTAACACACATAGTTGGTGGTAATTAACGCCAGGCACACACAGCTTGTTGGTTCGTCAGGCTAACACATTCAGTTGGTAGCCATGCATAGAACAAAAAAAGACACACATCTCGTCCAAGCAGTAACTAGAATCGTCCAGAATGCAGCCAGTCATGTCCAGTAGGCGGTCAGCTATATCTACTTGGTTATGTCAGAGATGCTGGACAGCCTTGCTTATCCAACGGTTGGTCATGCTATCTCGTCCAGGCAATAGCCAGCCATGTCCAGTAGGTGATAAAGCACACACGTCCAGTTAGTTGGTCAGGATATCACACACAGTTGATGGTAAGTAACGCATAGTCGGTCAGCCAGGTACACACAGCCTGTCGGTTCGTTAGGTTAACACGCTCCAACGGGATACAGGGCAACTTGGTTACATGAATACTTGGCTACAAAGCTACAAGACTATGAAGCATCGAGACTTTGAAGTTATTGGCATCAAGTGGATACTTCTGAAAATCAAGGTAAAAAGAAAACAATTTACATAAATTTTACACAAAAATAAAAAAAGTTCTGCTAGCTTCTAATAAGTAGATACATAAAATCAAGAAAATATTTTTAATATCACATAAATTCCACAAAAACTAATAAACAGAAAATAAAAATGACACAATTTCTACCAGCTTGCGAACTTCTCCTTTGTTCAGCAAGGATAGAGTTCTACCACAAGCCAGAATTTTTGTAATTTTTTTTTATTAGTTTTTGTTGAATTTATGTGATTTTAAAATTTTCGTCATTTTTATATGTTAGAAGCTAGCAGGTCTTTATATATTTTTGTGGTATTAATGAAATTTAATTTTTTTCTTTGACTTTCAGAAGTATCCTTATTTGCCAATAACGTCGAATTCTCGATGCCTCGTAGTCTTGTAGCTTAGTAGAAACGTATCCCCATAAGCAAGTTGCCTTTTGAACCAAGCAGCCCTGTATCCCGTTGGAGCGTGTAAGCCTAACGAACCGATAGTCTGTGTGTGCCTGGCTGAACGACTATGCGTCACTTACTTAAACTATGTGTGTTAACATGCCGAACTAACTGGATGAGTGTGCTTTATCCCCTACTAGACATGACTGGCTGTTTCCTGGACGAGATAGGATGACCAACCGTTGGATGAGCAAGTCTGTCCAACATCTCTGACATAACCAAGTAGATGTGCCTGACCGCCTACTGGACATGACTGGCTGCAGTCTGCACGATTCTAGTTACTGCTTGAATGAGACGTGTGTCCTTTGCTTGTACTCTGCATGGCTACCGACTGAATGTGTTAGCCTGAAGAACCACCAGGCTGTGTGTGCCTGGCATACCGACTACGCGTTACTTACCACCAACTGTGTGTGTTAACCTGGCCAAATGGCTGGACGTGTGTGCTTGACCACCTACTGGACATGGCTGGCTGTTGTCTGGACGAGATTGCATGAACAACTACCTGGATGAGCAGGTCTGTCAAAACTACCTGACCGAACCAAGTCTATGTGCATGACCACCTACTGGATATGACAGGCCACAGTCTGGATTCTCGTAGTTTTGTAATCGTTAGTCTCGTAGCCGAATAGCCTTGCGAACCTTCTTCTCGTAATTTCGTGAACCTAAGTCTCGTAGTCGCGTAACTTCATTATCCTTAGTCTCGTTATCACGGAGCTTGGTAACCAAGTATCCATGTAGCCAAATATCCACCTAATCAAGTAGCTTTGTGTCACTGTAGCCCTGGCTACAAGATTCGTAGTCTTGCAGCATCGAAGTTTCGTAGTCATAAGCCAGGGAGCATCGTGAACCTACATATTATAGTCACGTAGCTTCGTGATCATATGTCTCTTAGTCACGTATTTTCGTGAAGCTAAGCTCGAAGTTGCGTATCAACGTGGTGCTATGTCTCGAATTTGCATAATTTAGTAGTCAAATTATGTGGTAGCAGTTGTAGCACTTGGGCAGTTGGAGTACTTCGGCAGTTAGAGACCTATTGAAGCTATTGAAGCTGTGTGTCCTTTGCGTGACCTGTACGTATAATCTGCTTGTTCCTGGGCATCCTTTGAGTGTACTTTGAGTGTTCCTTATCATATCTTGAGTGTACTTTGAGTGTTCCTGAGCATACTTTGAGTGTTCTCTGAGCGACCGCTGAGTGTGCTTGGAGTGTACCTGAGCATCCTTTGAGTGTACCTGAGCATCCTTGAGTGTACCTGACCATCCTTTGAGTGTACGTTGAGTGTCCTGAGCATACTTTGAATGTACCTGAGCGTCCATTGAGTGTACTAGGAGTGTATTTGGCATCCTTTGAGCATACTTTGAGTGTTCCTGAGCATCGTTTGAGTGTACTTTAAGTGTACCTGTGCATTCTTTGGGCGTAATTTTAGTGGTCCTGAGCATTCGTTGATCGTACTTTTAATGTTCCTGAGCGTCCGTTTGAGCATACTCTGAGCGTCTGTTGAATATACTTGGAGTGTAACTGAGCGTACTTTGAGTGTACCAACTTTAAGTGTTCCTGAGTGTCCATTGAGTATGTTTGGAGTGTACCTGAGTGTGTTTTGTGCTGCCTGTGCTGCCATTTGTGCTGCCTGTGCTGACGTTTTTGCTGCCTGTGGTGCCATTTGTGCTACCTGTGATGTCGTTTGTACTGCCTGTGTTGCCTTTTGCATGTACGATGTATACTGTGTGTCATTAGTGGTACTGTGTGTCATTTGTGTTGTAGAATATTTGTACTGTGTTAACAGTGTGTACTGTGTGTACTGCGTGTCATTTGTTTGAACTGTGTGTGTCATTTGTGTTGACTGTATGTACTGTGCTGTTTGTGTGTAATGTGTGGTGTTGTGTGTTTTGTGAGTACTGTGTCGTCTGTGTGTGCTGTGTGTACGGTGTGTCCTTTTTTATTTGTGGTGTTTTATTTTTCGAACTTTAATTTTTTTGTTTAAATGTACGATTTTCTTAATTTTGGACCTTTTCCCGAATTTATAGCTTAATGTTTACAAATTTTCCTAAAGGGTGGAAGAACATCTAGATTGTGGACCGATTTTATGTTAGTATTTTAATAATTGTATTTTTTTGTTATTTTAAAAATTTTCCAGCACTAAAATTGTGGATTTTCAAGAATTTGACCAAGTAACAAGATGGCGGTCAAGTTACAAAATGTGCGGACGCCCAGGTAATTAATTAATATTGTATTATAGGGGGAAAAATAAACTAACAAGAAGTCATCCAAGATGGCTCCCACCAGTACGACATAAAAAACTAAGATGGTGGCCTCCAGCAGAAAAAATGAAAGATGGCTACCATGACGTCATACAGACTGATGTAATATATACGTTGGCGTTAGTGGTGGGAGGTCAATATACTGGAAGCTTCTGTGGAGGAAGGATCTGTCGCCCTCTTTATTTTACCTCACCAGGTACGAACCGAAGACCTTTTTACGTAAGTCCGTTTTCTATTTAAGTATATTTTATCAAATAATATTTTATTAAATTTTCTTAATTTAAATAATTTTTATAATTTTTTTGATTAAAAACCTAAGATGGCGGAGGGCATAAATGAAAGAGCAACGGCCATGACGCCATACCTCAAGATGTTTGGGTACATTTTAATTAAATATTTATTATTTATTTTGTTATTAATTTTATTTTTTCCTATAAAAATCGGATAATAAATAAAAATATCGAAGATGGCAGGCGCAACAAAAAGTGCAACATTCCAGGATAGCGGAAGAAGTCAAGTCCATATTTGGTAACAGGCTTGGGAGGCTACACGATGTCCAATTTCTGCTATCTTTTTTCATACCCATGGGTATAACAGTGGGTATAGAAGTTTGTAAAGCAAAAGTGGAAGCAGAAATATTACAATCATATCCACACGATCACCAAACTGGTAGCAGAAATAAGTAAACAAACTGAATAGTGCGCAGAGAACAGTCTTTTGTTAGTGTAAACAGACAATATGGATGACAGTGAAAGTTCATGCATACGGAGAAGAAAATTATGCGCTGTCGTATCATTGACATCAACACTTGCGAGAGAAAAGTCACGATGTAAAATTAAACGTAGGGCACGACAATGGTGAACAAAACCTTGGCTCCAGAAACGAGATGAAGGAAATGGCCACGGCATGTTGTCTTTACTCCGGAATGAATTGAGGTTAGTTTAAATTGTATTAATAATATAGGTAACTACTTTAAAGATTTATTATTCCCTTTTGATGTTCAAAATGTTTGTGTCTGATGGCCTTCACAAAATCTACTGATTTGTTAATGTTTCATAGGCTATATGACACCGAGAGTTTTAGAAACTTTGTGCGAATGGATGGGGCTCTTTTTGACGAATTGTTGGGACGAGTGTGTCCCATCATTCAGAAGCAGAATACAGTAATGAGGGAAGCCATCAAGCCCCGTGACAGGTAAAATTCTTGAATTATTTATTTCAAATACAAGTGGTTTAGGTGAAATGAATATCTTGCTATTTTAATCAATTGTATTTGTTCAGGCTGGCTGTCACCCTTCGGTATTTGGCAACAGGATGCACATACAAAGACTTGCAGTACTCGACAAGAATTGCGGCAAGCACACTTGGTGTCATCATACCAGAAACATTGCAGGCAATTTATGACACAATGAGGGATGAATGCATCAAAGTTAGTGCTGCTAACTTTTTCTTTACTAACGATGGTTTCTCAAATGTTGGGAATAACTTTAAAATGGTCTATTGTGGAATAGAAGCCCCTTGTTGTATCCAGATGAGCTAAGATTACCAAAGGTTAAAGTTCAGTATTGCGTATGCAAGTTAACGCTGTGATCCTGATGGCATGATCCTGAACACGATCCTGTGGTACATGATGCTTTTTTTTTCAGCAGTAGGGAGGTGCGCAGCGCCGACGTGTTTCCCGCGACAGCGCGGAAATTGATGATGTAAAAACTAAATTACATATAACAGAAATTAATCAGGTATCGTGCCATCGCGCTAAATGCTTCGGTGTTGTGCCTCCCCACTGCTAACCATAGGATCAGGTGTACAGGATCATGCCATCAGGATTATTGTATCAGAATCACAGGGTTAACTTGGATACGCAATACAGAACTTTTACCAAAAATAAAAATACTTGAACATTTCGTGATCAGTAGGTTATGTTAGCTGTATTAAAAATACAGACAATCTGGTGAACCATTTTACAGTACTTTAAATGTACCTAACCTAAACAACCATACACATCGGCTTGTAGTAGCAATTTTTACTGCAAAAAGCCTAACCAAACATGCACCCTATTGTTAAAGCTTGTAAATGAACAGAGATTTTACTAGATTTCAAGCTTTTTAAACAATTACTAAAATTCAGTGTCTTAGCTTCTTATCTCCACCTGTCCCGAAAATTGTTGGTATAACCTATCATAATGTAATCTATTGATTATAATAAAAAAATTCTAAATTCCCAGCCATTTCAGCAATACCACATTCTTTGTAAACCAAAAAATCCATTAACCTAAACTTTTTGTAATACATACTATATAATCCCAATATTTCATAACTGAAAATAAGAACATACGAGTTGTAATCTAAGTAGACAGTTGCATCATTTCAGGATAAAAAGAAAATTTTAGGTCTACAGATTACTATGTTAAAATAAAAAAGAAAGATAACTTAGAAAACTCTAATATAAGTATAGGGTAATTTTCTTGTGTCGCGGCTTTTCCATAAGTAAAATAATAGTATTCATAAAACCCATTTTTTCATACCTAAAAAAATCACCCTATTTACTCTTAAAGGGCCGTTTCAAAATTCCAACTGGTTTCCGAGATATTGCTGTTTGTAATTCAACCTAGCTAGCCTATGCATTGAATCGGCCATCGCCATGTTGTGCTTTAAATGTGCTGCCGATCCTGTGGTTTTACATATGTAAGAACAAGAATATTTTTGACATGGGTATTGAAACTTGACGCCGCCGTCAGTGCTCCCTCTGAGAGCACAGGCCGTTATGTGTCCTCAACACCTGATAAGTGCCGCGCCCCGAACGCGCCCGCGCGCGCAACGTAGTGCAGTGCCCCGAACAGCGTGACGTCAGTCACGGCCTCCTACGTGTGCAAAGCGCCCGGCCGGGTGTGGCACTGCGCAAGGGTATTGTTTATTCATGCATTCGATAATATAAACAGAAACTAATAAATCTAAAGCCATCAATAATCAATGTTAATTTAATAATCATGTTATAAAGGGTTATAATTCACAAAACTGGCCGAAGTCATCTTCCCGCGCTCCGCAGTTTTCCCGCGGAATTTCCCCCCTCCCTGGCCCCGGCGGCCAGGGAGGTTAGTCAGTCGCCATCCAGCACTCGCCCGGGCCGGCAGCCCACGCACGGGGAGCCTTCAACTTTCGCGCCAACATCCTGTAACTGCAATAGGTAATTATAGCCAAACCGTTTTATATCAGCTCCCCGGCCGGCCCAATCGGCCGTTAGCAACCTCGCGCGGTCTATTAATAAAATGTGTATCCCATCCAGGGATTTTTATATCTTACGTAATCAATTAGGTGATCCTTCGTGGCACCTGCGCCTCACGCTATAACGCCCCACCTCGGGACATAGTTCTTTGCCCACGCAGGGCGGCACTGCGCCAAACGCGACCACAAACATTCGGACGAGTCATCAACTGGGACGTGCCACGGCCACGTGTGTGATATCATACCAGATTCCACCGTGTCCGTACCCAGCTTAACGTGGCCTTCGCCACCCCGCGGACTAGCCGCTTGTGCATATCCTCCTGTGCGGGACTAATCACAGTGATTTAGTGTAATGTGTTTTCATAAGTAAATTCGCGGGACCTGCCGTCCTTATAGTGTAATGTGTTTTCATAAGTAAATTCGCGGGACCTGCCGTCCTTATAGTGTAATGTGTTTTCATAAGTAAATTCGCGGGACCTGCCGTCCTTATAGTGTAATGTGTTTTCATAAGTAATTTGCGGGACCGATCGCCCACACACTTCACGTCGCGTCCGAGTACTCTCGCATAAGCCAGAACAGGTTCATCGTGCGCGGAGCTTAGGTCGACGATGAAGCGGCCAGTTACGTGAACGTGTGACGTGTAGACTGTGCTACGCAATAAATCAGCTACAAGTACGTGTGTGTTTCATTAATAAGGCGTCCTGGGAGGCCATAACAGCCCGGGGAGTCCTTTGTCGCCGCGTCCCTGCCTGCAGCCACGAGGCCAGGAACCCCACCCTTGAGATCCAAAATTAATCCACCAGTTTGAATTCACGTAAATTCAGATCAGGCAACGGGGACGGCGTCAAACTCACTGTACCGTAAATAATAAAAAAATATACGTGAATTCCTACAGTGCATCTAAGCCCAATCGAAAACCCTTGACAGGGATTATTTTTAGCAGTATGGAGGCAGGAAGCGCCAATGTAATACGCACGACTTAATCCGACATGCAATAGGAATTGTAGTTGTAATTCCTTAGTTTCACAATTTTTTCTTGCCATTATATATATCCTCATACTTGTAACCATTGAAATTGACAAGCTATGCAATCAAAATTGACGATGCTACATTGTTGGAAATAGATAGCTGACTCATTTTGTAATACTTTTACTTCGTATATATGTGTGTAGGTTAACAGATCCAGTAATTGTAGTATGCTTACGAGTAGGTTATTTCAAACCCACAAACAAACTCTATCAGTAACAGGATGTATAATGTATGAGTAATTCGGTTTGCAGTAAAAGCCTTGATTATAGTTTTTTTTTTACATTTTGTGTTAACTACTTTTCGGGAATTTTTTTATACTGTTTTGTGTTTTCCACTAGATAATGCTCCTAATTAATGTATTTGTTAACTGTCCTAATTCTTTTTGTTTTATCTAGGTGCCAGATACTCCCGCTGAATGGGAAGTGGTTTCTAATGGTTATCACAGCATGTGGCAACTGCCTCACTGCATTGGTGCCCTTGATGGAAAACACATCAACTTCAGACCGCCTCGAAATATGGGCTCTTTCTTCAGGAATTACAAAGGGCATGACAGCATTGTACTGTTGGCACTTGTTGATGCAGAATACAAATTTTTGTATGTAAATGTAGGAGTCAACGGTCGTATGAATGATGCTGGAGTCTTTCGTGAGAGTGACCTTTCTGAAGCATTACTTGGTGGGACTCTCAATTTGCCCAAAAGCCGTCCACTGCCTGGAAGAGACTTGCCTATGCCATTTGTAATAGTTGCTGACGATGCATTTCCACTTACACAAAATATAATGAAGCCCTACCCAGACAAAAATCTTTGTCAGGCCAAACGCATTTTTAACTACAGATTGTGCAGAGGACGTCGTGTGGTTGAAAATGCATTTGGTATGATGTCGAATAAATTCAGAATATTGCTGTCAACACTTCAGTTACCAGTTAAGAAAGTGGAGTTGTTGACAGCAGTATGCTGTATTTTGCATAACTTCATTCTGTTGCGAAAGAATGTGCATTACCTTAAGTCATGTGTTGCGGAAGACACTGCTGAAATTGACGATTTCCTGCCAGTACTGCAAGGCCTTAGCCAACAGGGTGGAAATCACCACAGCAGAGGGGCAGCAGCTGTTCGAAATGAATTCAGTGAATATTTCAGTGGTGTTGGATCTGTTCCATGGCAGGATTCTAAGGTAAGGCTAAATCAGTGGTAGGAATTCTATTCTTAACTGTCAAAGAGAGAGGCACATCCAAAATAAATAAGTGAATAAAAATAAATAAATACAATAATGTTATTTATTTACTTCTTCACATAATTTCTAATCATTCTGTAACAGCTTTGTGATCTTTTAAGTATTTTACCGGTAATTTTACTTTCGTATGGTAGGTTAGGTTAAGTAAGCAAAATCTGTAATACTGTAAAATCTTGTGACTGGTAGGTTTGTTCAGATTCGCTACATTATAAATAATGTATAATAGTGTGGAGAGGTTGGCAGGGTTAACTTAACATTTAAAATACTGTAAAATTGAAGCAAAGGTCGTTTAGGTTAGGTTCGTGACACTTAAATTTTTATTGTGGGACGATTACCTAATTAACACCGAAAGAAACAGACTGATTATCATGGTTTATTATTTTTTATTTTTAGAGTGAACACTGAGTGATGCTAGTTGAGTGGAATGACTATGAAGTTATTTTTAATTTTGGAGGTATTAATGGCAAATTGCCTAAGCTAAAATAGGTTATGTTGGTGGATAGAAAGAAAACAAAATAATTCATGATAAAGCACTTAAAAATGCAGAGGTGTAGTAGGTATCGGATGAGGCAAAACAATGGCAGAGAGCAATGAGCCAGTGGGGCAAAATGAGCCTCGGATGAGGTGCGAGAATTGCATTAGAGTAAGCCTCTAACTTGCGAGAAGTGACGGGAATTGCGAAATATTTTTAGTTTTCTCAATTTTTCTGCAGTGGCCAATCGACCGTCAAGTAATTAATACGTTCTTCGAATTCACTGATAAAAATATCGCAATATAATTTTTTTTATTTTGAAATAGAATATTTATTCATTTCATACAATACGTTTACATTCAGCGTGATGGAAATTCATGAAACAAACCCCTGGTGGCTGTAGTCGCAAATTTTTGGATGTGTCCCTCTCCAAGTAAATTACCATTCTGTTACAATTTCTTGCATTTGGTGTTTGAGTGTAGCAAGAGACAAACTATTAAAGATTTGGCCACACAGAAAGTTACACTATGTCCGCAATGTTCATTGTCAGGAGGTAGTTAAGCCTGTATTCCACGATGGAAGTTTCCTTGCAAGGTCTTCCATACCAGCTGTTATGGATTATTCTGAGGTAGAATTAGCAGAGCATTGGCCGGTTTCATGGAAGTTTTTGTAATTGGCCACGTTCAAATTTCTGTAGGTTTCGTAGACGGTGGGAATTTTATTCAATCAGAATGACATAGTAATATACCCCTGGTGTTTAAAACAGTAATTCATTTAGGAGGGATTGAGATGTTTTTAGTAGTGGTGAATACTTTTATATTCATATTGAAGAACATAGTTACAATATGTGTTTCGCAAAACGTTTTGCCAGTTGATGGTTTTGATGATGTAAATGCTCCCCAATTCTTTTTTAAATTTATTTTTTTAAGTAAATGAGAGTATTCAAAGTGTATTTTTAAATAATCAAGTTGCCGGACCGTGGGCCCTATTCTCGACGCTGCCGGAATAATTCCGGTAGCGGAATGATCCTCAAATTTCAGCCCGGTAGACAACTAAATATCAATTCTTGAAACTGCTATTGTAACTACCGGAATAAACATTGTCGGTGTTTCGAAATGTCTTTATGGAAGTGTGGCAACGTTTAATTTTGTGTTGACGTACCTGGTAGAAGGCCAATCACAAAGAGGGAACGGTCTTTTGTTATTAAAACGAATGAAATGTTTTCGTTATATTCATATCTTTTCATTAGTTGATGGACATGGAGGTTATGTATGTATATAAATACTAGTAATAATTAAAAATGAATTTTATGACTTGACTTACATGAAAACAATTGCGGAAATACCTATAGTATGTTGTGAAATCAACAACTTTATTTCATGTAATAAAAAGTACTACTAACACATAAATATTTACAAAAATATTTACAAATTCATGTGCAATTTTAGTTAGAATTAAAGATTCTTATCACTTAAAAATACTCGTTTGTTAGTTATTGTTTCTGCTTACTTGTTAGAATTTAGAATTCTTATCACTTGAAAATACTCGGTTTTTAGTGTAGTATTGTTTATGCTTACTTTACCATAACTTGTTATGTGTTTGTGTATGAATTGAGGTGAAAATAAATTTTATGCAGTGTTTCTTGATTCAGAAAATAATTTGTGAATGTGTACATTGAGATTTCTATAATAAATGCAAGTCAGTAGGCCTACAAAATTATACAATTTTATGGACAGCTTCTTGGCAATTATTTCAGAGAGAAAGTTAGTAATTGTTTGCTGTAGTGGACTTCTTGAAAACAATCAAATATATTCATCAAAAAAATCTTTCAACTATATAATTGTTTGCTGTAGTGGACTTCTTGAAAACAATCTTATATATTAATCAAAAAAACCTTTCAACTATATCTTCTTTCATCATTTATTTAATAATACTTTATGGGTTTTCATCGATGTGTTGTTTTCAATCATATTTTCTACATGTAGGAATATTGGCTCTGTATGCAAGATAGGGATGGGTCAATATGATAACCTTTATTGTCACAATCACTTCTATTTGAGGAAATTTCATGTATATGTGGACTCATTTTGAGTACATTTCAATTCTGGGATTGATGTACTCTAAGAATGCATGTGCATAACCTAACACTAGTTATGTTCCATCAAAACATTTCTTTATAAGTTAATTTGTGTTTATTCGGAGTATTTCATGTTAATGTATTGTTGACACGTGTGTATCTTGATAGTGCTGTGCTTTAAGTTTTTATGTTACTGTATTGCTTATTTGTAAAATGTTTTTTAATTATAGAATTAACATACTTTGCAAGACTGATTTTTTATTTAGTGTTCTGTATACGTATTTGCTAATTATTTCCCATCAGAATGACTAAATTGTTTTTAATACTAAGTTCTACTGCATTAGTTATTCATAGTTCCTCAATAAAACATTATTTTATGTAAAAATTATCAACTTGATTGTTGTTATTGTTGCTGGTTGTTGTATATATTGTGGCATTACCACTTTTGCATTTTAATGTGAACTTACGTTAAGAGGTTAAGTAAAAGGTATGACCTAATATTGTATTGCATGTATGTAGTTATCGAGTGCTTGCTAATATTTAATGTGTATCGTGTTTGTAAGTTTTCTTATGAATAAACACAAATTAATTACAACATATATGTATTTTATTACTTTCAACTCTATGGAATGACATTTTAGTATCTTGGTAATAACTAGGGACACCCGTATTTCGCGAATACAATTCGTGTCAAGGTATTTCACAAAGCATTGTAGCTTTTTCTTAGAGTATTGGCGAATAGTGACCGTCCAGCACTACGGTACTCACATTTCCATTGGCTCCGTCAAGGGCGGGACGACACCTTTCACCGACCACAACCAATAAAATATAAGAAAAAGCTACAGTGATTTATAAAATACCTTAACATGGAATGTATTCGCGAAATATAGGTGTCCCTAGTAATAACGCTTCCATTAGTTACACATTAATATTTGGACCGATTACACATCAGTAATGTATAACGAAGCACAAACTTGGTATTTAAATCACCTATGCACAAACCAAATTTTGTCTAACATTTGCATGCAAAATTAAAAATTCTGGATACATAAAATGAGTAGTTAAATCTTGTTATTCAAACTTGGTTTGTTTAAACTAGGTGGTACCTGGCATGTTGCTGCCAAAGAAGAATTAATTATGTAAATGTTTAGAATTTGGAAGCATTATCTAGTTTAACTAGGAATGATAAAATATTTATTTTCTTGTCAATAATGAATACATTATATGAAATCCTATGATATGTAATATTTGTACTGTCCCTATAACCTTCAACAAATGCAAGCATTCTGTTGACACATGTTTATTGCAATCGGATTAAAGAGATGGTAGCACATAAAACACTAACAAACAAGCGTTGATTTTTATATATTAAATTTATCTGCCAGGCATTAAATGTTGCAGGATTAAGTATCCAGCTTTTATTTTGTTAATAACAATATGTTTTGTAACTGAGAGCATATAATATTTTAACACTTATTTGAAAATATAAATAATTGTAGTATCCATACTTATTATTTTGTTAGCTGTTTAACAGGATTATTGATTGCAGAAGGATAAATATAAATAATTTAATACATTAAACAATTTGACCCCAGTGGTTGTATTCTTTGATCATATATTGAGGGAAATATAAAAGCCAAACAATGGGCTGGAAAATTCAATACCAAAACAGAAAATACTTTCATTATATAAACAGAGATAGTTTAATGTTCTCCAAACAGAAAATTTTCTACGAGCACAAATATGTAGTGGTGTGAATATGATTGATAGTATCTAAAACATAAACAAAAACCTACATATATTAAGTATTTGGCTTTTTATGTTACAAAATAAACCCATTGCTTTTTTATATGAATGATCACCTCAATTTATGCCCAGTAATGATTATTATTCAATTAAGTAGGTAAATTACCCAAATGAAATATAATTTTTTTTGTATTTAGTATGAATAACACTATTTACATACAATCTTGCACACATACGCATGCAGGAACTAAAAACTTGAAACCTGTCTCTTAAAATTCGTAACTACTATAAGAAAAAAGTATAATTTTTATTTTACAAGTTAATAAGTAACATTTTTATTTTACAATTTACAAATTTACAGAAAAAAGGTACGCAAATACAAAGAAAAACACATAAGCTTGATGTAACATCATTTGAGCAAATTAGATGTATGGGAGTCATCCAATTCAGCTCCCATAATTATTTTCATTATATCATGTTTGGCTGCCATGCAGACACCCCGATCTTTTATGCTGTCTAACGCACAACCTAACCACTGGCCAAAGCGCTCATTTACCGTGAGGCGTGGTGGTTCCTTTTTGAGTTCGTCGACAACACTGTTGAGGACTGCCGTGTACCCATCCTCAGAAGGTGTAGAATTTTTTTGTTTTTTATGTGATTTTGGTGTACACGCAACACTGTCTAATGAGGCTGAAGTCCCTGTATGTCCTGTGACGGGGGACTGTTCCATGGTCTTGCACAGCTCTGCAGAGGGCCCGGGCTGTCCCTCGGCTATATGTGCCCGAGACTGACATGACAGTGAAATAGCCTGGTTTGATGTCGTTGAATCCTGGCTTTCATTGGGTGCTTCTGAAAGCGACTGATCTTCATCCTTTATAAACCAAAGAACAAATATCGAAATAATAAAATTTTACAAAATATTTTGGTCCCAGAATTAATACAACATAGGGCAAACACACAAATTACCATGTTCTTTTAAAGTAACTAAGAAATGAATCAGGGTTGTCCTTGGAATGTGGAATGTTTCATTCTACAAAATTTAATGCAGATGAAATACAAATTCAATATGTGAAACTAGTACATAAGCCAGCAAATGAATCTCTTCATTGTATCTAGTAGTCTGCATGTAATCGCAAACGGCAAAAGATAATGGGTGCATCACTAAAATCCTCTGTGACTATTCACTCAATGTGTTTGTTCACATTACAAAACTTATTTGGTACAACAGATTTTGGTAATAACATAGTAGTATTTATTTCACTGATGCATTATTTACTACATTTCAGGTTGATGTGTCATGTTTGTGTCACCTTATTTTAACCCAAGGTTAATTTTAATTATCAATTTGTGGTATGAAGTTAGTCAAAACTTCCTTTCATGATGATTACAAGTAATTACGTAGAGGTAATCATTAATATATACTGAATTTGGGTCAGTTTTTTTAAAAATACATATTAAATTAGTTATACAGTTTTATATATATATACACAACAAATATTATACAACCCATTTAGTTAACAAATATTATTAATACCAGTGAAATACCATGGCGATGATAACTGTAATAATTGTGTGGCTTTAAGGCACAATTTAATACCACATAACATCTAGCATGACCGATGCTCAGTGCAGACCATATAATTTGCACAAGGAACTACTATAAAGTGCATGTCTCATTTTACCCCACTTGAGCCACTTCACGCCCTAGCTGGGTCAGATGATGGCACCCATAATAATTGTTACATTAATGCACTCTCACTAACCAACAACTGGCCCCAAATTAGATAGCTGTGCAGAAGAAAGAAGTGTTTCTATAAGCCTCATTCTAACCATTGTGCCAAATAAGATCCTTGTTGAGATTGTGTTTTATTGTAAGGCAAATAACACCACATTACTTTTCAAAATTGCCTGTGCTTTGTCTATCAATTTTCATTTTATCAAGTCTATCAAATTTAATTCCTCTGTTGTAGGCTTGAGGTCAATGTGGTACAGTTTATATGCTTAGAAAAAAAGTAGGCAGAGAATTTTATTGAAAAATTACTTATTTAAAAACACAGGATTTGGTTCAGGGAAGACTTGAATCATATTGGTGTTTTACCTTAAGTAAGTTTATATCAGCTGTTATATAATAAAAATGTTTTGAAGAAAAAAATTGGTCACTATAATATTCAGTTATACTTAAAAAGTAAATTAAGGGAATGTAATAATGTCCCCACCTGTACATTACCCTTTATGCTAACTTTTACATGTATGAATAATGCTAAAATTAAAATTTGCTTTAATGTTACTTGGCACTTCTAAAAGTTGGCATGTATATAACAATTACAAAAAAATTACTAAGTAACCATTTGGTGTGTGCCTGAAAATTAAATTATTTATTTTCCATCTGCAAAAAATGTTTATTTGCAAATGGGTAAATAGGTCACAATCTAACAGCAACCAATTTGCGAATCATACTTACATAAACCACTAAAGGCTCCCACACCCTCGATGCAGGTGCAACTTTTAACTTTGTTTCTACACCCTTCCTCGGAACAATGTGGTTTATAAGAAAAAAGAGTTTCTTATAATACCAAAAATTTGGTTCATAAATCTGCAAAAAAATAAAAAAAGGGTTTACTGTTTTGCAATCAAGTATAATAAAACCAACATTTACAAATAAATAATTCTACTACAGTGAAGTCTGACCTTTTCCTTCCAATAACAATGTGTATGACCTATGCATTTTTAATTTAGCTGATCCAATGTAATTAAACCAAGCAAATGATAAACAGATATAAGTAATAATCGATTGAGCAGACATGTAAATGCACCAGGGCATTGAGGTAATGAAGGGGCAACCCAGCCCCAAACAAAGCAAAGTTGTCGACAACAGTAGATATTTCAAAATAAATTACATCAACTAAGATATTTTTAACATATACAATATACACTGTTATTTTCCCACACTTAAATAATCTCCTGTGTTAAATAACCTCTTATGTTTACAATTTTTTTTGTACATGCCGGATGTGTAATAATGCATATAGACCTAATGGCAGTTCACCATATCAGTGATAGGGTTAATTATATTTCATATAGACCTATAGTAAACAATTGAGTGGTTAATCTAAGTTTATGATACTGCCAATATTTCCCTACAAATTTTAATGTGAGCATGATTCATGCAAAATGTCTCAGGGGAAAAGGTGAGTTTTGTGTTAATGCATAGCGAAATATATACAATTTTACAAATGAGCATTTATCCTTAAGGGTAGATTGTGTGCTGTTATATTTTTGTAAAGGTTTACTTTTACTGATAATTTTTTTTCAATTTGGCTAGGTCCCCCCCCCCCCCCACACACACAAACATATGTATTTACATAGTGGCCAGAATAGGCCTATTCCTAAGGTAAACCTAAATGTTAATAGTAATTTTATCAGATTTACTACAGTTATTTCATTCTTTAAATAATATATCTTGATTTACCCATTTATATATATTTTTTATTTTCATTGATATTATTTAATCCAATACTTCAGAATCACCATACGCCAAAAATTATTAATATTCTGAAATACCATTAAGATATTTTGCTCTAAAATAGTCATTCTCATTATCAATAGGTACCTACTTTAACAAGTAGCCTATGTTTAAATTGGTCAGAACATGAATAAACCAAATCATTCAAAACCCATACAACCTAATGTTAAAAATAATACAGTAACTTTCTGACAGCCTGGCAAGCAACGGTCCAGAATGCCCCTAGGCCTGGCACTATTGAGGAATGCACAGATTTGAGGCATGCAAGCTTAAGCTAAAAACCTATAATTTTAACCAAACTGAAAATAACTTTTAAAATATACAATCAAAATTGATTTTGTGCCTGAATTACTGTTTAAAAGTTTAACCTTATGTTTGTGCTTAATCAATATTTGCTGCCAAACACCGTATTACAGATGCATTTGCTCTACAACTAAGCATTTGGTAATTTCAGGCATTCTACCTATAAGCCCAGCATTTTCAGTGATCCTGCATCTGCAAAGTTTTGAAAGTTACAGATTATAAGATGTCTGATGTATTAAATTTTTGTTTACAGAGCAGATAGTATCTCGCACCAACCAAATTAATTTTTTTAACAAAAACAATTAAGAATCTTAAAAACTCCTGGCGATAACTATTAATAAACACCACCGCAATGGCAGCAGCCGCATGGGTAAAAGTTTCGTATAGCGTGTCCACGTTAACCCTGTGTTCCTGATGGCATGATCCTGTACAGCTGATCCTGTGATACATGAAGCTTATTTTTTTTAGCAGTGGGGAGGCGCTTAGCTCTGATGCGTTTCACACGATACTAGTATAAAACCTAACGTAATTTATTTTTTACATCAAGTTTCGCGCTGTTACATGAAACGCGTCAGCTTAAAAAAATAAGCATCGTGTACTTACCACAGGATCAGGAGTACAGAATCATGCCATCAGGAACAAAGGTTTATCTGGATACACCTGGATACGCAATACAGGATGTTTACCCTGCACGGCTTTGAAATGTAACCTATAAATAGGAATTTCTCAGAAACCATAAGAAATTGAGAAATGCTGTTTTCAGGGTAAAAAGTGTTCGATAAAACCATTTACAGAAATTAATTATTTTATTTACGAAAAAGCTGCAACGTTAGTTTTTGATACAAAACCCAACCCAACCAACCTTTTTCACAATAGCACAATATTTGTAATGGAAATTTCTAGAAGTACAAGGGTAGGAAAGTTATAAAAAAGAGCAAAGAGGAAAGAATTATTTTTTTGTGAGCAGAGAATGGAATGTATTGGAGTGTATGTTGGCTAGTAGTGTAATTCAGTTTGGGATAAAACAGGAACGTAGGAGGGATGCTTATCACTGAGTGTTTGTCCTTTTGCAGCACAAATCAGTAACCTGCCCCAACTATTGGTTAAAATAGTAAACCATTGGTAATATATCAAGTAACAAAAAATTTTTTAGAATTTTTATTTAAATTATTTCACTAATGCCGCTCTAGCCTACTTGCAATTTAAAATTTGTTACTTCATTATTACTAACTCACAGCAATTTAATTTTATTTAATAAAATTTTTAACAAGTGTGAAAACCTGCTCACAGCGGGCTTTTAAAGAAATTTAAAAAACAATATATTCAAAATTATTCATCACGCTTTTACTCTAACACTGTATTTGATACAACTGCAAATGAGTCTCTGAATAAATACGGATAGTGCGAATCCTAATCTCCATAATGTAGACCTACATAATAATTTAGTTCCAACTACACTTAAATATATGTAACTTACCTCATCAGTACCGGTCCCACTCTTCTCTGAGGTTTTCTTCTTGCTGAATCCAGCGACGAAGTGAGATCGCAGTTTTGCAAACTTATTCTTCACTTCGTCGACAGAAGTCCCAGGCCTCAACTCTGACACAGCACTTGCTATAGCTGCCAGCGCTTCATTTCTTGCGTGTTTATTATGATATATGGGGCTTTTCACGTTGTAGAGACAAGGGTATTTCTCATAATTTTCAATCAAACATTCCACATGTTCCACACACCACTTGGCCGCCATGTTGATAGTTACTTTATTTTGAAAACCCGGAAGGACACGTGACCAATATACGCAGCTATGATTGGTTGAGGAGGATCATGGGTAATTCAACAACAGATTTCGTAGCAGAAAAATAGGACACGTTCTATTGGTTTTGGCTAAGACTTTGGGTATGAAAACTTTTATACCCATAGAAGGGTGCTGGAAAGTTACCCACACGGGAGCAGGCGCGCTAGCATAAAAATAACATGAAAACTGCTAAGGAAATGGGCATCGTGTGGGGCGGGCTTTAAGCCTTTTCCTGGACATTTGTTGCTTTTGGTATTTTCGCGGACTAAAACGGGAATTTTTCTCTCAAAACGGGAAGTTTTCCTTCGGAGATGGAAAATTTTTAGAAATTTTGCTGAATTTATTGCGAGAAACACCAGCCGGCCAGATGGTCAACACAGCTTCTATTCAATATATTCACGGAAAACCCAGCAGGATGCGCTCGGTTGGCTGCCCTCTGATAACTCTGAAAGCAGCCGCGGAACTCGCGGCCTTTGGTAGCTCAGGACGCCAGACACGACCCGGCTTACGAGATCGGAGCTCCACGTGGAGTAATGGATCTGTAATCCTAGCTGCGAGCGTCACATGTGTATAACGCAATGCAACGCCGCGTATCATATGTGTCCCTCTTTCTCTACACCAGACATAAACTGCGCCCGGAAAAACGATACGTCTGTGATAGCGCGATTACTGGCGCTCGTCGAGACCCTGAACACAGCTCTCGTTTTTTAAAGTGCGGTAACCTTTTTTACATACCAGCACTTAGTTACTTTATGTACGGAGGCGACACGGTATTGTTTTCGATTATCTCGCCGTAAAAATAAAAAAATTGCTAGCCCTGATTCGCTGTTAGACTTCCGTGTGTTCATTGGCTCCAAGAGAGGGGAAAAGGCGGTGCATGGGAAGGCAAGTGGGAGACACATCCACCCCTCAAAACTTGGAGAGATGGTCGGTTGGACAAATAGTCACTTGGACAAATGGTCCTTCGAACAAACGGAGCTTGGAGAAGTGGTCGCTTGGAGAAGTGGACACTTGGACAAATGGTATACACCCGCCCTGAGGAGCTGCGGTCTGGTGTGGGCTGGTTCAGCTGTGAGCTGGGCGCCCTGGGTGACGAGTCCGGCCTCCAGGAGTCGAGTGGCTTCTTCAGGTGTAGCAAAAGCCACTCGGTGAAGGCCGGTGGGGCGCCCTGTTGCCTGGCTGCGGATGCGCCAGCACTTGGTCGGTTTGTGGCCGGCCTCGCGCAGTGCAGACTCCACTTCTTCAGTCGGCACCCCGGCCCCTCCGCCGCCCCGGAGGACGACAAAGTGCCAGGGCACTCTCTTCAGTTGCGGAGGCTGCTGGCGTAGATCTTCAGCAGGCTGAAGTCGTGGTTCCCGCGCAGCTGTGGCCTCCTCCCTCTTCTTGGCAGAGGCGGCCTGAGTCACTGAGCGGTCTCTTGGCGCTTGAAGCTGTTGTTGTTGTTTTGGCGCTGTGACGTCAGTGCTGGTGCCTTTCGCTGCCGTGAAAACGGCGGTTTGGGTGCCAGAGTGTTTCCACTTGGCTGGGGCGGACGTCTGACACGAGGTGTGTCGGAGCCTCGCTGGCTGGTCCGTTTGAGTGCTGCAGTCCTGCAGCTCTGGAGTTGATTGGTTGCGGCTGTCGATATCTCTGCCACGAGTCATTCCACTCGCTGCACTATGCTATACTAGGCTCCCTCCCCCCCTCCTTTCTCGAGCATGCGTTCGTAGCACTTCTCATCTGAGGCTTTGATGAAGCAGAGAGGCCTCTGCAACCAGAGGGATCACTGGCAGTCAGTGCCAACAAATTTTCCTAAATGAGTCACTTGAGAGATAGGTGATAACACAAGTTATAATTAGTCGATGAACTTCTTATAGCTTGATGTATTGCACATTTTTCATTCTTTAAGTAGAAATTTTGCACTATTGTTTTCTTAAAACCCAAACAATTTATCGCAGTGCATCAAATTCTGTTGTTTATCTCTACTTTGGTAATTAATGAGTAAATAAGATAAATAAAAATATGACAAAAAAATTACTTCTTTGCCTTATTTCTAATCGTTTTGCAAAATTGCATTTCGATATTTCCAGTAGCTTGCATATCATTACCATTTTAACTAGTCAGTAGTTTAGGTTTGCTTCATTTGAAATAGTGGTAAATCGGGTAAAGGTTGGTTCTATTAGGTTAGCTACATTAAGTGCAGTTTTCACCATCATCATTTAAGATTTTAAACATGGCATAACAGCACTTAAATAGATTTAAGTAAAGTATTGTATTTCACCAAATATTTAATTGTGTTTAAAATGGATAACCAAGATTAACTTTAAACAGTCGATTAAGTTTTTTATATTCATAACAGTTGTTTAGCACACACAAAAATTTCTGCACAATTGTGTCAGCTGATACTTGAAGATGAAAACAAGACAAATACATAATCTTAAAATTTTAAGCCAAAAAATTAGTTAATTATGATAGTGATGATAATTATAATGATTTTAATGCTTGTTTTTAACTTAAAAAATACTGTGCTAAAGGAAACGTGAAATTCTGTTTGTTTCCATCAAACAAATGTCGCATATACAATTTTTATGAAGAAATATTTTCAAGTTAGAAATATTTTAAGTAAGATTTTTGAAATAAAAAAATTCATATTCAAAATTTTGAATTAAATTTAATTTAATACTTTATCTTTATTTCCTTTTCATTAGTTTGAAACAACTCCAAACTATTATAAACCAACAATTTCTACTTCCTAATTATAAGTTAGCGAATATTATTGAACAGTATTGCAAGGACCTTTTCACTTTATTCCACAAAGATTAATATAAAACGCATATACATTTTTATGAGTTTGATATCTCGTTCATCTCTTACATATTTTAATAACTACCAAGAAAAGGCTATATATTTATTGAAAATATGATTCCACAATTTAACTTAGGCCAGAAAATTCAATGGCTAGAATATTTTATATATTGATTATAAATTGCATATAAATTTTACATGCACATTGAACACATCATACAGACATTTTCATAATTTTATTACAGCTAGGTATACGATTTCATCTTACATAAATAACTTAAACTAAAAATACATTTCATGTGATTTCAAAAAAAATTGTTTGTAAAATTAATGTAACGAATGTTTAATAAGTAACATATTTTTATAAAATATAAGTTTACAATGTTAACTTGATATGACCCAAAAATGAACAAAAAATTTGCTACTGCTTGGAATTTAATTTCTAGCGAACTTTAAGAAAGTTAAACTTAGCTTAAACTGCTCGAAGTTATGAAAACACAAGAAAGTAGTGATGAAGTAAAAAAAGCTTGATATTTGTTTAAAAACGTTATGTAACTTTAAACTACCCTTAGTAATAACACCTGTTAACAAAACCATAGTGAAATTGGCTCTATTAAATTCGATAAATTAAATTTGGTAAAACACATTTAAAATACTTTAAAATCGTGTGGACAGTTGGTTTTAAATTTTTTAAATTTTTATTTTTGGCACTTCTCTTTTCCATAATTAGCTCCACTTTCCCATACAGTACCCATTTGGGTTTAATGTTGTGGTTAAAGTATTGTTAAGATGCTGCTTAAAGCTGTCAAACTTTTAACACATTTGAATTATAAGAATAAGCATTGGTAATTTTGAAAGAAAACTGAAAATTCAATCAGTTGCCATTTAAATATAATTTTTGAGTGTGATAGGTAATAGTTTAAAATTTTAATTTTGCGAAACCCTGAGGACATGGATTTCGTAAAACTAAAAATATATAGCTAATGCTACTGAGAAATGCTTTGAACATTCACGGACTTCTTTCACATGAGAAATGTGTTTTTAGTTTGAGCATACAACACAGAGCTAAGACAGAGCTAGGTGTCATACTATAACATAGCTAAACTTTGTTTTTGGAGAGATATTGATAAAAAGTATAATAACCAGTATTCTTTAATTTTAGTAACTTCTTCCTATATTCCATTCCAACTTATCATACCAAAGGACACACAATCGTATAATTTATTTAATTTTAAAACTTTATTATGCTGCCACTGTTATAACTATAAAAATCCCCATGAAAGCTCACGATTTAGGTTTTAAAGTTTAAAATTATTCCATAATTCAACTAAACACTTTATATTATAGTGTTAAAGTAGTAAAAAACAAATTAAAAACCATGTCGTTGCATATCAAAACACATAGTACCAATGCAATGTTTTGGGCTCAATGTGGGCATGTCATGGCTTGGAGAATGCTGGTAGGGCACCTCCTACCTTCTCCTTAATCCCAACAAGGTAGTTTTTATTCTCTACCTTACCCAAGTGTCTTGGGATGCCACCCTAAAAGTACTGTAATCTCTCTTGTCTAACGCGAGAGGCACAAGGGATGAAATGGAAAACAGAGGTGTGCAGTGTGTTAGACATTAATTCATCCAGAAACACATACCCTTAATGACATCAGATTAAATACAGAATATTATAACGAAGTACATTTGATTTCAGAGCCTTGGCTGCTAACAGAAGTCGAAAGTAACTGCGAACAAACAAACAAAACAAATGATTAGCAGAGCCCTTATTTTAGTGAGACCGCCTTAACAAAACACTGGGCTTGCAGCTCGTCAACTACCACGCGACCCCGGCGGGGACACTGTTAAAACAAATTACGTGACAGCAAAAATAAATCATTCTTTACTGCTCCAGCCAGAACATTTACACACATTAATGAAATGTTCTACAAGGCAATCTGCTGTTTCTCTATGTAACAAAGAATAGTAAACACATTTTCTGACTTGGAAACTCGATTAAGACACAACTATAAAAATTCTAATTATTTACTTAAAAACACTTAAGACTGATATTACTCTCAATAACATAATTATTACACATTACTGAACAGGTAAACAAGTGACAGATAAGTTAAACAGCAATTAATATGCTTAAAGTTCGAATCTTTTCAATTTACGAGATACTTTATTTATACGTTCAAAAGGCGTCGTTCTAAGGCGAATATGTATGCTGTACTGATGTGGCTATTGCTGCAAATGATGCAAGTCCTTGTTTGGCATTTACAAGTGTCTTAGGTCCGCAACAGGAACGACTCAATTAGTTTTCTCACAAATTTTGAACTTCCAGTTATTTCTTCAAAATGTAGTTACCGTTCCTTCCGGGATTTACTGTTTCTAGTGGAAACAAAAGATAAATGTCTCTTATCGGTGGGTTTTTATGCTCACACACCGTCAGCTCGAAATCCTGCCTCCGTCACCGCTAGCCCCTTTGCAAGTTTTACTCCAACTGGTCTCGCTGCCTTAACGGTGTCACCGTTAGCTCCGCAAGCAGTTTTCCGATGAAGTGTCCTACCAAGTCGAGTGGAGTTTGGTCAGGCAGCGTGACGGCGTGCAGGCGAGATTCTGACAGTGTAGCTTCTGGGCGGCAGCAACTCCCCACCTCGGTCGTCGACTCTGGGCTGTCTCTCTGTCCCAGGGCAAATTGGGGACCTTTTATACCCTGGAACTTGAGGTAAAAAACATCGGAGATTAATCTGTAGGCCAGTCAACAAGAGGCAAAGTAAGCACTTTTTACCAGCAGACCTGAAAACTTGATATAAGGGTAATTCGAGGACGCTGAATCGAATGGTGTTAATATTTTTAAAATCGGATGTGAAGTTTTTGGAGAAAATGGTTAAAAATTGGTTTGACTCAGTTTTTCTCAGAATCTAGGCGTTTAAGTGAAAAAGGTTTCAAACAAAAGTTGTGGATAATCAAAAAATACATTAAAAAGGTACCCAGGTCCATCTTCGTATTTGTAAATATGAGCGAGACAAATTGGAGAAAAAGTAGTAAAGCGTAATTGTAAAAGTGGGGCTAGTGTGTGGGCGAGCGTACGTGTGAACTAAACTCAAACGAAGGGTCTTCGGCTATTCTCGGACCTCTCCGTTATGACTATCCAGTGCGAGTGAGAGACGAAAGCGTTTGTTCTCTCTTTCTATTGTCTCACGCGTTAGCGAGTATTTTTCGTCTTTGGCCGTCGAGTGTCGAGCGTTATATATCCTTATCCTTACTAATTATTATTATAATTGTTATTATACATGCGAATGTGAGTTTGTTTGTTATGCTTTCACGCAGAAACTACTCAAACAATCATAATGAAATTTTGAGCGAATATTTTCAAGGGTATAGTAAAGGACTGACGTCGTTCCAAGTGCAATTCGCGGCTTGAGGAGTCCTGCTGCGCTTGGGACGTTTTTGCGGGAAGCGGGCTCCGGGTGACGCGCAGCGATGCAGAACGCGGCAGTCGAGCTTCAGACCTGGACCAGGCAAGTTGTGTGTCGCGCCTCGCAAATGAACAGTTCCGCCGGGAACTGAGCAGCTCCGCCCGCACCGGGCCACCACCTCTACCGATCCAGCTCCCTGCCAGCCACGTGGCGACATCACAACCCCGAGGATCTCCGCTCTACCTGTGAACTGGCCCGCAGGGTCTAAACTTAGGCTAGTTGGCGCCCTCAGCGACGGCAACATCGTAGCAGGGACCGGTAGGGCGACACATGGCGCCCAACGTGGCGCTACCAAATTTTAGGCAAATGAGATAAAAATTCAGCTTGCTAGAGACGTACAGCGCAAACCAGTGAAAAACGCGGGCGAAAACGGCATAACTCGCAGGGTAGGGACAAAGGACTTCAAGTGCGCAGCACTAGACACAGGCACCGGCCGGGCGAGCATGGTTCTCTTTTTCGCCCGTCATAGGGATGACGCGTCATCGGTATGACGCTTCGCTACTAAAAGCGAGCATGGATCTTTTTTCGCTTTCTGGAAGACGCCTTAGTTACGACATGCCCGTCATACGTAAGGCGCAATGGCTTGTCAGTCGTAGACCCGTCATAGCCGTCATAACCCCGTCGGGTACACATCGTTTGCCCTACAGGCGTTTGCCCTAAACGTAGGGCAAATGCCTGTAGGGCAAACGACTTTAGGGCAAATGCCGTTTAGTGCAAACGACTGTAGGGCAAACGCCGGCAAGCACTTATGTTTTGGATTAACGAAACCACACCAACTTTTAGGGCAGACGCCTGTAGGGCAAATGCCTGTAGGGCAAACGACTTTCGAAAAACTTATTTTAGGGCAAACGCCTGTAGGGCAAATGCCGGAGCCTGGTCCGAATGGGATTATCAAACATTTTGTGTAAACGCCTTTAGGGCAAATGCCTGTAGGGCAAACGCCTTTAGGGCAAATGCCTTTAGGGCAAACGCCTGTAGGGCAAATGACTTTAGGGTAAATGAAGTTTAGGTTATTTTGGGTAATGTAGGTTTTTTCAATTATGTATCGATTCAAACAGTGTTCTTGTAGTTTATATTTCCTCCGCAGGTGGCAGTACCTCAATAAATGTTTTCCCTCTAAATGCAAAGTTTACAAAAACGTCGCTAGATGGCACTAATGTAAGCCTATATGGAGGTTTGGTGGGAATTCGTTTGGTATGAACTTCCTAGATTCACCAACAGATGGTTCCCTGCGCTAAGTTCAATGTTATCGAATATTTTTTCTGTAAAATATTTCGGAACATAAGGTGATGTAAGGTCTTCGACCAAAAAAAAATCGTATGATAAAAAAAACAGTATTGGCGATTTAACAAAAATATCGCTGGAAAAAGGTTCAACATTTTTCCCGGGGCTTTGCTTATTTCAATTTCAGCTGTCAGACGTGCATTACGCTATCATTACTTAAAATATTACGAGCATATAGGTAAATAATGCGAATACTAGCTGTTAAACATTTTCTTAATTAGCATAATAGTACTAATGCGGTTAAACTCCTACATATTGTTCATACTATTTTATTTCGTAATGTGTACACAACATACAGCTGAAGTACACAATGAAGTATTCCAGTTCGTTTTGTTCTGGGGTTTCCATAATTTGCATTAATTACCTCAAAATCATATTCACCCCTTTTTAACCTCTTAGCGATTGAATTTCGCTAAATGATTATAGTTTGATTAGTAGTTTTTAAGTCTTTATTATTACTAACATTTCTTTTCTTTATACTTAGTTATTTTAAAAAAATATATATACTTATAACCCTTTTTCACAGCTTATGGCTTGAATTCCACTAAATGGAAAAATTGTGGTTGGTAGAATTAGTATGTTTATTATTGGTGGTCAATATCTTTTCTTATAATAGATTATTTTCACAGATAAAACTTTTATTTTAAAACCATATATATGTACCCCTTTCACCTCTTTAGGGGTTGAAATTTGCAAAATGATAAAATTTTTGTTGGTAGTTTTTGAATGTTTATTATTAGTACCCATGGTATTTTACTGCGCGTTATTAGATTCGGAGATATAATTTAATTTTCAAACGATATTTATCCCTTTTTCACCCATTGGGGTTGAATTTCGAAATATGATGATTTTGTTGTTTATAGTTCTTGTGTGTTTATTATTGGTTCCCATTATATTTTGTAAAACTTTATTAAATTCAAAGATATGATTATAATCATGAACACAATTTTCACCCCTTTTTAACCGCTTAGGGGTTGAATTTAGTAATTAAAATTTGCAGTTATTAGTTCCAGTAAGTTACGTTTATTATTGGTACCAAATATCTTTCATTTTGCTACATTAAATTTGGAGATTCAATTGTTAATCTTAAAACCATATTTACCCTTTTTTCACCCCTTTAGGGGTGGAATTCCGCAAATTCATATAGCATAGTATATACGATATCCGAAGACCTTTGTTTGAAAAAAAAATTATCAAAATACCACCAGTAGTTTTCAATTGATGCCGGAACAGAAATACAGACAAATAGACAAACATAAAAAAAAAAAATTAAAAACTATATTTTCTAGTTCACAATAACGTAAATAGGCTTTTAATAGTTGTTTCGTCAGTACTTTTGTATAGACTTTTCATCTCGAAAATAGATAATCTATAGATTTGGTAGCCGAGGTAATTTCCCATGTTACAAGAGGTAAACAAGCTGTGTAACCTGACAGACACAAAACAAAAATAAATAAATAATATTGATACCTGAAAAGAACAATTAAACAAAATTACTAAGTTAAGTATTAATTGTGAAGCATACGTTATTAATAATAAAAATAAGAAAAACATAATAAGTAATTACTTACGCATATAGCGCCTATCTGAATTGTCAAAATGCATTAGTAGTGATGATGGTTAATGTGCGAATAATAAACTCAAAACGTTAAATTATATGTTCGTTTATACAATATTAATACTTTATATATTGTTAAATATATATTTTACTCGATATTTGACGGTTATGTTCCGAGAAAGACAACTGTCAACTCCGTTGTATTGTTATTTAATGCGTTACATTATGTCCTTAGAGGGAGAAGGGGAAGGGGAAGAAAAGAAGGCACATAAAAAAATAAAAAAAGCGCATATTTGAATTCCTGATACAAATACTTTCGTTGCAACAATGCAAAAATGTTAACTGCTTTCATATGAATGTGACATATTGTTGGGCCGGTATCAACTACAGTCTATCAGTTTATACCGATCCATATTGTTTACGATTCAAATGAGTATGACACGGAAACAAAATGTAAAAGGACAAAAAAAAATACAGCCTTTATCTTCAAAGCTTTTGTGAGGTTAATTACTTTCGATTTATCTAAGTCACGCTATTTATGTGTCGAAAGAAACTTGAGATGGATAATAAGTTACCTAGTATGAACTGTAGTAATTATACTTCACATACATGGGTAAAAGGAGGGGGAAGGGTGCTGTTTTCCAATTAACCGAAAATGTTGAGTTTGTTAGTAACAAACCTGCCTTATATGCGACAAAATATATTCATATTTAATAACAAATATTAAAACATAAGTTACAAATTAAAATAAATTTTATAAAATATCGGGAAATTTTGAAACTAGCCCACGCAATTAGTAATAATAATATTCAACACATGATAGTAATCAATCACTTGCATATATATAAATATAAACAAATAATATTATGTTATATATAAGACATTTTCCGAACAATCACAGAAATTTCCAAATGTCGTCCCTACCACACTTAATTAAGCAAATCTCTGCCTAGTATGCCTACTAAGGAATACCCTAAAAACTATTAATTTGAAACATTTGTGTAACTTTATACATATATTCTTATAAAAAAAACTACAAATCGCGGTATTAAATAATTTTAGTAATAGTGTCCATGAATAAGAACGAAATAAAAACAAGTGAAGCACTGCTTTCTGCGAGTGGGATTTGATGACAATGGTTTCAAGCTCAATGCTAAACCGCCCTAGCTCTCAATACTAGGCTGCCGGGTAGGGCCTATATAAGTATCGCAATAGGGCATTCATCACATAGCACATAAATAAAATTTTAAGGAGTGAACTCTTTCAGCAGCATACACGAAAAAACCTTTTCTATTACGTAATCGCATATCACTATAAATACGGCTGAGAAACCATACAATTACCATGTTATGTGTACTAAGGTTGTATACAAATTGATGTTTTGTTTTGATTCATAAACCATGTCAAAATATGAAACTAAACTAATAAAAGCTACAAGTCATTTGTACGATTTCAAAGACGACACGTAGACAACATGGCATACACTGCGCGCTCAAAAATAAAACTGTCATTGCAATCTAGAAGTCTAGAAGTCTTTCCAGCACAGCATGAACATAGCAATGAGACAAAACAAAAATAACAAATAACGTATTTATTTATTAAACATAGGTGATGGTGAAAAGACGTCACTTGCTCCTACTAAGTTATGAATAACATATTTTCCAGTAAATTCTGTTTGTTTAATTGTTTTGAAAATATATTAACTATAATTGCACTTTTTTTGCGAATATGCTGATTCATTAGCATCTGAAACAGAGTTATAATTAATGATCTGTCTTTGTGTATTATACTTTTACGTAATTCATTATTGTACATTCCACGACATATCAAAATCGTTCCTAGTTTACACTCATACCTATGACATTCATTCAAATATTGTGGCAATATGGATGATATGATTAAATGCATTTTGAAAAGTTGTACATTTCATTGGATGTCACACATTAAATCAGTCTTTTATTATACTTCACTTGTTCCCATAAAACTTATTAGGGGTTAAGCTATAGATGGTCTGGGCGAATTAGCAAAATATGCACACTCTCGATGGAAGTATTTTCACCGCATTCTACAAACATATTAATAAAACGACAGATTCAGTTGGGCACATATTATATAAAAATTGAAAACAGGCATGAAGGTCTAAAAGACTATTTTAACAGTAACTTTTAAACACTGAAAATGTTTTGATAAATGCATATGTATAATCCTCTGCCTTAAATTATTTTAGGGTCATCGTTTTTTTGGACGACTTCAAGTGAAAATTCCAGCAGGCAAGGATAATAAAATTTTGTAAGCTCCTTTTGCTAACGCTTGTTTTTATATATAGCAGCAATATTAAATTAAGTTAATTTGTTCGCTATTTACCCCCCCCCCCCCCAACAATGTAAAATATTAAATCATCAACATCTCTGTTAAAAAATGATTTAAAAAATACAATCCAGTCACTGAGATTGGCGCACCATCTGTTGTAAGTAAGGTTCAATTACCAGCTGCATTCTTAGACTTCAACTTTGGGAAAGCAAACCGTATGTGCTGCCATCTAATTTGTGAATTTTGAACTTTGTACTCATTTGGAGAATGGTTCCAACATTTGTCAACAGGGGCGACACACGTAAAGACATCTATCTTCGAAACGGTTCGTAGGGCAAACGCCTGTAGGGCAAACGACTTTAGGGCAAACGCCGGCAAGCATTCATTTTCGGATTATTGAAAATTCGCAAACTTTTAGGACAAACGCCTGTAGGGCAAACGCCTGTAGGGCAAACGACTGTCGAAAAACTTCTTTTAGGGCAAACGCCTTTAGGGCAAATGCCGGAGCTTGGTCCGAATGTGATTATCAAAAATTTTGTGCATACGCCTTTAGGGCAAACGCCTGTAGGGCAAACGCCTGTAGGGCAAACGCCTGTAGAGCAAACGACTTTAGGACAAACGCCTTTAGGGCAAACGCTTTTAAGGCAAACGCCTGTTTGGAATGAGGAATGCGAGAATATGCTTCGAAAGTGCGTTTAGGGCAAACGCCTGTAGGGAAAACGACGCACTCCCACATAATTAGGCTATATTTTACCACCAGCGTTAGTCATTAATAACATTTTACATAACACTATGAAAATAATTCACTTAAACATTTTCAAAATTAGTTGAAAATACTTAGTCTAGAGATATCAGAATACAATCAATCTGTAATTTCACTTCAACCCAAATTAAAGCTGTTGAAATTGACGGGAAATCTTAACTGAGACTTCTTTCTTTTGGACTTTGCTAGGTCTATTTTTGGAGGAGGTAGTTTACACACAATTTCATCTAGAAGAATTTCATAAATGTCAGCACGTTCACTGAAAATAAAACAGTTATCTGATTTCATCATTTTCTTCAGATATGTCACTTCAAAATGTTTAGGGCTAGCAATGCCATCTACTGAGCACACCTTACCCACAAAATGCATTTTTGTCTTTTTGCCTTTGCACAGGACCAAAATAAAATCACCTACTTCGACACTATCCAATTCTAATTGTTCTTGTAAGTCAGCTGCTCTGATTTCTCCTTCGGAATCAAAATCATCATCAGTATCTTGAAGTCTCAACTATTCTGTGTCCTCTTCACTACTTGATTCATAGAGCCTTTTTGATGCAGCAAATTTAGGTCTAATTTTATCTACCTTCTCAGGTTTCTGTGTTTTCTTTTGTTTCTTTTCTATTTCTAATTTTTGAGGTGTATTTGTAAGAATTCTGGTTTTCCCCTTTCTCCGTCCCTGCAGACCTTGTTTTCGTTGACCGGCCTTTGGAAAAGGACGCATGGCTTCAGGCGTTACTCGTAACACAGCATTGTTTGTTGTTCGATTAGATGTTGGTGAAGCGGCTGTTTGAGGACTTGTACTTGGGGTGGCTGAAGAATGGAGTGTCACTATGGTGACACTACTTGAAGGCAATGAAGTCGTCAGGTTACACATGGCGCTATCTGGTCTGTCAGTGACATTAGAGGACAGAAATTCCTTATCATCAAACATTGCAGTATTCAGAGGAATGATCCCAGTTACTCTGAACCCACTGGTAACATTTTTAGGAGTAAATGCTAACTCGTAAGCCTTTCTGCGAGCTCGCCAATGTCATATATTGTCACTGGCTTTCCTGCATTTCCAGGAGTGTTCATCCAATCATACATAGCAGTGTTGTAATGTGTCTTAAATGGCCCAAAAACAGTCCGGTCAAGAGGTTGCAACTTGTGTGATTAGAGTGAGGTGGTATGGTAAGGAGAACAACTCCACATTCCCTAGCCCTATCAATAAGTCTTACAGAAATGTGAGACTCGTGGTTATCAAGTATTAGGAGGTGTTTCAGAGACACGCTTGGCTTAGCATGAACCAATAAATGGTCAAAATATTGCAAAAATAAATCTTCGTTTGACCAGCCACTTACATTTGAAGTTCCCACTGATCCAACTGGTGCTCCTTTGAGCATATGCTGTTTGAAGTTTACCCGTGGAAAAATGAAAAATGGTGGAATACTATTTGCAACACCATTGATGCACGAGACCATTGTGATATTCTGAACACGTTGAGCAGATGTCATTCCTCCTACTTGCTTTGAACCTTTCTCAGCAAATACTTTAGGAGGTACATGAACAGTCGTTAGGCCTGTCTCATCAACATTCCATATCTGGTGAGGTTCGAAGTTGTGTTTATATAGAACATCTTGGTAGTTCTTGAAGAACTCCGAGACTGTGGTCCTATTGAATGATGTAGAGCGGGACAAGCTTGTCGATTCTGGTTTGCGGAGAGATAACTGTGTATTGTGCTTCCGAAACATGCGTAACCTACTTTCGCCTGCGATTTGATGTTCTTGCCACTCTGGCACAACTTTGTTATTATGTTTAGCATACTGATATGCCAATTTCCTGGTCTCTACTGTTGTGAGGCCATAATGAAGCTATGCAGAAAGTAGCAAATAACTGGCAAGTTCTTTCTCTTCTTCAGAGGAAAACACTTTATGAACATCAAACCTAGGTTTGTATTTGAATGATTCATAGTTTTGCTCCCTTCATTTAACTACATAACGAGCTACTGCAGACTTCGCAGCACCGTACTTATCTGCAGATCTTCTGATGGTCAATTTATAATCAAGGACATCATTCACAGCTGCCTCCATTACTTCTTTTGAAGGTGTAGGTCTCTTCTCACCACTCTTGCTGCGAGCTATTATCCTGAAATATAATAAAGTACATTTAATACATATATTTAACAGTTAAAAATAACATTTTTAAATTATTAACAATTAAAAGAAAACGTAATGTACCTAAGGACACAAATGATGAACCAGGGGACGTGTCCCCAGGTACATCAGCACTTAGTGTCCCTAGGTACATATGTACACAACTCTTAACCTAAAAATTAATAATTTTTTTTTTGGGTATCTTTGAAAATAAAACAACTACTTTTGCTGAAAGCAAACCCATATTACAATTTAACAGTCACCTTATAAAATAAATTATCACAGCATTACCATGCAAAACAATGTTCCATGTATATGGTATATTACTTACTTTGGAGAGAAGAAACAATCAGCTGTTCATTATGCCACAATTCGTCACCATATTGAATAAATTTAGACTGGAACCAGTAGGACCATTGTAAACGACAATATACAGTAGGAAAATTAAATGTATTAACTATCTCTATACATGTTTTAGCTATTGTCCTTAGGTACACAGTGTCCCTAGGTTGAGCACCTTCCCTATATTATATGCAAAAAAATATTAACAATAAACTAATAAATAAAATGAGAGAAGATTTTTAGTGAAAGAAAAACTAAAAATAAAACTATAATATTTGTAAAAAAAGTTATACAAGCAGCTTTGAATTATTAAAATTTGCAAGAAGGTATTGGAGATTAAAAATTTACCTTTATGAGTACAGAGAAATGTTATACTAATTCTGTACTTATGAAATAAAAATTTTATATTGAAAAGAGTTAAAAATATATTTTCCCATAAGTAGACTAATGAAAACTAACTTTGGCCAATACCATGCTATAAATTTTTTTTTTAGCTTATTACGGTTGTATACTAACTTAAAAAATTAAAAGTAGTATGTTTAAAATCCATTAAATTTTTTAAATATGTACACAAAATATTGTAACCTTGTAAATGTTTGCAAGAATTTATTTATTTTGTGAGTGGTGGCCTTGGTGGCTGAGTGGTCTGATCATTTGCATCCCACCATGGCCATCCAGTTTGGTTTCCAGTGGAGCCAAACCCAAATATTTTGTTTGCAAGTGAGAAATGTGGTGGACGTGGTCGTGAGTTTTTTTGGAGTTCTCCTATTCCACCCACCCTTTCATTCCACCAGTGCTCTATTGTCATCTCATCACCCTTTATTTTTTAGTAATCTTGATGTTGGCAAGATGTTAAGCCTCATTCATTTCTTCATTCATACATACATTCAATCAATTCATTTATTCTTTATTTTTAGGTGTACTATATCTGAAAAAAAAGCTTGCACTTGATGCACCATGGTTAAGAGCATATAAAAGTAAACCCCAGTCTCATGAAAGGAATAGATGATTCCGATCACAGAAAGAATTGATGGAATCATGGCATCAAAGAACCATCTCAATCCATTTTCATGTTTTTTCATTAGCTCAATCAGATTCAATAATAAAAAATCAATGTATTCACTTAAAAATATTTTTCATTGTAATAATAACCATGTTCATTCATTCACTAACAAAGCTTACCAAATACTGTTGGAATAGCATTATTTAAACTTATGAACTTTTAAACACAGCAGATAACACTAAATACACTTATACTGCTCATCATTCAAAGAAAATGTATCACAAAATGTTTACTACCAAAATACGTAGCAGATACAAAACTTAAGCAAAACTTTCATTTTACACAATTAATATTATGTGGACAAGTTCAATGACCAACAAAAATTGTGCTAAGTAGTTACACAAAATAAAAGAAAATTTATCTCTCACTTCATGAAAGCATTCACACTACAAGTGGACTAGAAAATTTTTATTAGATCAAGAGTATAAATGGAATCCATTCAAATGAAATCTTGCAGAAACTGAATTTTATTCTTTGTAAAATATTTCAATATTTTAATAAACTTAATACCTAAATTTATTATAGACATTGAAAAAAAAACCTTTACATTTCTTTTTTAAGTAAAAGTTCTACTTAAAAGAGGTTTATAACATATTTATGGATGCTATTTATGGAAATCATTTTAAACAGTCTTTTTATTTTCAGTATTCAAACAAATGTAAAATAAAAAGAAAAATATGGCAGTTATTTTTATTCCATGCTGCTTAAATATCAAAGTCTTCTACGTTTCGGCCCATTACCAGCGAAAGAGGGTTAATACTTTGAAGTACCTATATTATTATGATTTAAAAGCCCAATACATAATTCCTTTCATATTGTCAATGAAATTTTTTTTTTCTAGAGTAATATTACAGTGCAATAGAAATATAGTCATAATATTTGTCTATTAACAATGTAAATATAAACAATATAAATTTTGTTCTTACAGTGAACAAATTTAAAAAAAAAAAGTCAGGATAGGTGGGATCCATTTTGAAATAAATCTCAATGCCAACCAAAAACATATATATTACTTCTGCCACACATTCTTGTCTATAACTAAATTTGAAGTTATAGTAGAAGTTCTATACAAGATGCCAACCTTTCAGATAAAAAATATGAATTATTAAAACAAATTTATATAAAAAAAATGTATTTTTGCCAAACCATCTTACCCATATTTAACCTCCTAAATCATGTCTAGTCATACTTATGCAAAACAAACACTGATGCATAAAAACATTATATAAACCATGACCAACCTATGCTCCAATTAGCAGATGGTCTAAACTGATACAACACTTTCCAGTCAGTAAATTGATTTTTTTATATTTATTTTAGGCCAATAAGAAAATAAACTGTTAATAAAATAAATGAAGGTTCATATTGCTTGGTACATGATATAGATTACAGAGGAAAGAAATATAATACATCTAGAAACAAAGCCAAACATTATGTTTAAAATTATTTGCTATGTATTTTAAGTGACTGTGGAGTAAAAAAAATTAAAACTTAGATTATTATGTGTCTTCACTGGAATTGTCAGACATTCCTCTAGCCTGAAAACCTCAAGTTTTGTGAAATTTCTTGTTGATATATCAGTTCATCTCAACTGCTGATGTATCTATTTACCAAACCTCCATTACTTTAATAACTCACACCCACAAAAAATAATTCTTTCACATATGGTTACTGTAGTGTTTACGCATCTGTCACTCGCACCGCCATTACATACACACTGCCCGCCACCCGCGGTACCAACTGCCTAATTGTATCAACCACTATGCATTCAATATATACAACACTACATCTCCCCCACTTTCTTTTTATAGGTCCAGTTTCTGAGGTTTTCTTACTGCTCTCCCACTCTGCATTGTTCTATCCCAAGCAGCAAAAACATATTTTAAAAATATGTTTGTAATATTTCTTCATTGCACTGGCAATATTTGTAAAATAAAATATCTTTATAATATATATAAAATGTTTCCTGAAAAACATCAATGAAGAAACATTTTAAATATGTTGTTTGTATAACATTACTTATAAGGTCTTTTTAAAACCTTTGTTTAATATTGCACGAAAAATATTTCATTAAACATGTTATCAAAACATTTTTAATAAAACCTTTAAAACCATTGATTTTGAATATTTCTCTTAATCGGTAAGAAATTTGAAATAATTTTTTTTATTTAATGAAACTGGATGGAGCGATGCTTATTGAAACCACAGCCATGATCGAGACCGAAATGAAACTGAACCATAGGTGCAGAATTCTATTCAACCGTAAAATTGTGTTATGCAGAAAGTTTTAAAAGCAAAGCTGCTTTCATTTCAGCAGTATCTGTTTCTGATTTCCTATTGGTAGAACCAGCAATGATTTTTTTTTTGTGCTTGTACACAGAAACGAAAATGGTGGCTACGATGTGTTTGTTTTTGTTACGTGTTGCATTGAATTATTCTCAAGGAAGTGTTCCCGCAGATACAAATTACTTTTTCTGCTGTGTAGGACTAGGTAGATAATGTAAAGCTTTTGCTCAACTCTGGACAAGACCTCTCGGTACTTAAAGAATGTGGACGATGAGAGAAAAATAAAACTCAGTGTAGGCCTATATGTGGTGAAAGTGAAAGGTGTTATTTGGGCTATTTGTTTGTGCGTTAGTAATAAATAATCGTGAAATGTTGACGTACACATTGCAGGTAAATTATAGTTTTCTGTTTACTAGTTCAGGAATAAATTGTTTAATTTTTCATAACAAAGTGATTTTGTTAACCTAGAAGTAATAACATCTTGAGTAGGTACAGGCAAATAGTATTTACTTTTTGTTAGGGGGTAAATCTGAATGCATTGTAGTAGAAACCCTTCCTTTATCATATAAGCACATCTACGACACAATTTAAATACGATAAATATTTACATGGCTATCCACAGTTTCGGAAAAGTGTCAAGGTCTTGATTGAACATTTGGAATAAACATATTCGGTAATTATCATGACTAGTCCGTCTTCCTTAAAAAAAAATTTAAAAATTGACAATACTTTCATTTTGTGCTAAAAAATGTACTGTTTTTAACACAACTTGAGGAAAAGTGACAAGGGCTAATTAATCGGCTCTGTTGGTATTGTTTGGCTCAAGGGGGCGGTCCCATAAATAATTGTTTTGGCGTTTTTAGCAAGTAGGTATACCTTCCAGACTCTGGCATTAAGAAAGGAGGGTTAAAAAAATTGTTTAGAAATAAAACTAAGTGTAATTTAGTACATTTTTCTATAATGGGATGGTTTTTGAATTGGTGTATATTTTATATAGTTTTGGGGCAAGGAACCCAATATATTTTTAAAAAGTGTGTTATTACTTGATATCTTAAATTGTTACCTGAATGCCTTGAAAAATTTTTTGTTACAATATGTTAAGTTTAAATTAATTCATGTTCTCGTAGCACTCAAAGTTTTCTTATTTTTTGCTTCATATTTTATTTTTCAATAAATAACTACTTTTAATAATAAATTTGCTGGAAATCTATTCACCCTTTTTTGTTTGTGAAAAACATGCAATTTACAACCTTTGCAGTTCAGTTACATTGTTTGAACTAAGATAATTACTATTTTTCTTATGTTTTAGGTTTTGGCACTTTTTGCAGTTGAGGGTACTAAGATTTCCAGAGTAGTTGGAAGTTCTCTCCGGCTAATGTTCGACAACAATTTGGCTGCCTGCTACAGTTGGAAGGGGCAGAAGCATAAGAAGGCACTGTGCAATTTGGAGATAGTCAAGATTATCTTGGGTAAGCCTCAACACATCAGCACTAGCTATTCTTCAGTTTCCTTTTCATATGTGAAATTTTAGGGTTGCTACAGGACTAGAAAACATGGAAAAGTCTAGGATTAAAATTGGTCAAGGAAAACTTTGAAATCCTGGTGAAATTACTGGTGACTGGAAATTCAAATGTGTAGTTACAAGCTTTAAGCCTGTAGTTACTGACTTATGTTAAGTCCTACAATCAGAGCAATCTTGTAAATAGTGACACAGATAATGTAAACTATACAGTTTTTTTTTCAGTGTGTAATTAAAAATTTATTTATTTCAGTCTTGACAAATTGAACGCAGAACATTGCTGTTGTGGTTTCTGAAATATTAATCTAAAGAGTTTACAAGTGTAAAACGCTCCCTCGTGACTACCTATCATTTTGAGGGGGAAAAACGGCATGCAGTAGGAATAAAAATGTAAATTTTCGCGTTTGTGACGACCTGACAGATTTTGAAACACATCCTTCAACAACTAAGTTTAACAAACCTGTTATTGCACATTTACAGGGCCTCATGGTAGTTTGAGAAAAAATAAATAAAATAAATATTTTTGGTATATATGGCGATTGTTTGCATAGAGCAGAAATACACTACGGAATCTCCGCTGTCATAATCGATAGGGCACAAATTTGTTTGATATGAATGGGTGTTGGCTAGATAACCTAAAAACATGTTGCTTAACGATTTGAATACAAGTTTTGCATGAAAATATTATTGTTTGTGGGTTTTATAACAAGTTGCGCACACCTAGAACAGACCATAGTGTGTGCCTCACACACTTTGCAAAATAAAATATTGTTTTTTAAGAGAACTTATTAATTTTTAACTTCAAAATCTTACTAAATTGAGAACTAACATAGGGGATATTTTGTTAAAAATTGGATTTTACATTTTCTCAACTGTGTGTTCTTTGTTGGATGCTACATTTGCGACTTAGGCTGTCGTTACAGCGTTTAGACAAAGAAAGAGTGATGGGCAGATGTCACTTTAAAAACGTATCAGGTAAAAATGATGGGAGATATTTTGTTTAGAATTATATTTCCAACATTTTCTGTAAGAGTGCATTTTTTTCTGCTAGATATAAAGAATATTTGTTAATGGGGGTTTTTACTGTTAAATACATATATGTAGTTATTAATTTTTTTATCCCCTCCCCAAAGAAATATACTATTATCCAAAAATGTCTACTATTCAAAATAGCACAAGACCAGACAGTTTCGGATATAGAGGCTACACTACTAGATTTGAACCTAGAGTGAACACTGTATGAAGCTGGTGCTTACAAAGAAGATAAATTAATCATTTATGTGTTGCAGGAGTGCTTCGGCTCAGGATAACGGAGATGAACACGAGTTCCTAAACTGAGGGTGGACAGTTTGCTGATTGTGCTATGTTAAATAAAAATTGAGTGCTTACATTGTTAAACCATGCATATTTTTTCTTCAACATTTTCCTCCCCCTTTTTACCCTCTTTTGGCATGAAAGAAGAAATTTGTATAGTAAATATTAGTGGAGAGTGTGTTCAGTCACATATGTAATTGTATTGACAGGGAGATTGCCTAAGCATATCTCATGTAGATTTTTTTAATTCTGTTACTTCGCCGATTACTTATTTTGAGTTTCATATCAGCAGAATACAATGACAGTCCATGTACAGTGGTGATTGATGTGCTCTACCAACATTTGAAAAATATAAATATGTCCCTTTTGCAATAGGGTTGTAATATTTTAGCTGAATTGCAGTAACCTTTTGTTAATATTTCATAAAAATTTTGCGAAATTTGTTTTGCAAGTTAAAAATTTTTGCAGCGATGTTAAATTTGCAACAGGTATGTTCAAAATATCGCAGCAACCAATTATTCATATTTATTCCATATACTTTAAATATTGCAGCAATGTTTCATTTGTAACAGGCTTGCTCAAAATCTTGCAGCATTCATTTCTTAATATTTATTTCATGTACATATGTAATTGCAGAAATGTTTAATTTGCAACAGGAGTGTTCAAAATCTTGCACCAATATTGCTGGAACCTTTTATTAATATTTATTTAATGTTTTTAAAATATGTTGTTTTGCTATCGTAATCATTTTTTTTACATTTTATATATGTTTTTACATTATATTTTTAAAATGTTTTGAAATGTTGCAACAATGTTTCATTTGCAATGGGTTTGTGCTACTCATAACATTGCTGCAATGTTTCTGCAAAGTTTAATACATATTTTAAATACATTTTAAAATCATTTTTGTAATATTTAGAAAAATATTTTTTAAATATATTCTTGCTGGTTGGGATATGGCAGCTGCTTGTAGTTCGTCCTGGCTCCTTCAGTTTCCCTCCTTTGTCCATATTCGTCTGAGAATCCACGGAAGGGCTCTCCTCCTGGACTCGATTCTTGCCTGCTATATCTCCTGGCTCCTTCTGTTTCCTTGCTCCGCACATCTTCCTCCAAGGAGTCATGGAAGAACGAAGCTTCTCCTGAACTCTGTGAGCTCCCTGGGAAAACCTGAAATGCAGGATTCTCTGCCAGATCAGGTGACTTTTCTCTTCTGGCCTGCCCACTTGTAGTTGCCATTCCTCTTGTTAATATTTGGTCGCCCCTCCTGTCCACGTCTTTTTGTGGGTGCACTTCGATCAGCTGCCGTCTGTTCCTCCGTAGTGTCCCTTTTTCTGTATTAACTACGTATGATCGTGGCGATTGTGCGATATTTTTCACTCGACCATACCTCTTCATGTCTGTGATCCATACTTTGCTACCCACCTGAAGTGCTGGTAAGTCACGTATTCCACTTTTCTCATCGTGGTTCTTCTTGTTCCTTTCTTTCAGCTTTTCATCTCTGTTCCTGAACTGTAGCATGGCCTCTGCATTCCATGATGGCACCAGCTTCGTCTCTACCATTGGCAGTATATTTCTCAATTTCCTTCCGAACAGTAATTCCGCGGGTGAAAAACCAGACTCAAGTGGTGTGGATCTATATGCGAGGAGACCCAGATTTGGATCTTCTGATAGGGAGAGAAGACCCTTTGCAATATCCACTGCCTTTTCAGCTTCCCCGTTTGACTGAGGGAATCTTGGACTGGACGTTTCCATGGTGAAACCATAGTCCCTGGCAAACTTTCTAAATTCTGCAGATGTGAACTGGGTTCCTCCATCCGTCCTTACTGTTTCAGGTATCCCATGCCTGGCAAACATGTTTTGGAGTCGTGCTATAACAGCCTCTGCCGTAATCTTACTAGGCTAACGATCTCTATAAATCTCGAGAAGTAGTCTTGTACTATCAGATAGTGTTGTCTGTGCAGTTCCATTATGTCCATGCCTAACATGAGCCATGGTCTAGTAGGTAATGGTGTAGTCTTCAATGTTTCTGATCGCTGTTTTCTATGTTCTATACAAACTGTACAGTTCTCTACTATTCTCTGGACATCCTTGGATACGTTGGGCCACCACACCGATTCATTTGTGCGACGACAGCATTTTACTATTCCCATGTGCCCTTCGTGTATGCGCCGTAGCATGTCCGATCGAAGTCCTTGTGGGACAAAAAGTCTGTTTCCTTTCATGATGAGGCCCTTGTTATATGTCATTTCTCCTCTCAGAGGCCAGTATACAGAATCTTTGTGGAACCCGTTCAAAATGTTTTCTTTCAGCTGTTGGCATTCCAGGTCACTTTCTTGTGCTTTTCTGATTGCTGCCAGGAGCACATCTGAAAATGGTGTTTCTTGTATTATATTCTGAATGTGCAACTCTTCTTCAAGGATGTCCTTGCCTTCTTGCAATGGTTTTTCTGTTGGCGCCCTCGACAGTGCATCCGGCACATGGAAGTCTTTTCCAGGCACATGTTGTAGGGTGTACCTGAAACACATCATCCGCATTCGCAGCCTCTGTAGCCTTGTAGTTAAGGCTGTTAGGCCCAAATTTATTTATAGCATATTATTTTGTTTTTATGTTGGTCTTATACATACAAGATTCTGTGCAAAACCGATTTGCGCTATAACTTATAGTTTTCTCATAACTGGCACTCAGGTTAAAAAATATGGCATTTCTTGTAGAGATTATTTCAGTAGCCGTTCAATGTAATTTATGAAATTTTGGTAATTTGCGAGTTCATTATGCATACTATTGAGTGATGTATTTTAAATTTTTTTTTTAAAAATAATTTATTCGTGTACTTGAGCCAGAAAATGAGAAAATTTAAGTTGTTTCTAGATCAAAAAATATTTGTTTAAAATATATAAAAATACCATTACGAAATACTAATCTCAATATACTTTCATCTGAAATAACAAAAATGTGACTTTCACTATATGAAAGCTGTGAGCCTCTACGAAAGAAATGTAACCCCTGGAATTCCAAAATATATTGAATGCAACCCGCAACACTAGTGGTGCCGCGTTGTCTCGCTCGTCTTTTCCCTCTTCTCGGAAAGAGCACGCGGACTTGGCCCGGTGTTGCCAGGTACCTGTCCCGTCTCTGAGTATCCTCTCTACCTGCCGCTAGACCGGCTGGCTTTCTTCCTTCCCCACGGCAGTGTTAAACGAGTTTACAGGTGTAGTGGTCAGTGGTTTATAGCTTGCGGTTTAATATGTCAAATGTATTAGTGTAGTTAAAATAATTGAACTGCTATACAATAGTGATTTTTGCTGGTGCGATGCAATGCAATTGTAGATGGGGCAAATATTTCACATGTAGCTACCATAGTCATTGGTAATGACGCACCCAGGCGACTGGATAGAGCCAGCGGATAGAGCTAACTTCAGCACCGTGTATTCAGTGTCATTTTTTATATATAGACCCTGCAAATTATTGAAAATCAAATCACATCACTTTTTTTTAAATTTGTGTAAAGGCCAGAGCGCTAGCCTCCTGAACTAATTATTATTGACTATCACCTTTCATAAACGTGTATTCTATTCGTCTATTGGCACTCACAATTTCCTTTGCAATGACCAACGAATACGCCTGGTACTATACAAATGTTTTTAGATGATATTTCTAAATTTGTATACAACTTGAATTTTTAATCGTTGCCTAATAATAGTTACTTTTTTTCTCCTTAACCCCCGTTTTTGTTTGAAATTTTGGGGGATAATTGATTTCATAAATAATTATTTCAGACGAAAGTTATAAATAGTAATTAAAAGTTAAACAATAAAAAAGTTATTTAATAGTGTACATAGTACAGATTTTTTAAAAAAGTATACCCCTGTTTTTGCTACAACCCCTTTTAGCAATATTTGATTTTATCAAAAAATGTTTCAGCCAAATTTTTGGATAATAATTATAATTTTTGCAAACAATTTTAATGGTTTTCATAGCGTATCTACTAATGTAGTTATGAATCTTTTTCCTATAACCCTAATTCTTTTTCACGCCTTGCAGTTATGGTTGTATTAGAAATGTATATAGTAAAAAAATATTTTTGGTATTACTACTACGTGTTATCATATGTTAAAACTGATGCGTTATATATTATATTATGGGAGTAACTGCGATTTTTTTTTCAAAAAATATTCCCCATTTCTAACCAGTTAGTCAAACTAACTCGACCGAGATTTTCCATTACTATATTTTATATATGTTAGGAAGTAATTTGTGCAAATATACGGTAGTTATCGTTTGTGTTTGTGTATATATATGTGTATATATACATGTATACACATTTTTACTTGATGATGGTTATGTTATTTTTGGGATCATAAAACGATTAAAAAAATTTCCGAAAGCCGCTCCAGGGGAACGGCTGCAATAAGTAGGTAGCTTTTTTTTTAAATGTAGGCTCTACCCAAAACTGGCAATTATTACAAATGTGTAGGTGTGATAATGTAAAATGTTATAAATAACGATATGGGTTCTTAAAATGATTCTTGTTTAATCAGAATTCCAATGAAAAATAATTTCTCCTGAAATTCGTAATGTTTTGAGAGATTTGGCAACAGCGCGCTCCATGTAAGTCGTGTACTGCAATCTAAGAGTGGGACGGAATTAAGTATGTGAGTATACTGAAGCCTTTGCCAGTTTTTCATTTACTGCATCAGCGTTTTCCATTTTCACACAATAATGTAGTTTTCTAGGTTATTGAGTGAAAAATGTGTTATTAGCTTATAGGTGTTCGGGGTGTGTCCAGATTACTGCGAAACAATAACATATGTAACTTAAATTTAGGCGTATTTAAGGTGTAACGACCTAAAATAAATTCGCAACATTTTTTTGTCTCCCAATTCATTACAGACGTAGCCTATGCTTTCCATAGGAGTCACACACAATGTTGGTTATTTGTAAATGTTGTGAATCAGTTGCATACGTGTCGGGCATTAACAATTTCCAACCGAAATAACTTAGTATAATTTGAATTTAATTAATGAATTTCTACACAGCATGCCAAATTCATAAAAATCCTTAATTTTCTATTCATGTTTGCTCAATTTACAGCAGCTAAATTTAGAAATATTTTATCGTAGGACTTACTATTATATAAAAAATTACAGTTAGTGTGTCTTTTTGATTATTCAATCGAATAGTAGGCTATTGTGTGAATTTTTCCTGTGTTTATGAAATTGTATCTAAAAGGATGAATGTACATAAATATGTGTACATGTGTATACATGTTAAGGCGCACTTAATTACATTTGCCAATTTAGTATTATCAACAATTCTATGATAATGTGTTTTAATAATTAGATGCATTATATTAAAAAAGGTGTTTTTAATATTACATAAAAAGGTATTTTTGCCTCAGCATATTTATATCATTTGTTTGTTTCCATGAGTTTTTTCATTGTAACCATGATTTTTTTTAATTTAACTGGAAAATAGGCAAAAACCTCGAATGGGATATGCCTCTAAGACACTGCATTGTCTATTAATTCACTTTTTTTATTACTTTTAGCATGCCATATGAATTCAGAAGCGAAAGATAACCTGTGCTAAATTTTAATACAATGAAATAATGCAATAAAACTATTTTTATTTGATATATTTTATTACTAGTTATGGATTGCAGAGAATAATTAAATCAATTTTGAAGATGTATAATTATTTAATTTAGGTACCAATCGTTTCTGAAGGTGCTAATGCATTTTTGCCATATATATTTATAATCTAAACGCTTCATACAATTTGAAAGTATTCATATAATTTCAGATGAACATTACATTCTGCATTGTTGAAGCGTCAAACAACTACAACTTGATATTGATTGTTAATGCATGGTAACCTCTTTTATAAAAATCGTTGTACATGGTCGTCAGACTGCTAAATAATTTGCAAAACTTATTTATGATAGTATTGTATTAAAAAACGATTTAACTTTATCTGCTTCCTAATGTATAAAAGATATATTCGTGAAGATCTAAACTTGTATTCTCAATGCTGCAGACATACTGAATAAATCAATTTTATGTGTACAATGCTTAGTATGATTTTTTTTAGATACAATGATACGGGAAAATTGCAAAAGGTTAATGTTAATACAAAACTTATTTCACGAAGCGATTAAAAGACTTGTTTAAAAACACATTTAAAACTATACATATATTTCCGTGCCATGTTTTACCCTAGAGTCAGTTACGAATACCTGGCGTTTTTAATTTCTGACTTCGTTTATTCATAAAGTAAATGGCAGTTATTTACGTAACCATTAAATAACCATACATATGTAGTAGTAAACATTATCTGGGGGATACATTTACATTACATTTTTAGACAATAACCGTAGCTTAGGCTGGTATTTATAGTCGTCCATGGGCGTACCCAGAAATTTTTTTTCGGGGGGGGGGGGGGGGGGGGGTTTGGGGTTTCCCATAATTTGTTAAATGAAAACTCACCTGCATATTTGTAGTTCCTGATTATGTAATAGTATTTTATCTGAACTGGTCACAATTATGATTAATAATACAGTCAATTAACTCAAGAACAAAAGGTTTTTTTTTTATCGTACGAAAACTGTTTTAGGTATATGAAGAGTTATTTTAAAATTTGGTTTCATTTACAATACACAATTTATGTATGATTTTAACTTACCACTTTGCCTTGCTCTCAACCCTGATTTCATTTTTTTTTTAGCTCTCTTAAATATACAACCAAGAATTACTCTGTTTTCTTCATCTTGTCGGGCATGCTCCTTGCTGATTTGATTAAGTATGGGCTGTTGTTGCCCTTTTGCTACCTTCAGGAAGTTTTCCGCGAATTCACTGAATTTGTTGTGATAAGAAGTGTTTGCATGTTCTGAAAAACACTCCAGTGCATTTTTCCAATTTGTATACGCTTTTGTCACAAGGGATCTGAGTTGCTGGTGACTTCCTTTCCCTGCTGCTTCTTGGGCAAACAAAACACAATGTCGACAATAGTGCTGCGTGTATGTCAACCAAGGAAACTTAGAAAACCATGAGATTTGAAAACGCAAATTTCTTTTTGTTTGCACAGGGAAGCAGTAGTCTTTAGGAGGAGTCCATGGACACTTCAAGAGATTTTCTTTCGATAAATCCTCCAAATTGTTTCTTCCGATGAAATGTCCAATGTCCCACTGACTGTTGCATATGTTTAACGTGTTCTGACCCGAATTTGAACCTGAATCAGTAGGGCTTTTGACATTTTCAATTTGCATCTGTGTACTTGATTCTGCAGTTTCTTTACCCCCACCCTCATCATTTAGTGTTTTGATTTTTTTTACAATGAAGGTAGTCAGTGATGACTGTTTTTGACTGGAACGTTTCATTTTCTGTAATAAAATATATACACCACATATTAAAGAAAAATTTAACCTTTCTTTCAGTGCCTTTTTAGCCTTTTAGTTATGTTTCCTTTCATTTTCTGAGTTTGCATAAATTATTATTGTCTTAAGACATATGTTTATTGCCAACCATTGTGCCACCTCACTCAATTTAGGATATAGAAAATTCTGCATTTCAAATTAAAACTTAAACATTTTAGTAATGATAAATTAAAGAATAAAATCTAACAGATGGACAAAATAGCAAAGGTATACGTTACAACTTTAACATTAACATGTGAAATTGAATATAATTTTGACACCAAATAAAATGACACCTATGTTTGGAAACTTATAAAAAACAAAGAATGAAAAACTAGCTATTTCGTGTATTCTTAATTTTTTTAAATAAAAGCTTTGCATTTTGCAACAGTATACAGTTAAACTTAAATAAATAGTTACGCAAACATACCCAACTTTGGCTAGTTTGTTAAAGTAAATTTCTTTATATTGAAATTTTTTAAAGTCTACAAAAAAGACACACATGCATTAACTGATAAGACACAGTCTGAGAAACATGAAATAGCTACACAAAAGTTACATACTTTAAAAATTAAATTTTATATAAGAAGTTTGCAGCACGGCTTCATTATTACAAACTCCAAAGGACCAAAACTAGAACTTTTCTGTGTATTGAAGGTTTTTTATAAAAAAATAAAAATTATAAAATTGCTTAATAAATCCTATTGACTTATTTTTAAAACCACCAAATGGTTTGTTCTTAATAGTGAAGTATTCTTTGTACTGAAGTTTTCTATATTGATGCTTTACTGTATATTGTTCTCTTATATATTGTATTGGAAAGTTAAATCTCAAAAATCAAACAATCACAACCAAAAAACGCAGCAAAGAGAAATGAAATAGGTACGCAAACCAATCGAATCACATCCAATGCAGTAACGTTCCATCCTAAACATTTTTATAGCAAATATTAGCTGGCGCCATAAGTGAATACATTTTAATAATAATTGTTTTTGGTTACATACGGTTAAATGCAGAAATAATTTTGAAATAGTTTTGATAATGACCATGTAACCACTAACCAGAAAGTCTACACTCTAAAACATTATTATACAATTAAAATATTTTAAGTATGAACCGACATTGCCCCCAGTTTATGAAGGAAGTATGCAGAAAGACTATTTATTTTTACTAAACACCACAACTGAAAAATTCACAAGTTACTCACAATAATATTAAATATTGTATTAAATGACATGCAAACCTCGTGGGAGTAGACCCTCTTTGGCATCAATTCGTTTACGTTAACACTACACAACACAGAAACAACGCCATCCGCCAACCTGTGTCCAAGCAGTATGCACAAATCTCAATACTTAACGCTACCTACCCAGTGAGGGAGGAACTATAAACTACATATTAGATAAGGAGGAGTCGAGGAATATTGATTCTCTCGACGTGTTCTGTACACATGATGTCTCGATCTATCAAAACTAAAAATAGATGTAGTAAATCATGCATACAACCGATTTTATTTCCATTTTTGTTTGCGACATGCCTGAAAAAAATGAACATATTTCGGGGGGGGGGGGGGGGGGGGGTTTCAACCCCTAACCCCCCCCCCCTTGGGTACGCCCATGTAGTCGTCCCTTGAGCAATGTCTTGAGACCATCTTGGCAAAGACAGTCTTGTTTCTCAAGATGGTGATTTCCACCTCCGTGTTTCATAGTCCTTGAATAAGATGAGCTTCATGAAGACTGCATGCTCAAGCAAACGCTTGTTTCACATACTTCCTGCTTGACGAAGAAATATCTTAAGACAGCCGAAAACACACGAGCATACACGAATCTTGCCAACTGGACTCGTTTGTCAAAAATTCTGCTACTTATCTCACAGAGAACTGAAATCTTAGAATCCGATGTTTTGAGATAAGATACCGCATATATTAGATTGATAAAATATCAGATTTAAATACACAGTAAAATGAAATATTAAAATTAAGGTAGAAAAATGTTATGCTTAGAAAGTTAACATTAAGTTTGAACGAATCTGATATTGTAAGCTACGTGTACATAGTAAGAAATCTAGAATCTTTTAAAACCCTTTTTATTACTTGAATCTTTAGCAGTAATTGTCCTTAACATTAAAATTGCTTTCAAACAAATATTTAGGACAGTGTTCAGTGTTTTTGCAATAAAATGTAATGTATTTGACTATAATGAGTTAATTTTGTGTTTTTAACACTTATTTCCACCTCTTGCAGTGAAGACTGGACGTATAAAATAAATTATTTTCAACAAAAGTTTAATTTCTTAAACTCTTATTTCCACCTCTTGCAGTGAAGATTGGGCATATATTTTCTGTTCCAGCCCCACTTGGTTATTCTTGCAGTAATGTTTCGTCTTAAGAGAAATTATTTCATCAGAAGAACTTTTTATATATTGTTTGAAGATTTACAATAACTTGACAGAAATTTAATAGTAAATACGTTATGAATTCTTTTGTCTTTTAATAGCTGTTTTCCACCTCTTGCAGTTAATATTAGAAATATAGATTATGAAAATTTATTTGGTATTACTCTTACGAAATCTAACATCACACAGATGCAATACTGGTTTTATTAAGGGAGTTATAGAAAAATCTGAATTTTCAAAAACCTTTCCTCCGATGTATCACCTCTGTAACAGCTAAAATAGACAGTTTTTCCCCCTTATTTAAAATACGTAATTTATTATCTCCCACTCAACCCTCGACAGTTGTTTTCATGCAAATGCACATGCCATTATAAACTTAAATCTAAAGTGGAAGAAAACCATCTAATTTTTTTATTTAGGCAAACAGGCATGTAGTTAGTCCGTATGGAGTGTTCGTTTATTTATCAGTAATATATATCATTCATTTCCTTATATATTATAATTAATTTTTCTAGTTCAAGTTACTTGTCATAGTATAATTTATTCTTGTTATAAGTACATTTGTCACAAAGCTAAACAGACCATTTTACTGAGCTATTATTTAAATATATTATAATAATTGGATACAAAAAAGAATTTTTTTATCTGTTTCTTAAAACTGTGTATTATTCACTAATATTTATTTTAATTTTTTTTGATAGTGTCGAAATTTGAACCATCTCAACCAGCTCAGCAAATAACTGCTCTATCAATCGAGCTACCGATGCTGTCATAAATTTTTGATAGAGATAATAATAATATCAGTATGTGCCATTATATTTTCTTATTGTTTTTAATTGATTTTAGTCGTCATGAATATAGATTACATATTTCTGACAGTGATTTATACATCAAAATCATTAAATGCATCGTCTTCCACATTCATAGTAGGTACTCGTTCTGCTATCAGTATGTAAATAAACAGGTCTGTTTAGAACTAGAATATGTAATCAACATTCACAAACAAACCCTAGAATTATTTAAAACACATATCAAATTAATACGGCACTTCATACAGTATTTATATAAGTTTAAAAATACGAGGTTTACAAGAAGCAGCCATTTTCTTCACTGCACTCTGAACAAGCAATTGCTTGAGATATGTCTGCAGTGGTCTTGGCCAAGACGGTCTTATTTGTGTTCATAAGCAATGTCTCAGTGACTATGAAACATGCTCCTGCGATGGTGTTCTCAAGCAACAACTATGAGACAGGAAAATGCTCTCTCAGAAACAATAAATATGGGACAACCATAAGATCGTCTTCATCAAGACTGTCTTGTTTTTGATCACTTGAGACAATCTCAAGAAACATCTATAGCACACAAACATTTAAAAACGAATGCATATAAGAATTTCTTGACGAAGGAATTGCTCAAGACATAAATATGAATACCACCCTTAGACACTCAGTACGTAAGTGGTGGTGAACCACATTAAAAAATTAATAAAAGGATTGGATATCACACATAAAGATCAAGTCATTATAGATTATTTATGGCGTATGTGAAAGCACACTATAACCTTTAGGGCTTTTGATAAAATGACAGCGTATTGTAATAAGCCTCTGAGGCTACCTTGTTTAAGAAATTTATTTTTTTGAAATTCAAACGACAGTTTCCAAACAAATGGAAGATGTTGTCTTTTTCAGGATATTATTTTACCCTCTTTGCGCTCTAAATAACCTATCAGCTATTAAACCTACCTTTTACCCTAAAATTATATTATTCAGTATTCAGATATTCCTAGTAGTCAAATATAAGAACAAACATTCCTCTTTCGAGGCACCTCAAAGAATAAGCATGACTTGTTCTTACAAAAACTACTCATTACAAACTGCAAATGTAGTGAGACGTCATAAGTTTTGGTTTTGCTATTTTTATTGGTTGTTTTAACAATGGATTTGGCCCCCAGCATTAGTAACATAAATGTGTAGATTGGACAAAACTTTAACTGTCAAAATATTTGAAAATAGTTTCTTTACTAAAAAGTAGGAAAATAGTAGTAGGCCTACACATGTAGAATATCCATAAGTTAGTTTGGGTTCAATAATGCAATGTAGCCTAACAGGAGTAATTTTGTGACCTCAAATATTTGTGCAGTTTCTCATTCTGTGTATTTTGAGGTGCTTACTTATAAATAAATTTTAAAATTGTGTGTTAAGGCTTAGCTGAACATATTTGAAATCCCTGCTTACTATCTGATCTTGTTTTAAATCATTCTGCTCAACGGCGAAACTTACGTACTGAGACATGTCCATACACTATTGCGGAGAAATGTTAAAATATTGCAAACTTTAAAATGTTTCTGACATATTAATTATTATTACTCTTGTTCACATAGAGCAAATATACCGAAAACAGGAGCAAGCAATTTAAATATTATACTTTATATAAGACGATATGACGTTATTGCACTAAACTATACTACTCCGCTCTCATTGCCAACTTGACCGGATGTTTACTAAATAAGTTTACGTTATATGCATTTTTGGGCAGGAGTTATTTAAAGGGTGAATTTCAAAAATGTTAATTAATGGTCTGCCATCACAAAAACATTACTTGCCTATAACTGTGTAACTTAAAATTTATTTTAAACCAATATTTTTAGCATGTGCATATGATTTATCGGTAGGCCTGTAAGTATATTAATCAAATTATGTAACCACTTTCTGCTGTATAATTATTTACAGAAACCTCTAAAAGATATTTTATTTAAAAAATACTGCTGTGTGTCTTGATTGTAACTCAAACCACTTTCAAGAGCCATGTCACCAAAAATAAATTAAAAACTTATTTGATTGAAATACTAACTAAATGCGTGGCTAAAGTATTTTGTTAGATAACATTCATTCATTATCTTTAAAAATGAGATTTGAATCGTTGGCCAATAAAATATCTTACCGAAGGCCATTTATTAAGGTGGGACATCCGTACGGATTTTATATGGAGAAATCTTACGACTTTCGTGACTTCTAGCTCAAAGCTGGATTATCCTATTAAAACGGAATTTTTTCCTATCAAAGACAACGATGGGGAAAATAAAGCTATTGTCGAATTTTTAATATTACACAATTAGAGAAATAATAAAAAATTATCAAACTTGTTAAATTTTCAAGTAGCGAAAATTCGATTTTCGATACCATAGCTTCATTGGAATTCAAATAACGTTTTAAAATATATTCGTGATTGCATGTGTTTAAGTAACCGTTTTGATACAAACAGGCACGTAAAATTTAACTTTTAGTTCCAGGTTTTATCGGAAGAGAGCGCATTCTAAAGATGCTTCCCCCACCACCCGCGAGCTCATTCTCCTCCTGCGCTCTGTGGGGGTAATAAATTGGCTGGTATGTTAAGTTCGCGTTCCTTCCGTTCCTGGAACCGCTCGAAGGGAAACTATACCTTCACCTTGTCACACCTTTACCTAGATTCGTGATTCACAAAGCGGCCGTTTCATTTTGATCATACAGAGTTTTCTTCAGCTTTCCTATTCTGTGCTTTGTTTTTCAATACTGAGTGTGCGGGTAATGAAAATAGACGGAAAACAAAATGTCTGAATCTCTAAAAGGGAAGACCACAGTTTATAGTCGTTGGTCGACTAAACGTACACGGCAATTAAAACTGTCGACGAAACGGAAAAAACGTAGGCCACATAAGAATTTACTGGATTCTTGCAAGAGACGAAGGTAAGCTATAATACGGTTACGTAAAATAAACGTGCAAGTATCAAGTTTTACAAGCGGCAAAAATATATCGCTATTCCAATTTTTTCAGGTTGTCAGATGAAACAAACAGAGCTCATGGTAGACCCAAATGTACAACTGTGAAAACAAACGAACTAGTGGAAATCCGAACGACTTAGGCCTACGTTAATTCGTCTCAGTAATTAGACTACGGTTTTATATATTCAGTGGGAAAGTATGAAACATCCCTACTAATATTATAAATGTGAATGTAAGTTTGTTTGTTACGCTTTCACGTGAAAACTACTTAACCGATCATCATGAAACTTTGTACACATTTTTTGGAGGTATTAGAAGTAACATTAGATACTTTTTATTAAAAAAATATATATTTTTTTCCTAAGGGCAAAAAAATTTATATTTGTATGTATTATCGTCTGACTGCGAGTTTGAGTAATTTGAATCATAATAAACGCCATCTGGTGTTTCAATAAGTAAATTAAATAATTCACTAATTTAATAATATAATACCGGCGGTCAATTTACTATTCAATTTTATTCTTCTGTCACCGCCAAGCATTACTTAAACTTTTTAAATTTTTGAGGTTAGGTGTCTATTTTCTTCGGTGATTGTTGTTTGGACATTGATGCTGAAGGTTATAATTTACATTCAAGAGAATTTTGTAATTTAGTGAAAATGATGTGGATATAATTACTCAAGTTTTCCGGACTTGCAGAAAAATTTGAATAGTGATCGGTGGTTGTACGCAAGAGCAATATTGGCGCCAAAAAATTTATATCGTTAATAAAATCTACACTTATATTTTTTAAAAGGTGCAAGGAGAAATGGAGTATTTGTCAATAGATACAATCATGGATACAGAACAAAGCACTTAATATCCTTCGGAGTGTTTTAATTCACTTGAACTTTCGGGTGTACCCTCACATAAACTTCAAATGAAACTAAATGTAGGCCTACAAGTTACGCTTATACGAAATCTAGATGCTCCTCGACTATGTAATGGAACGAGGCTTCGGATCACACAATTGGGACAGAATATTAATTAATTAATTATTTTTATTCTACGTTAATACTTTGAACTTTTTAACATGTTACGATTAAATTTTTTTGTAATAGTGAAACATTTCAATAAAGCATGTTTTCAGTTTTTTAAGCTAAATCGGATGTTAGAATTTTTAAATACGGATGATTCCAGTCACGCAATAAAAAAAATTACCATATTATTTTATTTTCTTTGCAATGATCTTAGATACTTAAGGACATAACACGAGCGAAGCAGTGGGTAAAAGCTAGTTAAAAATACAGTTGTAAGGGTTATTTAAGTTTTTCATAAAGATTACAATTTTTATACACGTGTCCACACTTCTAAGTATTATTTTTGCTACGTTTGCTTGTAAATAAAACCTTAAGCCTACTCTAGCTAATTCTTCTCATTTGTGTTACTGTTGAAGGCAGTTTTTAAAAGTTAACATAAGTTGCCATATTCTATTCCCATCATCACTTTTTGATCGTTAACAAAACTTGGGCACCTAGTAATAAATGAAAAAAATTAACAATTAGAACGAAACATTTTATGAAAAGTGAAAAATGCAAGATAAGTTTTCGTCTTATTATTTTTTTTTTCGTGAGAAACACGCATGCAGACTTTGTCCCCCTATTTAAGAAACATCCTGTATATAAATGCTTATATATATGTGCTTATATATATTTCTGTTTATACGTGTCTCTTGGTGCAGTTAACATCTTACTACACATCAGCTATATCATTACTTCCTGTGTACTTCTCGTTGATTTACATGACATTAGCATTGCAGTATTATATCACTGACTGTATACAAATTGTTAAAATTAGGAACTGAAAGTTTACAACGTGCCATTATTTTATTTTTTATTTAACTGTTTTCTGTACAAATATTATTGAAATGTTAATTTGCAACGTACAACTTTTTCTTTATATTTTTGTCGTTTGTTCTTGTTATATTTATCGACAACTATAACTTTTTTTGTAGGCTGCTATTGTTGGATACTACACGAAGAAGGTGCTCTTCATTGGGGTGAAAAACAAGTACTGCACGATTTGCGATCGCGCAGAGAAGAAAGGTGAAACTGCTGCCGATCATGCTTGTAGTAGGAACTGGGGTGTTCACCAAACATCAACAAGCATGGAATCGGCTATCATTCTTGAAGGTTTTCTTGCAAGTGAGGAAATGTATTCGGTGAGATACGCTAAAATTGCTGCAGATGGAGACAGCAGTGTATATAAAAATATTCTAGACGCAATACTTTACAAATCATTGACTGTAGAAAAAATTGAGTGCTCGTACCACCTTTTAAGGAATTATTGTAATAAATTGAGAGACTTTTCAGCAACAAGTGATGGAGGCCGTTATCCTATTTGTCTTAGGAAGAAAATTGGAAATTCTATTTCACGACTTCGAATGGCAGTGAAGAAGGCTGCAGAATACAGGAATAAGACCATGACACATGATATTGAGCTAAGCATTTCCGAGCTAAGAAAGGATATTTTGAATGGGCCAAATCATGTATTTGGGAGCCATAGAAACTATGCAGAACGGGGGTTATTCTGTGATGCTGCAAAACCAGAAGAAAGCTCCAATATCAATGATTTGATAAGCACTGGACTGTTTGAAAAAGTTATGTTGGCAGCAAAACACCTTGCCAGGAATACTCGTACTTTGCTATACTGTATGGACAACAATGCTGCTGAACAGTACAATTCTTCCATTTCCAAATACACTGGAGGGAAAAGAATCAACTTTTGTAGAGGAAATAGTTACCAAACAAGATGTGCTGGAGCAGTAGTACAGCATAACACAGGAACAGCTCACTACACGATACACAAGCAAATGTATGGCAGAAGTCCTCAATTTTTCTGCAAAGACGTCCAACTTAAAAGGAAACGAAGAACAGATTTAAAGATACATTCAAGAAACGTGCAGAAGAAATATCCAAAGTAGTCCAAGAAATGCTCAAAGAAGTTGTTTTCGGGTTTTTGTGACAAAGATGGTTTTTATGGACCAAATGCACAACGACCAGACATGGATGATCAAGAGTTTGAGAAAGAACGCTCTTTATTTCTTGATTCACTGAGAAGAAGTGATGAACAAAGAAAAAAATTAGAAAAAATTACAGTACTTCAAAGTGGGAGTGGAGTGTGGTCAGTTTGTAAACGCCGCAAAACAACGAAATGTGACTCGCATGTGAAAAGTATTCTGTACGGAACATCAATACGGAATGAAGCAATCATGCATGGTCGAGAAAACTAGAAAGTTTCACTAAAAGATTTGCAGAATTCTTTAGGAATATATATTCGTCCATGTGGTCTGTTTGTGGACGAGCAACTAGAATTTTTGGGAGCCTCTCCAAACGGTATCATAGATGATGATGGTATAGTGGAAGTTAAATTCCCATTTTCTTCAGCAGACTTACATCGAGAAGATGCGATAGCTCAGGGAAAGATCTAATCATTTACGTGTCAAGATGGAAAAATTGTACTAAACAAAAACCATGATAATTTCTTTCAAGTGCAGGGACAGCTACACATTACAAAAATAAATTATTGCATATACATTGTCTGGAATAGGAAGGGTATGTATTATCAAAGGATAAAAAGGGACGACAATTACTGGCATAAAGAAATGAAGGATAAACTTGTTAAGTTTTACATGGATAGTCTATTACCAGAGATAATTGACCCTAGGGCCTAGATACAGACTTTCTATGCCAATAAGAAATTCTGATTACATACTGAATTTTGGGAAGCAGTGCCCAGCTATTTCAGAATCATCACAGGATCAGCAGAGTGTTCATTAAAACAAAACAAAACAAAAAAAACTATATATGTGATTATGGTGAGATATATTTCATAGTGACAGGTTTTCATAAATAAAGGCAATAATTTAAAAGTTTTATTTTTAGGTGTGCTGTTATATGTTTAGGTGTTACTGTTATATGTTCATATAGGTACACATACTTATCAATCAACTACTTTGTTACTTTTTTTTCAGAATCATTAAAATAAATTTACGAATGAAAACACTTTATAAACTTTCTCTAGTGCTTACTCGCATTATATTTACCTATATGGTTCTTAATATTTGTGGAATATAATGAAATCGAATGCACATGATGAGGTGAATTATAAAATCATGTTTGTGATAATTGAATTATATGTTGTAAATGTGTGTTCAAATGAATGCAATGTGCAAACTGAATTACTTTATACAGTTCTCCAGTGTTTGTATTATTTGCTGTAAATATGTATTGAAACGATGACTAAATATACAAATTGAATTTATGCTCCAACAAATTACGGTTTATGTAGATTATTTTTCTAATTTTTCGGAAAGGACGTGTAATATTTAGAAAAAAATAATAGTATAAACGAAAAATCATTAATTGTTTAATATAACAGAATTTTGTATCTACGAGTTGCAATATTTTTTTTATCACATTTTTTGGGGGTATTTCATAGCAGACGGTATTGAAAATTTATTGTTGGTCATGTTGTTCCCAATTAGTTTTAATAAATTGTCATATTCTTTCATGAGATTAAACCATGGTTTTAACTGATTATTGAATGAAAAATGTATGACGAATTCAAAATTTGTCAATTTGTCGATTAGCCTATATCATTTAGGCCTAACCCTACATTAACATAGTTATAGTTATCGACATTTAAAAATTTGCTACTATGGAAAATCCGATTTGAAAGAACACAGTAAAATGAAATTTACAATATAGGCTACTGTTTGTGTTTTAAAGTTTTCTCGAAAACTGTACAAGTGTAATATATTCGCCTTGAATGTATTTGTATTGGAATTATTACAGTGTTCCTTTACTTTCTTTGAGAACTGAACCCAATGAAGCGTTTCTGTCGAATTTTTTTAGGTTCATTGTCATTAAAAGTATAAGTTAAATTATTTTCGGTTTTAACACGACACCAACTAATCTTAAAATACAGAGTTGGAACTGATATATGCTGTGAGAATTAATGTTAACAATGATTTCGTTTCTGTCCACAAATTTGCAGGCAGGTGAGTTTTAATATGTACAATACCAAATAAACTATTTAGTTGCTACATTGAGATAGTTTTTTGTTACTTTTATTTGTTTGTCTGAAAAATGTTATATTATATGATTTTATATTACATGAATAAATATTATAATTAGCTGAAACGAGCACTAATCATAACAATTAACAGCGTTTAATTACACTGTTATTGTTATGTAAAGTTCTGTTTCGTATTATGAATGAAACAGTATTTTACCTATCTCAAACAGCTCGCTAAACCTCTGAAGAACTTGCCAAGCCTCATATCTACGATCCTATGCTTGAGATACACTGCATTTGCAATCATGTTTACAATATGAGTGAACATTATTACTAACTTATTTATCGAATGGTTTGCAGTTCGTGATTCTTCAGATTCCATGTATACGTCAAATGTTTTGTTACCTACTGAAACGACTTAATTTGATATGTTTTGTCATGAAATACAATGACGAACACTAAAATATTCTTACCGCACCAGAACTTAACTAACTTTTGAGAAGTAGGTTCGTGTCAAGGTACACACAATAGCCTACATATTTCCAACCAAATTGATAGGATATCTATGTGAGTTTATTAGGAAAATAAATATGAAAATAGGTAGTTTGGTTGATTACATTTAATTGTATCTAATGGTCAATCACGTCTTTAAATCTGTATTCAGTTTCAGGGTGAGTACAGATCAAAGCCTGCCTACAACCTACCGCTTATAAGTACAACAGACGCGGCCGACAAGTACTCTTACGATACAGTACAAAAATGCCAGTTTACTACTCTGCCTACCACAATGCACGTAAAAACAACTGGTTTTGTTGCTGATACAAATGCTTAAGTAATTATTGTTTAAGGTATTCACACGATTATTTCCTACAAGTTGGACATTAACTTCAGTTTACACATTCATTTTATCAATTTTATTTTATGTATATTAAATACCTAGCGATGATATCGGAGCAACTAAATAGTTGGTTAGGATGAGAGAGTTTTATGGCTCCTCAATAGTGAGGTCTCGACAGTCGATGAAGGCAGAGATTCTGTTATTAACTTACCTAATGATTTGCGCGTTGCATTGAAAATCATACTCTTTACTTATCACCCTAAACAAATAACGTTTGTCTGCACGAATATGAGCTGCAAAGAATGTTTTCAAGATAATTAATTAAATAAATAAAAATTGTTATCGATGTTAATTAAACATTTATTTCAAAACACGATAAATGCTCACTGACAGTTTACCAGTAGTTTGCAAGTAAACGCTCCACGGTCAGCTTATTGACGCAGCGCTTTCAAGGTCACTGGCCTATGAACAAGGGATGACTCGACTCCGCGTCTCCGCCTGTTCAAGGGACAGAGGAAGAGCGAGTCCACGCCAAATACCAAATACCACACGGCCTCCTTCGCAACCCCCTTTCCCCCCGCTCCGATAGAATAACCGGTTTGGGGTGGCAAACAGCGACTCCGTCCACCACCCCCGGCGGCTAGTAGTGGGGGTAGCTAAGCGTTCGGGTTTTCCACTTCCCCTCGCACCACGTCGCTCAGACACTGCGACAGCTTGCTAACGTGTGCCCGGATGTCCCACCTTAAATTAACGAATCTTGACGATTTGCTCCTAATTTGCGTTCTTTAATTATTCACTTTAGCAAATTATTGCGTTTAATTATACTAAAGAGTAAAACCACTTTCTTATTGCTTAGGTACATGTTTATCACTCTTCCACAAGCTGTTGCGCTTCACACTGAAAGCCACTGTCTGGCTTGTCAAGCAGCAAAAGGAAACGCAGGTAGCTGAAGTCTTCGAACAGAAGGCAGGGATGATTGACCGCACTTCCAAGAATGCCCCTCCTGCTAGGTTTACGTTTGGCAACATGGCATCCCGCCCCTTTCATGCTACGGGACTCCGGATATTATCTTCCACGGGAATGCCCGAGCCTAATAGAAAGAGAGGTCCCACGCAGGACAGAGACGGAGATAAGACCGACCTCTTCTACCTGAACAATACCACTAGCGCAGACACTCGGAATTCTCCAACAGTGGAGCGGGTCGGGTGCCGTTAAATCTGCCAGTGCTTTTGACCCCAACAATACTAACAGTGGTTTGTGATCAGTGAGAATGTGTACGCTTGTGCCTATAATATATTCCCGGAATTTTTCACATGCCCATGTGATTGCCAGTGCTTCTTTTTCAATCTGGGCGTATCTGGTTTCGGTCTCACTCAGGCTCCTGGACGCATATACAACCGGTTTGCAGTTGTTGTTCTCTTGCCGCTGCTCTAGGACTGCTCCTAACCCATACGATGAGGCATCTGCCAGGATTCTAACATCTGCACCTCTCTTATACAGTGCGAGTGTAGGATGCTGCATTAGCTCTTCTCTGACAGTCTGCCATGCCTCCTTCTGTGCGAGGCCCCAAAACCACTCATTGCCTTTAATGAGTAATGCTCTTAGTGGCTGTATTTTGCTCGATAGATGTGGGATAAACTTCATCAGATAGTTGGCCATGCCGAGGAACCGACGCAATTCATGGACATTTGTAGGTTCTGGCATGTTCCTTATCGCTTTGGTTTTCTCCACATCAGGTTGTACCACACCATTGCCTATTATGTGTCCTAAGAACTTCACTGTGAGCACTCGGAACTGACACTTTGTTTTGTTGAGTGTGACACCCTCCTCTTTCAACTTTGCCAACACTAGGTCTACCCGTTTATCATGTTCCTCCACCATGGCCCCATATATGAGGATGTCATCCCCTTGATTCACAACTCCCGTCATCCCTTGTAGTATTTCCTGCATCCTTCGTTGGTAATGTTCTGGACCCGAGTTGATACCAAATGGTAAGCGCTTAAAATAGAAGCATCCAAATGGTGTCAAAAATGTGGTTAGGGTTGCACTGTGTTTACTCAGTGGCACTTGACAAAACCTGTTCGATGCATCTAGTTTTGTGAATACCTTTGCTCCTCCTAGCTGTGACAATGACTTATCCACAGAAGGTAACTGGAGATGTTCCCGATAAACATACCTGTTCAGTTCTGTGTAATCAACGCAGATTCTTACCACACCGTTCTTCTTAGGCACTACCACCATCGGTGCACACCATTCTGTTGGGGAACAGATTGTTGAAATTACACCTTCTTGGACCATTTTCTGTAGTTCACTTCTGACCACCTCTTTAAGAGGCAAAGCTACTCTTCTTGGGGCTGAAATTGCATACGGTTTGTAGTCTTTTTCTAGCACAATGTCATACTCTTCTTTTAGTCTCCCTAACCCCCTGAAAATCTCTGGAAACTTGTTAATAAAAACATTGGTATTATGTGTGCCAAGTTTCCCCTGCACTTCTTCTAGCATCCTACCATCACCAACTTTGACGATGTTAAAGGCTCGTAAGGCTGGCCTACCTAGCAGCGGTATTTGCTGACCTACTACCACAAATATCTCCTGCTCAATGCACTGTTTGCCTATACACATAGCCGTTTGAGTTACCCCAACAACTTCGATAGCCCGGTTACCAGCACCAAACAGCTTCTTGCTGTGCGTGTGACGACTAGGCCTAACTTTTCACTTAACTCTTGTCCGATGACAGTTACATCTGCCCCTGTATCTACCTTGAACTTCACCACAGTGTTTCCCACCTTCGCGTGAATAAACCACGGATCTGAGCATATTTCCATGGCCGATATTTCCCCCATGTAATAATAATTACCCTATGTTTCACTTAGGCCTATGTCTGCTGTGCCTAACTCTTGTATGTCCACACTTCTGCAACACCGTGCATAATGCCCTTTGTTTGTGCATTTATGGCATTTGATTTTATCAGCCGGACACTTAAACCATGGATGTGAAGGGCTGGTACCACATTTTGAACATCTGTTTGAAGCGGCTTCTTTGTTGTGTTGATGGCTATCACTTGTCTGCGCCCTCGGCTGTACCGGCTGTGCTACTGCTAGCTGCTTCCTTGGCTGGTGTTGGTACTTTCTGGTACTCCGTATGGCATCAATAGACATCTCCGTTGGTCTCACTGTTTGTTGTTGCTGGCGCACTGTCTCTGCCTGTCTTATTCGCTTAACAGCCTGTTCTGCGGTTAGTGTGCTATCCATTTGTAGTGTTTCGGACAGCTTATCGTCTGCTACACCGATGTCCAACACTGTGGTGATAAGCTCATTTTTCAAGGTCTGTAATTCACACGTTTCCGCAAGTTTAAACACATAATTTATAAATACGTCAGATGGTTCACTGTATTTTTGTCTACGTTTGAAAAATTTGGCTCGTTCGTAAACGAGATTTTTGTTTACAGAGAAGAAACTGTGGAACCGGCCTTTCACTATATCATAATTGGCCGCCTGGTCCTTCGGAAGTGCGAATGTTTCCATCATGTCATCAGCTTCTGGACCCATACAGTACAAAAACATGTTGACTTGAGCTTCCTGTGAGTTTGCTTGCAAGTCGGACGCCAAACGAAACCTTTCGAATCGTTTTATCCACTTTGGCCACTCGGACGGCGTGCGAAAGTCGAACTCGTCCGGTGGTACAATATGAAACTGCGCCGCGCTCGCCATTGTGTTCACGACCAGTTCGTCCGCGTTTACAAGACAGCAATATATCACTATTACCATAGCACCACTCCGAACCGCTGATTGCACTTATCTCGTACCCATAAAGAACCGTAAATGGTAAGAATAAATCGCGATATGCGACGTATAACCCATTATTTTACACCTGACACCATGTAGTGTTTACGCATCTGTCACTCGCGCCGCCATTACATACAAACTGCCCGCCACCCGCGGTACCAACTGCCTAATTGTATCAACCACTATGCATGCAATATATACAACACTACAGTTACAATATGTGTTCATACTCAAAGTTCAAGTACCGGTACCTAGTCATTTAGTATTGTCTCAAGCATGAAAATGAAAATAATCAATCACATTAGTGAAAATGATAAGTGAAAAAAAAGTTGAAGGCACAAACCATCACATGTAAGAAAAAATAATAATATGAAAATAAAACATTTAAAATGAAAGAAATCCTGCATCAATTAAGAAAATGCAAACATGTAACAATTCCTGAAGTTTATGTGTAAAGAAAGACAACAGCAACTTGTGTAACTGGCAGCAAGTTGTAAAATCTAATCCTCCTCAGTTATACTTCACTACGGACAACAGCAACTGCAACATTAACCAAATATTACATACAAGAAGGAAATAATTAATTACTTTAAGTGTTAAATTCTGTATGGTTTCTGAAAGTTACTTCTACTTGAGGCCTACTTTACAGCACTACTAAGCAGCACTATTTAGCCAAATCTTAGCAAAAATTATTCCACAAAATTTGTTCAAAAAGTAATAACAAAAGGTGACTGTCCATGATGAAGCATGGTGGCAGACAATGCTAGCACTACTAATGAGTAAAGATGATGCAATAACTAATATAAGTATTATATAATATAAGTAATATAGAGATCCCACATACATCACTCTCTATTGAAATATGAACTATTTATACTGTATTTACTTTTAATAAGAAACATTTCAATTGTTACCATGTTGCAATAAAAAAAAATGTATGTAGGCTTAAATACAGCAGTCAAGACAACACTAAGGAGAAGTTTGTGTAAGTTCAAGTTGAACATCTGCATGACAGTCTCCTTACAAAAGAATTGTGTGTCAGTCAGTAATACATTGCTTGCTATTTTGTTATTGAAGCCAAACTATTTTCAAGACAATGTAATTGTGAATTGAGCCAAAATAGAAAACTCCAGAAGACAAGCAAAATCATAACAATTAGTGTCAGAAAGTTACTGAGCAGTTGAAGCTAATGTATGGAGAATAAATTTATCTTTGTTTAGTAATTCTGAGATTTTGTTGGTCCTCGTTACCCAAAATTGCTGTAGGTGTAGCATTTTGCTTTAGTCACCCTTTCCAGTTCAAGATGGAAAAAAAAGAAAACCTGTTTTCTTACTAGATTGTCTTTCAAATCTCAGGTTTTCCATGTGACATTTTAAAACCCTGGATTTTTCTACCGATGTACCTGTGAATAATTGTAGTATCAATATTGGCCGATATTCCCAATTGTCTTGATTACCGTGTTACCATGTGACTTTAGAGATGACATTTAGAAATATTTAGCTGTGACAGCCTAGCGAAAACGTGTACACAGGGGAGGTGAGCTACAGCTAAGCATGAAGCCTGTGTAGTAGCTGGGCCACGAGACACAAGAAGAAACCTGGTAAGAATAAATCGCGATATGCGACGTATAACCCATTATTTTACACCTGACACCATGTAGTGTTTACGCATCTGTCACTCGCGCCGCCATTACATACAAACTGCCCGCCACCCGCGGTACCAACTGCCTAATTGTATCAACCACTATGCATGCAATATATACAACACTACAGTTACAATATGTGTTCATACTCAAAGTTCAAGTACCGGTACCTAGTCATTTAGTATTGTCTCAAGCATGAAAATGAAAATAATCAATCACATTAGTGAAAATGATAAGTGAAAAAAAAGTTGAAGGCACAAACCATCACATGTAAGAAAAAATAATAATATGAAAATAAAACATTTAAAATGAAAGAAATCCTGCATCAATTAAGAAAATGCAAACATGTAACAATTCCTGAAGTTTATGTGTAAAGAAAGACAACAGCAACTTGTGTAACTGGCAGCAAGTTGTAAAATCTAATCCTCCTCAGTTATACTTCACTACGGACAACAGCAACTGCAACATTAACCAAATATTACATACAAGAAGGAAATAATTAATTACTTTAAGTGTTAAATTCTGTATGGTTTCTGAAAGTTACTTCTACTTGAGGCCTACTTTACAGCACTACTAAGCAGCACTATTTAGCCAAATCTTAGCAAAAATTATTCCACAAAATTTGTTCAAAAAGTAATAACAAAAGGTGACTGTCCATGATGAAGCATGGTGGCAGACAATGCTAGCACTACTAATGAGTAAAGATGATGCAATAACTAATATAAGTATTATATAATATAAGTAATATAGAGATCCCACATACATCACTCTCTATTGAAATATGAACTATTTATACTGTATTTACTTTTAATAAGAAACATTTCAATTGTTACCATGTTGCAATAAAAAAAAATGTATGTAGGCTTAAATACAGCAGTCAAGACAACACTAAGGAGAAGTTTGTGTAAGTTCAAGTTGAACATCTGCATGACAGTCTCCTTACGAAAGAATTGTGTGTCAGTCAGTAATACATTGCTTGCTATTTTGTTATTGAAGCCAAACTATTTTCAAGACAATGTAATTGTGAATTGAGCCAAAATAGAAAACTCCAGAAGACAAGCAAAATCATAACAATTAGTGTCAGAAAGTTACTGAGCAGTTGAAGCTAATGTATGGAGAATAAATTTATCTTTGTTTAGTAATTCTGAGATTTTGTTGGTCCTCGTTACCCAAAATTGCTGTAGGTGTAGCATTTTGCTTTAGTCACCCTTTCCAGTTCAAGATGGAAAAAAAAGAAAACCTGTTTTCTTACTAGATTGTCTTTCAAATCTCAGGTTTTCCATGTGACATTTTAAAACCCTGGATTTTTCTACCGATGTACCTATGAATAATTGTAGTATCAATATTGGCCGATATTCCCAATTGTCTTGATTACCGTGTTACCATGTGACTTTAGAGATGACATTTAGAAATATTTAGCTGTGACAGCCTAGCGAAAACGTGTACACAGGGGAGGTGAGCTACAGCTAAGCATGAAGCCTGTGTAGTAGCTGGGCCACGAGACACAAGAAACTAACCAGAAAAGTCTTGTTAAACTTTACGCCATGTGTACGGAAGTTCTGTTCATGACCTGCGAGCGCAGCTTAGATTTTTCTGGGCCTAGTAGATGGCGAGTATATAAACACCCAGTCGCAAGGTCCAAGCAGCCAGTCTGGTTCAGTTGCCAAAGGAAGGAGGCCCGACAACCACTGCAGACATAGGCCTACACTACTGCCTAAAGATGCCATCGCTACGCCACCCACGCCCAAAGCAGAGAAGGACATAGGTATGCACCAGCCCTCGTTAAAGTTTTATTGAAGTTAGAATCTGGACAATACGTTAGGAAACGTACAAATTACGTAGGTAATGTGAGAGTTACATAAGGTTGACAGACTATTTATTGCATGGACAGGAGCGAGTTATTACTCGCAGTACACACAAGGGAAGAGGTCACTTACGGCACGAGTAGGCGAGTGGGCAAGGTGTTTAGGATGTCTGAAGGTGAAAGAGGCAGTGGCGTGGTTGCTGTGGCTGTCATGGTTGTCTTATTGGTCGATGACCTAAAACAAATCATAACATACACTTGACACGTCACCAGCATCATTAATGGACTTCCACAACACAAGGGTGCAAGTGGTAACCATAATCATTTCCTGTTGGTTAGGTGAGCGTGGAACAACACGTTCAGGTGGTACTCACTGTGTTCAGGGAAGCAGCAGTTGCAGAGGGCCGCGAACGTTGGCGCTTAAAGAATGCCAGCTCACTTCCTCGAGGGAGCATGTGAGCAATGACAAGGACGATTGTAAGACCCGTATACAGTGAGTCGTGTCGCCGACACAGCAAAAAAAAATGAATTGTGGATTCACTCATTCTACGAGGCGCTCGTAGCAGACTAATGGTTACTCATGCCGTTGTGGGCGAGTACTGGAGTCACAGACAGCTCTCACAGATAAGCCGACCTACCAGAGCAAGTTGGGAACTCGTTCACGATGAAAGTCGTGTAGCAGTGTAGATATCATTACAATACCAGGTGAGTTACATCTTAATACCGCTTGTCCAGGGGGTTTCTTTAGCTAAGGACTTTACATGACTTTCAACCAGTAAATATACCGTATTTACTCGCATATAGGTCGCCATCGCAGATAGTTCGCACCCATAATTTGAGGTCTTGAATTTGGTATTTAAGATTCCCCCCATATAGGTCGCACCGGTAATTCATTACACATACGCATTGCACCACAGTAAAAAATTTTTTTAAAAAAGGGCCGCAAATTGATGGAAATTTACCGTCAATAGTGCGCCGTGCACGGAGAAAGGTCATTGTACTCAATCAGCTGCTGTTACGGCGCGCCGGCTGGCTCTCTTTGTTCACTGAGCTGCGCATGCGCAGTATAACTCACTCAATGCTCCGCCCAGACTCGTGACCTTCCATCAGCAGCCAGCCAATAGATGCGAGCTTAGTGGAAAAAAATATAAGCTCCACCTCCCGTGTACCAGTTTTGTCCAGTTCTAATACCAGTTTATTGATATACGCACCAGTTTTCTCGCTGCTGTGACATGTTCAAGTTTACGTTTATCTTGATGTTTTGATACCAATAATTAATTAATTACGATCCCCAGGAATAAATTGTTGGTTTAAAAAATATGCGTCAACTGTACAATACTTCCGAAATTATAAAATACGTATAAAACAGTTACCAAGACTCCGCTCATTTTATCTTGTGAAGTTTGTCTCGTACCAGTATTTCGGCTAAGTTGTGACATAAATACAGTATCAGAACTTAACAATCAGCCACCTTTATACATTCGTGAGTTTACGTTTTTCCCTCGTGCATTATAGATTGTCTCCTGCTATAATTACTCGAACTTTTACACGCCTAGGCTTAAATTATTACATGTTTAGAAATAAAATCAACTTTTCATGTTATAAAATATGTATATTTTGCGATTTAAAATGTTCATTGCCGACTATAAACGTTACGTTTTTCATGATGTTTTTAGGCCTACTAGCTAATCTTATCTACTCTTAAAGTACCCACGGTATTTTCTGGTTGTTTATGGTTGTTACGTGACGTAAATAGCGGAATGGATTCGATTTTTGAGACGTAATTCGCGTGAAAGTATTGTATTGGACTAAATGGGAACTAAACGGGACCTGAAGAATATGGTGCAAATAACGGGAAAACTTAAATAACGGTAACGTAAATAAGGGGTTTCGCTGTATGTGTACATTGTAAATAAATTTGCCTATACCTATAATTATAAACTTCTTTTTCGCATTTTAAAGCAAAATATTGCAAAAAAAATTCCTCAAAAATTTTTCTTCACATATAGGTCGCACTTCATTTTTTTACCATCAAATCTGGTAAAATTGCCGCGACCTATATGCAAGTAAATACGGTAGTTTGGCATCTTGTCAGCTTTTGCAATATAAGTTGTATTGTGTTATTTAATTGGAATAATATTTAACTATGCATTACTTTAAGATTGCTATGTACTTTGTAAATATTTTAATGAACCATGGCATCCCTTCAAATGGTTCTTGAATCGAGCCATATTGTGAAATTAAACTGTTGTAATAATTTAGATGCCATGTGTTGAGATTATAACATACTCTGTAAATAATGAAATAAGTTGTGGCATCCATTGGAACGGCTTTTGAATTGAGGCATATTGGTAACGTTTCAATAAAGGAATATTTTAAAGACTTTGTTTCAGCATTGTTGTATCGTAACTTTAACATTTAAATATGCCCTCACGATCCTTAATGTGTACTCTACAAATGGTTAATGATGGGCTTGCTTTGAAGAGATATTTTAACCTCGTAAATAGGTCACAGAAATAGCCTTTTTAAGTTTAGTATTAATATTTTGATTTTGGGATTGCTCCATTACTGTTTTTTTTTTTTGTATTTATGCACATTTTGAGAGCCCAATTTTTAGATTTTGAGGCAAGCAGTGTTAAGGTTGGCAGCCATATTTACAGTAAATTTCTGTCTATTCAAAAATATGATTATAGCTTTGTATTACAGGGGTACATTTTGTTTTTTCAGTGTAACAAGTGTACGCAGTGAGCCAGAAAGTACCATTTAATGATCACTATTCGGGAGCACTCAAGTTTTGAAGTTCATAAGAAAAACTACTGTTTTTTTTAACAAGAGCCTGATCTCTGATTTTGTATAATTTTGCTGCTGCATGTTTATTGTAATAAATCATTCTGTGCACTTAGCCTATCATACAGTAATTCACCCACACATTTCCACAACAAACAAGATGATAGTTTCCAACTGATACTTAAAAAACAGATACCCAAGGAAAAGTACAAAAATGTCCTCCAGTCACATGTCACCCATTTTTTCCTACTTGCATACCAGTTTATAGTTCCGTAGGCATCTTTTACTAGAATTTTTCTGTAATTTAAGGCTATACACCCACCCTTTGAAGTAATATTCTAATTTTTTCCAAGAAAACAGAGCACTTATCAAATAATTATTTCATAAGTGTATGTTAATATAAATTAGTTTTTCAATCATATAAGTGTGTTGTTGAATACCATTTTGATCAAGACACTATTCCTGTTTAAATAAATTTATAGTACTAATATATCTAATTATGTAGGTACATTTAAACTACATTTAAATAAACATTAAAATTGCATTTTAATATTAAACAACCTAAAACTAAATTACAGTGTAGCAAAATTTAGGGGCGACATTATTTACTTTACATGGCTTATGCATAAAATTACCTGAGTAGGGGCTAACAACACATTTGAGTTACAAAATAATAAAGTTATTAAAGGCTGTAGATGATATGTTTTAGTTATAATAAGATTTAAACAATCATAAACTGAAGGTTTTCCATTTTAGAAAGATTATTTAAACAGTTAATGTAATTCCTGACACTGCTGTTTACCAAATGCATGCCTGCCATGCTGCTAGGCATGAGATAAACTAGCCCTGAAAGCTTTTGGCTTTTCTCACCAGCGCTGCTTCTGACATGCGAGATGGAGTAATACAAACTTTAGCTGAATACTAGGGCCTTGGGATATTTCTGTGTAATATAAATCACAGAAATATATTAGTATACACACACTGAATGAAGCAAATAGCTATAAGGAAAGAGCAAAATATTGTTTGCTGATTTGTCATATTATTAATTTGTTACATTGCATTTAATTGTGCATGCACTGAAATAAGAATTCAGGTAAATAATAAAAAAAAACAATACTTTGAATTTATGGCCACGCTACTTCAAAACTAGGCAAATCAAACAGCGTTACTTTGAGTATTTTGTAGCAACTCAGACTACTGCCCTGCCCACTTGTTAAACAGTTTAATTTACGATTTATTATGTTGTCAGATGGTTAGGTATTTTGATATTTAAATACCATATTTTTATTCCTTTTAAAAATTATTCATATGTTTTCCATGTGTTTCATGATCATAATTTACATCATTTTATACATTTTAAGTGTTCCTGATGATTTTCTTGCTTTATGATAACTAACCCAATTGAAGTTATTTTTTTTATTCATAAATGTGTGTACACGTAATTTCTTTTGTATTTTTTTAACATGATTCTTTATTTGAAAATTGGCAGATGAAATAATTTGCCAGTTATGTAATAATCAGAAAGAAACAGAGAGTTCTGTAAGTGTGAAAAAAAGTCAGATTTTTGTGGAAGTGTGTCACCATGTGCCATGATTGAATGATATTTTTCTGGATACTTTGTTAATGGGCGGAAATTATGAAACATGAGCGCCCTTTGTCCTTCCTCTGGAAAAAGTGCAGACATTTAAACCCAGCTTTATGTACGAGGTACCTGTAGGTCACGTGTCGGGCAGTGGCTCACAAATAATATATTAATGTGGCAAATAGATAATTTTGTGGCTGTGGTCCAGGCTATGCCGAACTTGAAACCTTTTTAGAACTTTCAAATTAGAATTCGTTAGACCACAGTCGTCAGTAATAGCCCAAAACAATCATTGAGTAACTTCGTCTTTGTTCCGAAGACCGAGTCCTTTGGCTTGAAGCGTGAGTTGCAAGCAACCACTGGATTTTCTTGCTAACAGTCTTTAATATTCATTTTTCGGTACCTACCTACAAACAGTAAATTTGTGTTTTAGAGTCAGTGATGTTTTGTGCAGCTTGTTTGTATTTCTGACATGTACTTGGTTTATGGTCAAAAAATGGTGTCTATGATGCTTTGTAAATTTTCGTAAACAGTTACAATCTGTAATTTTGTATGAGAGCTTTATTAAAACAGTCAATCATCAACAGTAACATTTTTTTTGTAACTTAAATATTTTTCCAACGAACAACTAATTTCTTCAAACGTTCATGTATGTGTACCACAGACCAATGTTGATCTAGCCAGAGGCCTGGAGTGTTACAATTGGCAGTACAAGTGTTGCAGGTATGAATTTTTACACACCCTGAAAACTGAAATCTTCAAAATTATTAAGAGAACTTTTGAGCAAAATAATTATTCTTTAATTCATGTGCACCGTCTGTGTACAGAAGTTTCGTCATGTGCTGTTCACGAGTCAACAGGAAGGTCTATGCGTCATAGGAAGTACGAGAGAACAAGATTTCTGCAACCTGAATGTGTGAACGTTGGCAGCGAGTTCTAGTTGTATCTAGTACTCAGTAAAAGAAAGATGTGGAACTTTGCGGAATGTGGAGAACATCGTAGACAACAATGCAAAACTTCACAAGAAACTTCGATAGCAAAGAACGAGGTATACATAGTCATTGTCAACAAGATATGTCAGCAGTAAAAATTGCTGACACCAAGTCATGAATCTTCATGGGATATACAGCAAATATCAAGGCATTTAAATTATGTTAGTAGTACATATTTGGCTGTCTGAATTTTTTTGGTGATGAGAGGAAGTGTTTACCCATTTGCATAAATTGAGGTACGTTGGACAAAGTGTTGGTTGTAACATTTGGTTGGAATTCCATTTTGTAATTTAATTCTTGTTTGGTTAAATAGGATTAACAATAATATAGCGAAAATGGGTGAAATAAACATGTTGAATCAGATGCTGGAATGAGTAATGGGAATTATGCAGAACATAACACAAGGACAACAGCAATTGTGTCAGAAATTAATATCATTATCTCAGGGATGGGACAGGAAATAATACCTGATCAGTTGGATGAGTCTAAAAAAATACTGAAGAACAGGTTACAGTAAATGTTGAAGGCAATCCTTCTGAATAATAAGTTGTAAACAAGGCAGAACCAGGGTTGAACCTGAGTAATTTAGATTAACTGATGCAAGTGCTGGAAGCAAGGAGACATTTATATAAATAAGAAACCAGAATTATGGCAGAAAATTTCACATAATACACAAAGAAAGAATCAAAATTGCCAGAAATTCAATGAGGAAATAAGACAGGGGTTGGTGGGAAAGACCAGCAAAATGTGTTGGTTTCAGTGTAAGCAGTGAGATATGGGTACCAATGTAAACAAACTGATTTCCAATTGAAAATCAAAGGGTACATGTAGGATTTAATTATGTGAGATGGGAATTTTCAATGAGGATTTTATAATCTGTAAGGAACATTCATGTTTGTCATACAGCAAGGATCTGGGAAAATGTGAAATGCAGATCACAAACTAGGTAGGAACAGATACATGGGAATGTACTGTTGGTTGTGGTAAATTTTACTTTAATTGCACCAAATGTAATTGGACTTACTAAGCTCTCCAAGGCATTTATTATTGGTGTATACTCTTCTGGGAGACCTGCTAGCAATAAAGTCCCAACCCATTCATCAGATATCTAAAACTTAATATCACGTAGGCATTGGGCTGTTAAAGTTATTTCATTCACATACTCTTCAATGGACTTACAGTTATCCAAGTCAGTCAAGATTAGCCGATGCAACCATCTGACATTCCGAGTCAGGCCAGAATCTTCAATAAAGTTGGGATCTTGTCCCACCCTCGCTTTGAAGTTTCACATTTTTCAAAATAGTGTATTAAATAATTCTTTACCAGTGATGAAATGCCTTGTGATCTCTCTTTCTTGCTTCATATACCTTCATATTTCCTTGAATGACATCCCACTGGTTTCTAAGCTTAACAAGGCTTTCATATGAAATTTACAAGTTGTGTAGTTTAGTGGACTTCCCGTTTTTCCACGGAGGAAAGATGCAACAATGCAAAATGTTATTAATATCTGCACTCCTGCATTGACAAGACTTGTTTATCTGCAACAACTGATTCACTTGACCCCATAAACTATGATGGGTGTACGCAGTTTAAATAATAATGTGTTGGTCAATAAGTAGTGGGTATATTTTACCATGCATGACAGCACATCTGAAACACAGCAAAGGCTGCGACACACGGACTGTGTAACCAGATTCCGGATACACTATTTATGTCGAGGTCTAAACAATTTACAAACCAACAATATTTTTTGAAGTGGGTATTGTTTATGAAAGATGCTGCTGTTACATACATAAGTTTAAGTACAAATGGTTCTGTTTTTAATCGCACATTTCACACATTAACTAACCAAAAAAAGTTTTAAAACTGTTGGTAGGCATATTAAAAATAAATAAATAAATAAAAAAACTTAGGTCTGCATCGAGGCACAAGTCCATTGGCTTAAGGTCAAACGTCTATGTCACAGAGTTATTTCTAGTGTATTTCATTGAAATGAAAGCACAATATTAACTGCAGTAGAGGTGCTAGTGTTGTTGTTCACAGTGTGTGCTAATTCAACTTGGCAACTTTTTGAAACCATCTCGCTTGCTCAGCGCTAAATGTTGGGAAACCTGTGTGGGGCCCAGCATCTCCTCTTCCATTAATATGTGTAATTTATATTTTTGGCTAGTTTTTGCATAGGCTAAACTTTCACACTGATTTTTAAAGTTTTTTTACACACTTTTCATTAAGAAACACTGTCCATCGACCCGTGTGTCAGGGAATAATTAGTATGACATTCATGGTCGTGTCTATAGGCTGTATACTGTTAAATACAATGTTAGAATTTGTTTCAGATTATGAAAATATTTGCTCATTCCTGCAACGCAAGTCAACAGTGAAAGTATGATTTCTGCTGGTGGAAACATATTCACAGAAAAAGTCAGCATCTTCTGTCGGAGCATGCACAAGAAATGGTTTTCTTGCATTCAAATTCAAACATTTTCTTCTACAGTTAGGATAAACTGTATATAATCAGCAATTAGTAATATCAAACTAATGTTTGATTCCTTGTAAATACTGTTAACATTTGAATCAAAATAATCCAGTCACATACATGTTTACTACACAAATGTGTTGTTAATAAAGAGGTGTTTGTTTAAAAACATTTATTTTTAAAATAAATGAACAGATATCAGACTGTGAAAAAACTGCAATTATTCTGTTGAAAAGTTAGACTTAGACTTTGACTTTAACCCTAAAAAAATGAACTTCAAACACCCCCAGAGTTGGCAATTAAACTATGTCACCATATTTCTGTTGGTGCTAATTGTACCAACACAATATTTGGCTGTTAGCATGGGTTTATAACATCAAAACTCACGAGATGGTACCGGTATTTTTTCCTATATTTACACTGTAAACGAGACACGGCGTTGATATTTTTGCATCTGAAAGGTGAAATATCAAGCCATACGTTCCGCAATATTATTCAGATTATGTTCATATGAATAACTAGATATAATAGACATAATATTGGTTGTATGCAAGCATGATCATGTGGAAAGCGATCCTATTCCCAGTACAAACAAACAGTGTCAAAGTACACCGGAGAGTGTACCATTTATTCTTTGAAAGGAGTGAAACTAAACTGTAAATAATCAGCACTTTCCAGTTAGTAATACAAACTCTTGCCGTCGTCCGGGGTCTCGGGCTCGAGTCCCGGTGCGGTTCCTAGCGGGAGTGGCTGTTGCGAATGTAATGAGTCCGGGTGGGCGCCAGACTAGTTCTGGTGCTAGTCGGTAGTTGGGTCGTGGGGTCGATTGCCCTGCGTGGCCCACTAGGACCGTCGGCGGTGTTACGTGGGTCTGAGAGATTCCCTACTCGGCGGTGGTTGGGGATAGCAGGTTTAAAGAAGCTTACGCTGGAGTGAGTTAATAAATGACGTGTGTCATTTATTCAGTCGACAGTGGCTCTGGTGTAACGTTGTCGGTTACACGCCACGTCGTACAATAGGTGACGTTACAAGATACAAATTACACAATTACACTCAACTGAGTCTGAGAGTTACTGAATTACCGTAGCACAAGTTTACAAATGGAATGTTACACGAGGTTGCGTTATATAAGTTCACGAATGTTACGTGGAGAGGTGCGTCGCACAAGTTTACAAAAGAAATGTTACACGAGGTTGCGTTGCACAAGTTTATAAAAGAATGTTACAACGTCAGTAGTTGTTCCGTATTATCGTGTCCCTAGGCGTTTCTGAGCCTGACTGCTCAACGAGGGGTGAGGGTGATTGGAGGCGGCCAATCCCGTAAATCTGCGTATTGAGGCGGTGCTCGCGTCCACGGCAGTGGAGCGCGGACCGCAGCTAAATTCGCTCAAGAGTTCCCTTACGGGGAGTGTCAGCGCCGGAGCGACTGAGATTAACAAAAGTTCTGTCCTCGGGAGTCGGCCCGTACCGGATAGTGCACCTACCCCACGGACCAATTGTGGTGCAGGGGGGGGGTGTGATATTTATGCGGCCGGATTAGGTCCTGGACCGAAAAACTGGACCGGGTACACACGGAGAGATTATTAAAAGGGTTTGAAGAATGACTATATTTACCAGAAGTGAACTCGGTGTGGACAAAGGATGATGTCTCTCCGTGGGACGTGCGTCCGCCCCGGTCCACGAGTCGCGCTGTACTGGCGTCATGTCATGGCGTCCGGCCGAGGCTCGGTGGCCCTCGCGCCAGGGTTGACCTCATTACGTTAATTTCTGATCTGATAAGTTAATAAGAGAATTTAATGATGTTAAATTCTTATATAAATTATAAAGGCTGAATTAAGGTCATTTGTCCCTTCTAGGAATTGAAAGTTATTATATTTAGGAATTATTGTGTTTGAATTTTTACGTCACACCAGCGACTGTTCGTTTCTTGTCAGATTGTTCTGGTGTGGTTAATGACGCAACACAAGGTTTGAATAATTATGTCATAAGGTCTGATTGATTGATTCAGGCAGAAGGCCGCCAGGGGAACACTCATACGCGTATTTATGTAGTTACACACGTGAGTGCCCGGGCACTCCTACGTCGCACTTTTGTTGACCAACTTCAAATAAATACGTAATATTGTTTAATAATTAGTGTTTGTTTTTACAACGTGGTTGATTGAAGTGGCAGTCTGTTTATCTTGGGGGGGGGGGGGGGGGGGGGCCAGATTCTACCTTGATTGCTGGTGGCTCGCCTGACTCGGGTGGGCCATGGCTAGGGGCGCGTTCCGTTAGCGGGGTGAATACTGGCGGTTGCAGGTCGGGCTTTAGGGTGGCCTTCGGTCGGACGACGTCAAACGCCCCCCCCTCGAGAAGCCCGACCTTGCGCCGCTAGTGACCCCGCCACGTGGGGGCGCCCCTAGCTTCGGCAGCAGCTCCAGCCAGGTGGTGCTCGCGGCGGCCGCAGCTGGTAGGGCCTGCGTACTGGGTCCAGGTCGTCCCACGTCGAACAGCCGGATGTTGGTTCGTCGGCGTGGTCCGGCAGCTGGTAGGGCCCGCGCTCTGGACCTGGGTGGTCCCGCGTCAAGTGTCCGAGGTGGTCCGGCAGCTGGTAGGGCCCGCGCTCTGGACCTGGGCGGTCCCGCGTCGGAGGTCCGGGGTGGGCCGGCAGCTGGTAGGGCCCGCGGTCTGGTCTCAGGTTGTCCCACGTCGATCACCCGGGTGCTGGCCTGTTGGCGTTGTCCCTCGGCGTCTGCTACGGCGTGGCTGGGTACAGCCTCCTCTCCCGTTCCGGTATGCCGGGCGGGTTTGGAGTAGAGGCCTCCTCGTCCTCGTCGTCCAGTACCATCACCATGGGGGTGGTGTCGGCATGGTCGTCCTTCTGTTGTGCCCTAAGCACCTCCCTGGACTCGTTCTCGGGGGTTGACCGTTGCACCGAGTGTGGCTGCGGTGTCTCGCAGCATGCGGTGGTGCGGTGGTGGCCAGGGTGCCGGCCGGCAGGGGCGGCGGTGACCAAGGTCAGGTGGCTCTCGGCAGGCGGGCAGCAAGCGCGGGTGGCGCTCGGCAAGGCCCGGCTCAGCCATGTCGACATGCGGGCGTTTCGCGGCCCGTCGTGACAGACGGATGGTAGGTGTCACCGTCTGTGTGGCGGTCACGCACGGTGGTGGGGCGGTCGGGCGTCCAGGTGCCGTGGCGTCGACCTGCATTGCGTCAGGCAGATGCAGGGAGCTCAGGCGACCCGGTAGCCGCGGTGACGTCACGGGGCGGCGTCGTGGCGCCTGTGGCGACTTGAGTGCACGTCGCCTCGGCAGCTGCTGTAGCAGGTTGGCCGAGGGGCGGCGTCGTGGCGCCTCTTGAGGGCAGAGTGCGCGTCGCCTCGGCGTTTGCTGTGGCAGGCTGGCCGGGGGGCGGCGTCCTGGCGCCTCTGGCAGCTTGAGTGCGCGTCGCCTCGGCAGCTGCTGTGGCAGGCCGGCCGAGGGGCGGCGTCGTGGCGCCTCTTGAGGGCAGAGTGCGCGTCGCCTCGGCAGCTGCTGTGGCAGGCTGTCCGAGGGGCGGCGTCGTGGCGCCTCTAGCGTTTTTGATGTTTCAGGCGGTGACGAAGACGGCGTCGACGTCGTGCGCGTCTGTCTCGTTTTGGTGGGCTCCATCCACGGTGCCTCGAAGCCAGGCGGGCACCGCGGGGCGAATCCCGGTGGTGGGGCGAATCCCGGTGGTGGGGCGAATCCCGGTGGCGGGGCCTCGCACAGGCATCTTGGCGTCGTGGCCCTGGGCGTTTCGTTTTCCAGCGTCCCCTTTGAGACCGCGTACTCGTGTGGCAGTGACGACGGCTGCATGTCGTTGAAGCCAGGCGGTGGCGACGGTGTGGCGCGACGTGTCGGTGCCGAGTCTGGTGGCGTCCCGGATGAGGCGTGTGTCGGAGACGACGCGGGTTGCGTCGGAACGGTCCTTCGCGGCACTGTGACAGTGGTCAGGTGCGGTGGCGAGGCCATCCCGGCGTCGTGAGGTGTCTCCGACACGATGCGGGTTCGGGTCGTCGTGGCAGACTGCGGTGGGACGGTCGGCGTCGTGCGTCTTTCGGTCGGCTTTGGCGGGTCAAGCGTCGTCACAGTCATGTTGAGTGGCGTCAGGTCTGCGAGGGGTGTTGAGGCTGGTGGCGTTGGGCACGGAGGCGGAGGGAGCAGGATTGGCGGCGAGAGGGTGACGAGCGTCGGCGTCGGGACGGAAGGCGTCCTTTGTGAGGCGTAGTGCGTCGGCGTGAGTGGCGTCAGGTCGATGAAGCGTGGACCCGCTGGTGACGGTGTTTCCAGACTTGGGTCGGGAGGCGTCAGGTCTACAAGGGACGCCGAGGTTGGTGGCTCCGGGACAGGAGGCGGTGGGAGCGGGGTTGCTGGCGTCAGGAAGCCGAGCGTCGGCGTCGGGACGGTGGGTGGCGGGAACATGGTACGTGACGGTGCGGATGTCGTCGGGACGCGCGTTCGTGGTACGTCGTGCGTCGGCGTGAGTGGTGTCTGGATGTCGTGGATCGTCACGGCGTATCGTAGGGGAGGAATCGTTAGCGTCGCTGCCGAATACTGCACCTGGGTGGCTCGTTCTGCGGTACATCGCGCGCACGTGAATGTGAAGGACTCGTGCCTCAAAGTCCCTTCACTCTCGTTGGTGCAGCTACGATGCCATAGGCGGTCACATTCGTCGCAGTGGTAGCCCCCGCTACTTCCTCCGGGACACGACCGGTTTCCACACATCGTCACTCCATAGAGTCGGTACTCTTGGCAATAGCCGCACTCGTACCCCGTGGCTGTCCTGCCGTACAAGTCCCAACTCGGGCAGGGGTGGTAACACCCGATGCATTTGTCCGCATACATCTCACTTGTTGTTCCTGCTATCGTGCGTGTTTAGCGGTGTTGGTCTGTGCTTCTCGCTCGTGGCTCTGTGTGCGCGTGGCAGGCTTGCGCGCGGGGTCGCGCTCGCCGGCTGGGCAGGTGCCCGGACAGCCGCACAAACGGAGGCCGAGAATGGCCGCAGCGGAGGTGGTGCGCAGATCGTCGTGCGCAGCGGCGGCCGAGAGCGCCCGGACAGCTGCACAAAGCGGAGGTCGAGAACTGTCCGCGTTGGGGAGGGGGTACGGATGAGCGTGCGAGGCAACGGGCGAGGGCGCCCGGACACTCGCACAAAGTGGAGGCCGATGATGGCCGCTGCGGAGAGGGGGGTCGGGCTGTGACGTAGGCTTCTGTGTCGCGGCTGGCGCTGGAATGCCGAGTGGGGTGGGGGGTGGTTGGAGCCCCTTTGTCCGCTTGCTTCGTCGCGCCGGCCTGTCTTGACCCTAATTACTTTTGCCTGTGCAAAATGGCCGTCCCGTGTCCGTGCTGTGGCTTGGCGTGGCCGGGAAAAAAAAATTATGATTTAATAATGGCTCAAATTTTCCGTTTTTTTGTGAAAGTTCTTGCAATTTTGTGTGGGGAAAATCTTGATTTTTCTATCTTCGCCCCACGCAGCGGGCGCCAAATGCCGTCGTCCGGGGTCTCGGGCTCGAGTCCCGGTGCGGTTCCTAGCGGGAGTGGCTGTTGCGAATGTAATGAGTCCGGGTGGGCGCCAGACTAGTTCTGGTGCTAGTCGGTAGTTGGGTCGTGGGGTCGATTGCCCTGCGTGGCCCACTAGGACCGTCGGCGGTGTTACGTGGGTCTGAGAGATTCCCTACTCGGCGGTGGTTGGGGATAGCAGGTTTAAAGAAGCTTACGCTGGAGTGAGTTAATAAATGACGTGTGTCATTTATTCAGTCGATAGTGGCTCTGGTGTAACGTTGTCGGTTACACGCCACGTCGTACAATAGGTGACGTTACAAGATATAAATTACACAATTACACTCAACTGAGTCTGAGAGTTACTGAATTACCATAGCACAAGTTTACAAAAGGAATGTTACACGAGGTTGCGTTATATAAGTTCACGAATGTTACGTGGAGAGGTGCGTCGCACAAGTTTACAAAAGAAATGTTACACGAGGTTGCGTTGCACAAGTTTATAAAAGAATGTTACAACGTCAGTAGTTGTTCCGTATTATCGTGTCCCTAGGCGTTTCTGAGCCTGACTGCTCAACGAGGGGTGAGGGTGATTGGAGGCGGCCAATCCCGTAAATCTGCGTATTGAGGCGGTGCTCGCGTCCACGGCAGTGGAGCGCGGACCGCAGCTAAATTCGCTCAAGAGTTCCCTTACGGGGAGTGTCAGCGCCGGAGCGACTGAGATTAACAAAAGTTCTGTCCTCGGGAGTCGGCCCGTACCGGATAGTGCACCTACCCCGCGGACCAAGTGTGGTGCAGGGGGGGGGTGTGATATTTATGCGGCCGGATTAGGTCCTGGACCGAAAAACTGGACCGGGTACACACGGAGAGATTATTAAAAGGGTTTGAAGAATGACTATATTTACCAGAAGTGAACTCGGGGTGTGGACAAAGGATGATGTCTCTCCGTGGGACGTGCGTCCGCCCCGGTCCACGAGTCGCGCTGTACTGGCGTCATGTCATGGCGTCCGGCCGAGGCTCGGTGGCCCTCGCGCCAGGGTTGACCTCATTACGTTAATTTCTGATCTGATAAGTTAATAAGAGAATTTAATGATGTTAAATTCTTATATAAATTATAAAGGCTGAATTAAGGTCATTTGTCCCTTCTAGGAATTGAAAGTTATTATATTTAAGAATTATTGTGTTTGAATTTTTACGTCACACCAGCGACTGTTCGTTTCTTGTCAGATTGTTCTGGTGTGGTTAATGACGCAACACAAGGTTTGAATAATTATGTCATAAGGTCTGATTGATTGATTCAGGCAGAAGGCCGCCAGGGGAACACTCATACGCGTATTTATGTAGTTACACACGTGAGTGCCCGGGCACTCCTACGTCGCACTTTCGTTGACCAACTTCAAATAAATACGTAATATTGTTTAATAATTAGTGTTTTTTTTTACAACGTGGTTGATTGAAGTGGCGGTCTGTTTATCTTGGGGGGGGGGGGGGGGGGGCGGATTCTACCTTGATTGCTGGTGGCTCGCCTGACTCGGGTGGGCCATGGCTAGGGGCGCGTTCCGTTAGCGGGGTGAATACTGGTGGTTGCAGGTCGGGCTTTAGGGTGGCCTTCGGTCGGACGACGTCACTCTTGTGTTTGTTTTCTTGTAAATACTGTTAACTTTTGAATCAAAATAATCACATTACATTTTCAAAAATATATATAGATGTTTGTTTAAAAACATAATTAAAAATTAAAGTACAAATATGAGACTACGAAAAAAAAAAAAAAATTATTCTGTTGCAAAGTTATAACTTCGACTTTGGCTTTGAACTTCAGAAATTTGAAGATTCAGAATTCTACATTGACTTTGACCCTAGAAAAGTGAAGTTTGAAAACACCTTGTTTCTCTTTGTTTTCGGAAGACATATGTTATTAAGATAAATTTATGTTAAGTTTTGAAAACTTGTTAATTTCTTGCCAGAGATGTCTAAACAAGGACTTGGTGTGAAAAATGGTATATGACGTACAAGATACAGCACGCGCACATTTGTGTGTGTGTGTGTTTGTGTGGAGGAGGGGGGGAGAGGAGGTTAGTCGGTTCAAAATGTTTATTACGACCCTTTTTCCGGGAACTGTGAGGGGTCGTTACAACGGTGTTTTACTGTGCACAAGAGAAATTTTCACCACTATTTAAGCATTATATTCTTTTGGCAGCATCAAAACGGTAAAGTAGTATGACGGATATGCAGGGTGTTGTGAATCGCTCAGCTTGATGAACAGATGGCGGGCAGAAAGATGGGATGGATGCGACGAATCATTGGGAGTCCAGCTTTACTGTTTAAAATCTTGTTGGCTGCCAGATCACTCGTGACAGACGAATGTTGAAATGGTGAGATGGAGCAATGATAGAATGAGCATAGAGGAAATATGGGAGTACCTGAGAAAACCTACTGGCTCATGGCAATTTCTGCCACACTTCCCAATATGAAAAGTCCAGGTTTCCTCTGCCAGGAATTAAATCCAGATAACCTTGGTGGAAGGTAAGTGATCTGCCCAATCAACCACCGTGGCCCTTAGGCACATGAGTTTAAAAGGTTGGGTTGATGCTCATACGAAGTTATTCAAACATTTTCTCTAGAACTAGATACATTATCATATCCTGCATTATGTAATGTCGTAATGATTCTTTTGACTGAAAAAGACATCAAATATTGGAAGAAATCAGACACATTTAATTATTTTTGTCTTATTTTACAATGTACTTCAAATCCACTAGTTAATTTCGAGATAACGTGTTTAATACACCAATTATTAGCTGTACAAACTTACAAGTTTAATCCAATAGTCTTGAAATAAATTTTTGAGCTTTTATAGACTGTGATGTTTTCCATGCATTACAAAACTGATTCTAATATTGACAAAAAAGTATTAAATCATAATATTTTTATGAATGTATAAATTACATGCCTGCATACAACAGTTATTAAGGTTGAACGATCAAAAATGAAACCAAAGATCTATTTTCTAAATCTCAGCTAGTGATAAAGTTTATTGATGGTCCCGGTTCCAATGAGTAGTATGTAAATGGGCATACTGGCACAGGGTCCAGGGTGTGGTGTCTGTGGTGTTTTCCGCCATCTTGGATTGTGACTTCACGGCGGCCATCTTGGATGGTTGTGACCTTGACCCCGATGGCCATTTTGGATCCGCCATCTTGGATCCACCATCTTAGATCCGCCATTTTGGATGACGTCATTGTGTTCTCGAAAATTCCGGCGATATGTTTTCCGGCATATTGGATGATGACGTCACCGTTGCATTTTCCGTCACGGTCGCCATCTTTAACTTTGTTATTTATTATCCGATTTTAATGAAATTTTTTAAAAATTATAAAAAAATTTAAATAATAAAATTTTAATAAATTTTTATTAAAAAACATTCATTTACGACATGGAGCTCGAAGTCCTCGGTTCGAACCCGACGAGTGCAAAAAAAATTAAAAATGGCGACAGGCTCCTTCCTCAATGGTGGCTGCAGGCAGACTGACTCCCACCACTTTTCTTAAAGCATATATATTGTCACCTAGTATGACGTCATGTCCGCCATCTTGTCTTCGTTGCTGGAGACCACCATCTTGTTTTCGTCGGCGAGAGTGGGCTGATGCCATGTTAGTTTAGTTCTTATCTGCTAGAGTGCAGTAATCATTTATTGCTGTGAAACCCGCCATCTTTAAATTTGGATGCCATCTTGAAAATGACTAATTATTTAGCTAGAAATTCGGGAAGAATTCCAAAATTCATTAAATAAATCACTCATTAATTTACATATTGATTCGATCCGCTCCTGTCCTCGGTTCGATACCCGATCGATGCAATAATGTTTATTTTTATGTAAAAAATAATAATTTCAATATACCATGTTCAACATTCGTAAAGAGTCTCTAAATCCTCTACGACCACCATCCTATCAGACATCAAGACGAACATATTAGTAATCCATAATTTTTATGCTAGACATGCGGGAAAAAGTTCAAAATTCATTAAATAAATTGACAATAAATATACTGATTGAATAGATCGACTAAGGTTCTTGGTTCGATCCCTGGCCGATAAAAAAAACAACTTTAATATTTTAAAAAAGTACCACTAAAGTGTTAGGTTTGAGAAAATAAAAACACAGCAAGTTCTCTTAAAAAAAAAACTTTTATTACATACATACTACACTACTACAAATACAAAAAAAATACACAGACAAATTACTAAAGTTTTGTGGATATCTCGATTCAAACAGTCTTCTTGTTGTATGGACCAAGTCTTTTACATGACTTGAAATGTCTATTCAGTTTATCAGGTCGACATATTGGTACACCACAATTTTCACACAAAGACGAATTATCGACTTCATTAAAAGGAGTGATATATTTTATGTCGTTGTGCACTTTGAATATTTGCCAATGTTTTGTTACAAAATATACAGCTTGATTCCGATGAATGTACAGCTAGTCCATCACAATTCCTGAGGTGTCGTTTTAATCTTCCATGAGGCCTGCTCTTCAGAAGATGTTACACGCGTCGAAATCTCCTGCTGTGCTGAGAGAGCAGGTGTAGCTGTAGAAATCGTTGTCATCGTGCTCTGCACTGATGATGGTAGACGTTCGATCCAGGTTGGTGTAGATAGTGGTAATGATGCCATCGAGTTATCAATAATAGCTAGATACTGGTCCATTAATCAAGTTTAACTATCCGATCCGTTCATCACCGCAGTCAAAGACGGACTGAAGTTCATATCACCAGGGTCTCACTTATATAGTCTCACCAGCTGGTACAACACATAAGTCAAAACAATAACCATGTTCATTATACTTCTCGGAGCATTTTTTATGATGATGTAAGCTATCGAGACGTGAAATTAGTTTATTACATTTTATACACTGAAATTGTATTCATTTCAGTAAATTATTCGGACAACTGCTCCTTTCATGTCGGCGCGCATTTGTAGGTTTAGTAAAAGATGCGCCACAATATTTGCATTGATGCGCTGTACGCTCTTCATTAATTGAAGTCTGGAATGCAGATGATGAAACTTGAGCTGATGATGGAACAGCACGTATCGTTGTCTCCTCTGCAGTCGGTATCGGGATCTCCGACTCCATCATCGCTGCTGCCATCGAGGTCCCCGCTGCTGACGGTAAACAGTCTATTCCGGTCGACATAACTAAACCTCACGAAACTACCTGAAGAGAGTTAGTCCGTACTGCACCGTGGTCAGAGGTGAACTGCGCGTCCAGTCATCTGAACCTCGCTTATATATATCCGCGGTCTACTGGTATACTACATGAGTCAAAATATTGTCTGTATTTAAAAATTTTTTTATTAGGTACCTAAAAATTATAGAAATAAAAAACACACAAGTTCAAGTTTTACACATTTATTTATAAAACATACACAAATACGCATTAAGTTAAGGAATCAAGCATTTTCACAAGCAAAGTCTTTAATGCCGCACACACTGTAACATCGACTCCGGTTCCAACTGGTTCGCAGGCCACGGGATCAGGAACACAGGTTTCCAGCTGGTCATCTTCTGCGACGTCGACTACTCCGACAAGACATGGTCGATGACGTCTGTGACCACGTCTACGCCTGGGCTTTGGCTCAGTGCTAGTTGGGGCAGATTCACTGCCTGAACTGCGACGACGACACGCACACCGTTTGGACGTCTGCGTAGAAGCATCACAGGTCGCAACAGGTTGCAACACGTCCATGTTTGGTGTTGCACATGCAGACGAGGCGACTACCTCAGCGATGCTAGCAGGAAGGATTGTGTGTGGTCTCATGTGATAGACGGCACAGTTTCCAGGTTCGCAACAATCTACTAGTTGCTGAGTCGGTTCGTAGGACACGGGAAAGTGCGCAAACCGCCAATGCTGAGCGCCTCCATCACAGGTTTCTGTATATGAACGTAGATACCCGGAATCCCAGTAGCTGTACTCGACACTGCTGAAGCTAGGTCTAGCGCTCACGTAAACGTTAAAAGGATGAAACGTAAACATCTTCTTGCGGGTAGAACGACAACTGAAGGCACGTACGTAGGTACGTCATTTATATATATGCAGGCTCCTACTAACACTGTGTGCCATTTCTGCATTAGCTGCGAGTTTGTGCAGGCACAGACACGTTCAAACTTGTCACGTGGCTGCACGTCGTATATTTCACTAAGCTTGCGCAGGGAAGGACAGCCGTAGTCGGTCTGTAAGTCTACAATTACAACTGACGCATCACACAACTTGCTCAGCCATTTCTTCTGTTCAGGTCCGGCGACATAGATTATTTCGTTTTGAACTAGTAAATCTTCAATAGTGTTTTTCATTTGGTGGTACGGAATTTTTCCTTCGTCCCACTCTAGTCCGTGATAATATTTACATAGCCATTCATTAGACCGTTTACTTTTTTCGTCTAGTAGTTTCCACGGATACGGAGGTCGGAAGCTGCGAGTTCGAGTCTTGTCTCCGGAGGTGACGCTAATTTCCTTGAGCATGAACCCATTTGGATTCTGGAAACCTTGCAGGTTGCAGTACATCTTATCGCTAGCAATGCTCGGTCGTAACTAAATTATTATCGAAAACGTAGCGGTATTTGTCAGAATTTTCACAAGTTTGTCTTGACAATTGTACGAAGCAAGCCGATCGTGAAGTATCAGACAAAAAGCATAGGTGTTTGGTGGAATATTTCCGCTAGTCGTTATCTCGATCCTACAGTCGATGATGTTTGAATTTATTCGATCTTCCTGTTTGGAAACGTCAAACACCATTAACGGAGCCTTGTTCTTGAAACTGTCGGGACTCAGTATCAGTGACTGTCTCCGCCCATAGTAAGCTTGCTGAAACTTGGCGTATATTTGATATGCTAGAAGATATCTTCCACTTTCAAAGTCCATGTTCATGTCAACGTACGGATAGCTTTTGCTGTTTAAAAATATTTTTACATTACGTATCTGACAGTTATCGAATATGGAGCGACTCACTCCTGCATTGAGCTGTCTCTGGTCTGAAGCCCGACGATGATGTATCTTGGTTTTTCCGTAGCGAAGCTGGACTTTACTATCCAATTGATACGCTGACTAAGAGGCAAGCCGGGATAAGTTTCCAGGCTCCAGGATCGGAATGGCATATCGAAGTTCTTGCCATTTTCTATGTTCTTCAACATCTTTACTCGTTCAACGGTGCTCACTTGGATGTGGGGCAGCATCCACTCGATAGACTGTAGTGTTAGCGAGACATCTTGAGGGTTTTCTGCAGCGGCGACAATTGCATTAATGTGCGTGTTGGCTAGAAGTAGTACGAGCTCTTGTTTCGAATTAATGATTATATGCTTGTAGTCAGTCCTCAGTGAATCCAAGAAGCATGGACAGAGGAACACAAACTTCGAACTTCCCTTCGGCATAAACCGGAAGCTTATATACATTCTCAAGAGCCCAACCGGCCATCTTTGCAGCAGACAGTTCATTTGGCGTGAGCGAAAGGTAATTTTTCATAGCAGATGTTATGCCTACATCTCTCGTCTGGTCTACCTCGACGCCATTGAGTACATAAGTAATGCGCTCGATTAGGTGAAGAATACCATTGCAGGATATTGACGTCGTTGTCGGGTGCGTACCATCCGCTTTTGTCAGCGTGCCTCTTATACGTAGAAATGACTGTGAAGGTAAAGTACAAATATCTTGGTGCTGTACAGCAATGCGTACTTCCGATGGTAGTGCGTACGGTCCGAGCAGGAAAGGCTGGTACTCGTGCAATTCCATTTTCGTAATGCTGTCATCAAAAATGACCGGATCTTCCACGTTGAGGATTTAGTCTTCCATATTTATTCGGCACTTGTCCAATACTAAGAAGATACTTTATGTTGTCAGGTGTTAACGCACCGATGTCTGGTAGAGAACTGTTCTTATTCACGACAATACGATTTCTTTTATAACTGTTCGGTGTTACGAACTTTATGCCCATCGCTTCAAGTGCAGATGTAATATAATTTCTTCGTCTTGAAAATTCACCAATCGTCCTCGACTTCGTGTGCGCACTTCACAACGACTGAAACGTAAATGATACTTTGCGGTACTTCTACCAGTTTATATCCTGGCGGGACCATCGGCGAAAACTCGTGCAGCATGTTGCTTAGTCTGACATTGAGATACGTTCCTCTTGCGAAATTACAGTTTATTCTTATGACATTCACAGGCAAAATGTTTACTGCGCGCGTAGATTCGTACGTTCTTCCTGTATCATACACCTTTGATTCGAATCCGAGCATGGTACCTATGGTGCCAGGTTTCGTAAAGTCGACATTTTCACTGCATGTTAGAATACTTTTTTGAGTGTTTGGATTTCCACGCAGTTGAAAGTCTACATCCTGTGGTAACATATCCCTGATGTAATTTGCAATGTCATCAATTTCGTAAGAGCCAACAAGTAACTGTATTTCATGAGCGGTCACATCGCTTTTCAGGAAGCAGATCTTGCAATTTTCTTCGTCAATGTTCGGTATGGCATTATACGTTTGAAAATCTACGAGTCCGATACATCATTCTCCGTCTAAATCCAGAGGCGGGAAATGAACTGCCCGCAGCTCAGATGCCTGACCTGTCAATGTAAGTGTTATCGACATGACTAATAAATTATCATCACTGCACAACCTTTAAGTAGCAATTTTTATTTGTCAGCTAATTTTTATTTGTTAAAAAGCGAAGACACAAGTGTCCGCAGTTTGTTTGATTAGGCCTCTGTTCCGTTTCGTAATTGTAAAACAGCGTAGTGGACCGGCCCAGGAACTGTCGCAGTTCTGGCGGAGGCCGTAAATTTCCAAAACTATCGTAGTACTCGGCCATGTTTCCAGACTTTACATAGGCCACCCAGTGCGTGCCTCGACCCGCCGACGTGTCTAAATTAATGATGGCACGTTCGTGCATTTTTGGCTTGCTGGGCAAAGTGTCTCGCATAAAAATGCCGCGGAAATTTGGTATTTTCAGTTTGCGTGCGTACTTTATTAAATCTATATTGGTGAGCGGACGTTTCGGCAGAGAACTTAGGATTTTCTCTTTACACGTTTCTTTTTCATGCCTCGGCCTGATTTGTGAGGTTGCAAGTACAGTCCGTCGCCGTTTTTTTACCGATGGCAATGGCTTCCAAGCTGGCATTGTGTCGCTGTGCTTCTTTTAACTGCTTGCGCTCATTCTTCGAAGTGTTGACTGCCCGCACTATACCGCTCGTTGCACCGATGAGGCCGCCGAGAGCACCCAATGCAGGCAAAAGCAAAGGAAGAAATCCTCCTATAATCTTCTTGTCGAGAGTCTGTAATTTTTGCTTGGCTTTTTGCACGCCTGCACCAGTCTTGTGTTTGGTCTTGCGTGAGTTAGTCTTTGACTTGATGGAGCTGGCTCGACGAGCACCCAGTCCTAATTTTGTCTTTGCCTTCATGATTTTGGAAACGCCCCACGCTGCGATTTTTTCTCCTAGTCCCGCGTTCGACGATTTACTTATATCTTCGGCTTCCTGTGCCAATATCTCGTCGGCCCGGTGTCTGGATTCAAGATCCTTGCTTAATGAATATGCAATATCGTGCTGCTTGCACTTTTCATCGAGAGAATTAATGCCCACGTCACCGCGAGCTAACCTTTTCGATAGTTTAGTCCCAAGGCCGCAGAATCTGTAGCCTGGAATGTGTAGCTCGAATGGCAGATTGTTTATCAGCGAGTTCACGAGTCCTGCACCGATGCGTTGTTTGTTCTTACCTCTTCGAGTCATTACGCACAACTGACCAGAAAGTATAAATGTGTTTGATTTTATACAATTTCTTCAGTACAATGCAAGTCGTCAAGCAAGAAGTGTGTTTGCCCGTGCACATTACGCAAGACGATGTATTTAGTGCGCGTAAACACGACATGGCTTACTGTTGCCTTCTGCCGTACGTTGCATAATGGCAGATCCGTCCAACTGCGGCCAAACGTGTGTTCTGCTGAGTTTACTGGAGGAACCAAACGGTCTTAGGTTCGAAAACGTTTACTTGTATTCCAAGTCGTTGCAACAGCCAAAGTACCAGCGCCTAGCTGCTGTTCTACGCTCGGTGGATGGTCTGGAGTATTTTCCATTTAATGATAATGCGGATGTGGTACCTCCAAACGAAACAAAAGCCAATTCCGTGTTTGTTTTCGACGATGTAATGTGCGAGAAACAAGGCATAATACAAGAGTACTTTTCCATGGGCAGACACACCAAGGTAGACTGCGTTTACCTGTGTCAGACGTACAGTCGTATTCCAAAACATCTCCTACGAGACAACGCAAATGTCATAGTTTTGTATCGCATGGACGAACTTAATTTACGCCACGCTTATGACGATCACGTAAACACCGACATGACATTCCAGGAATTCAAAGACATGTGCTCCTTGTGTTGGAAAGACGAACACGGATTCCTAGTCATAGTCAAAGACTGGCCTCTATATAAGGGCAGGTACAGACGAGGTTTCGATCAGTTTATTGCCAAACATGAGTCATAGCATTTCTAAATTCGGTCGTAGCAGTCGAGACTTACGTACTGCTCTCTAGACTCATGACGACGATATCCGTAAATACATTTCGCTACTGGCTCAAAAAGTAGAGTGTGAAAAAGGAATTACTAGAGTATCTCGTTGCCATCGACCAGCGTGTGGAAGCCTCGGATTCTCGCATTCGCGACATGATCGAAGTATCGAATGCACAAAGACGTGACGATCTGAGGACTTTTCAAAGTAGTCTGAAAGCATCACTATCACACTTGTCAACAAATTCAGATTTGGCCAAACACAAGAAAGAAGTTTCTGCTAACGAATAAAAAGTATAAAAGGAGGTCTTGCAATAAGTTTTCAGCCAGTACAATGTCGGACCTGGCCAGTGACCTTCATTGAGCTATACAGTCTGTTCGTGAAAAATATTTACTTGCTAGACGAACCAGACTTGCACGTGAGATGGAAAATGAGGAGATATTTAAACCAATCACTAGTCGCCTCGACGAACTTAAAAACAAAGAATAACCAGCCATTATTGTGAAGACAGAAGTTGAAGATGAAATGCCGACTGTAAAGAAGAGAAAGTATGAACCAGATCGTGAAGAAGAGGACTTAACAAGTACAGAATCCATGCACAAGAAGAAAATACCGAAAAAGGGACATCAAATTAATGCAATGGCCCGACCATACCTGATATTGTTTACGAGCCGGAATAATGACACGACCTACGGAGTGTACAGAAAACATAATAAATGGTTCATCGGTGCTAAAGAAATAGACTTTCTACCAGGAAATATTGTGCGCGTAGCAGAGTTCAAAACACGCGGGACTCCGGGTCTGTACGAATTGCTGTTTCGCAGGGAGCCTAAAGGATATTCTCACAAAGACTTACAAGAGTACAAAAAACTGCTAGAGCTAACCAATGCACATTTTCGCGATAACGATCCAGATAGTGGTGTATATAAAGACGAAGATCATGAAAAAATCGACATTCTCGCTAATCTCTTCAGTGAACTAACAATACATGGCGAATGTTTAAAAAAGCTAGAAAGTGGTCAGATATTTGACTATGTATATTGGGACGACCCCAATGAATTAGTTGATCGTCTTAGAATTCTACATGCTTCGCTTAGCGTAGGAAACTATTGGCACATTAACGAAATAATCTCCATACTTGAAGAACTGAGGGAAGCCGGCTACATACAATGAGTCGAACCGGAATCGCTCGCGAACTTCATGCTCCTGCTAGACGAAAATACCTTCGTCGCAAAGTCATAGTTCGTGGAATTGATGATTTATTCCAGGCGGACCTTGTTGAGATGTTACCGTATTCCCGATTGAATAAAGGTTTCAAGTACATGTTGACAGTCATCGATGTTTATAGCAAGTTCGCATGGGCTAGACCTGTAAAATCAAAGACTGCAACTGACGTAGCCAAGGCCATGAACAATATTTTGCGTGATAGACGTGTACCGTCGCACCTGCAAACGGACCTCGGGAAAGAATTCTACAATGCAACCTTCAAGGCTTTGATGAAGAAGTATGGCATCAAACACTACTCTACATTTAGTAACGTCAAAGCCTCCGTTGTCGAAAGGTTTAACAGAACTTTGCGTTCCAAGATGTGGCGACAGTTCACGGCTAACGGAAATTACAAGTGGCTTGACATCTTGCCGAAACTAATAAGCGAGTATAATTCCACGGTGCATTCTACCACGAAAATGAAGCCAAAGGACATAACGGACAATCGCCTTCTTCAAACAGTGTTTTCCAACACGAAGAAGAAAGATCCACGAAAGTGTAAAGCTAACGTCGGTGACATTGTGCGAATCTCCAAGCAGAAAGGTATCTTCGAGAAGGTTTTCACTGCGAACTGGAGTCCTGAACTTTTCCGTGTGACACATGTTCGTGAATCAGAGCCTAGGACCTACTAACTCGAAGATTTGGACCACAAACCTATCCATGGCGGCTTCTATGCCGAAGAGATTCAGCCTACGTTGTATCCCGATACGTAATTGGTGGAGAAGATTATAAAACGAAGAAGTGGTCTGTCCTACGTCAAGTGGTGGGGCTTTCCACCTCGCTTTAATTCGTGGGTGGCTGATGCGGAAATCGAGAAATCCACAAAACTTTAGTAATTTGTCTGTGTATTTTTTTTTGTACTTGTAGTAGTGTAGTATGTATGTAATAAGTTTTTTTAAAAGAAAGTGCGGTGTTTTTATTTTCTCAAACCTAACACTTTAGTGGTACTTTTTTAAAATATTAAAGTTGTTTTTTTTATCGGCCAGGGATCTAACCAAGAACCTTAGTCGATCTATTCAATCAGTATATTTATTGTCAATTTATTTAATGAATTTTGAACTTTTTCCCGCATGTCTAGCATAAAAATTATGGATTACCAATATGTTCGTCTTGATGTCTGATAGGATGGTGGTCGTAGAGGATTTAGAGACTCTTTACGAATGTTGAACATGGTATATTGAAATTATTATTTTTTACATAAAATTAAACATTATTGCATCGATCGGGTATCGAACCGAGGACAGGAGCGGATCGAATCAATATGTAAATTAATGAGTGATTTATTTAATGAATTTTGGAATTTTTCCCGAATTTCTAGCTAAATAATTACGCATTTTCAAGATGGCGTCCAAATTTAAAGATGGCGGGTGTCACAGCAATAAATGATTACTGCACTCTAGCGGATAAGAACTAAACTAACATGGCGTCAGCGCACTCTCGCCGACGAAAACAAAATGGTGGTCTCCAGCAACGAAGACAGGATGGCGGACATGACGTCATATACGGGGTACGATACATATGCTTTAAGAAAAGTGGTGGGAGTCAGTCTGCCTGCAGCCACCATTGAGGAAGGAGCCTGTCGCCATTTTTATTTTTTTTTTGCACTCGTCGGGTTCGAACCGAGGACTCCGAGCTCCATGTCGTAAATGAATGTTTTTTAATAAAAATTTATTAAAATTTTATTATTTGAATTTTTTTATAATTTTTAAAAAAAATTCATTAAAATCGGATAATAAATAACAAAGTTAAAGATGGCGACCGTAACGGAAAATGCAACGGTGACGTCATCATCCAATATGCCGGAAAACACATCGCCGGAATTTTCGAGAACACAATGACGTAATCCAAAATGGCGGATCCAAGATGGCGGATCCCAAATGGCCATCGGGGTCAAGGTCACAACCATCCAAGATGGCCGCCGTGACGTCACAATCCAAGATGGCAGAAAACACCACAGGCACCACACCCTGGACCCTGTGCCAGTATGCCCATTTACACTAATGGTTCTTGATAATTTAACTGGCACCATTAACCAGAAATATAATTCTGGTATGACAGAAAACTTTACACTCAAACCTATGAAAATATAGTGAAAATACAGTTCTCACTATAAAAAAACTGTTGTCGAAGGAAATAACTTACCTCTGTGTTATGCTTTGCTGTGTTTTATTGGGAAGTGAACCCAACAAGTCACAAAAAAAAACTTTAATGGGAGTGTTATAAGTATGATATGTAGCCAGCAGGCAGGTGTATAGAAGCCAGGGTCACACATGCACACAGCTTTCATATATCTCTTCATGCCGCCAATGAATATTTTCTGCAGCCTGTGTGACACGTGAAAGTAATGGTTAATGGAAACATAAAACGTGCAGGTGGGAAGTGTTAAAATGTAAAAATATTTTTTTTTGCAGAGGGTTCGGACATTTTTTGCATCTTTTCACTAGGACACACAGATAATCAATTCATATAAAATTAGACCAGTGGAAAAGTAACACAGGCTCAATATACTTTTAAAACTTATCTTAAAAATAACTACCACAATCTAGAAAAATATATCATGAAATGCAGGTATTTGCTGCCACTTTTGCAGCAATATCACTTTACAACCATATTACTCTTTTAACAAAGCTCTGACTGATGATCTGAGAAACACAGCATTCACTCATCAAATATTACTCAATTATATTTGTGTGATCTTTGCAGAGTCAATTTTCAACTATCAATTGCTGAATTTTTTTTTAATTTTGCATAATATTACCAAACACTAATGACTCAAACGAGAGAAAACTGGAATAAATGATACTGAACATGCAGACTATACCTCCCTCTCTTACACCCATCCAAATGACTATGCCAGAAGAGGTAGGCCTCAGACTTGAATTGCCGCAAGTGGGTCTACTAAAATGACTACATATTACTAGATCTTGCTGCTGCCACAGAATACCTTGCCACCCAGCTATCTATAGGAGCCAAAAAAATTAGCATCTTGCTGTTGATACAATTTTTTTTACTAATTTACACATTAAATTATATATTTTTTGCCAATTTGCAATTATATTTTAGCTATTTTTATTAATAAATACTTTTTAACTTCAATTAAATAAAACTGTAATTTATTTGTAAAATATACTTTACAAAATGCCACATAAGTGCTACACAATTTTTGACAGTTTTCAAAATTGTAAAAAAGGTATAGTTTCACACTTAAGAAAAGACAATCCTGTCTTGTAGACTTTTATTAACCTGACTCATCTTACAGTCGTACTTTGCAGTTTTGTATGCAACACATGCACATATATGACTAAATTTTTTAAATGTATGTCACGTACCAGTACTTCAGTTAATACACAAACACAACACATCCACTATCTTTGCCATAGATTCCTCGTCTCATGGATGAAAAGTGTACAGTTGACTAATCAGAAGAAAAGAAAACATACTGCACTATCTTGCATTTTGCTTTGGTAGTGAAGTAACCCACAGCAGTACTATAGGCAATTGTCATTCTCCCAAGTATTACTCTTGAACAGCGTGGTGATTTTTTGGTTATCGTTCTCTACACTTGTTTTTATGACCAGCATGCTCCATGATTTTGAAATGTCATTGTGATGCATTTGAGATATATTCAAAATATAAGCCCAAGCCCATTAATCCAGTTGATTTGTGAATTACTATAAATTAAACCAGGAACTTAATGTTTGCTAGCCATATTGCACTACAGATTTTTTAAGCAATTGAATTATTTTGTGGGTGTTAATATAGAAATGCATTTACAAATATTTTTTGTACATAACTAAAATAGAATTTTATTTGTAAGCATTTGTGTGCATAAACATTTAGTTTTAAATAATTTACATTAAAAATGTTAATTTAAGAATAATATAGGATAAATATCACAATAGTAGATGCTAATTTATAAAATATAACCTGCTAATTTAAAAAAAAAATGCTGATTTTTCCAGCCCATAGTTATCTACTGAGACGCGAAGCAACTGCGCTACATAAGCCACTGATAAGTCGTGTAGTTGAAATTAAGACACCATCTATCAGGACATACTGTATCTTCAATGTAACTGTAATAGGAAATAGTGTGGAGGTTACCCGAGTACTGGGATAAAAAGTATAACACATCACATCACTAATACAGACAGATAAAAATTTAGCATTTCTATTCAATAGTAATGAAAATATAATTTTTACAATGAGCACTAATGAAAAAAAATATGTAGATAAATGACATTAGTAGTAACTCTTGACAGTTCAGCTTACTATAGTAAAAAATACTTTAACATAATGTATACAATAAAATTGACACAAAATAATTGAGTTTTACAATTACAATATATATTTTATTCATTACCATAAAATTTGTTACTATAAAAACAAAAAGTGATATAGCTTTAACTATGTATCCCTAACCACTGGGTATGTTATATGCTTAGAACAAATAGTATTCTTATACTATGCACAAGTAATAAGTTAGTTGACATTTATATTAAAAGGATGAAGACAAATTTATTTCAATGACTAGATAATGTATTTTTATCAATAAAAAAAACCCTCAATTAATTAAAAAATATTTTACTCAACAAAGAAATGTGAGAAATTATTTTTAATAATGATAAAGTCTTAACTGCCAATTAGTTTGTTGCTCAAATGTGAAAATATTAAGGGGAAAAAAATGTTATGTTCCTACTATGTTATGTTAAATAAAGCCTGCCATTTACATGGATATTTCAAGAGTTAAACGGATTGGCGGAAAAACAGTGAAATTCACGAATATTTCCAAAGTTTGAGCCAATATCTTCCCATTAAAAATATTCCTGTAAATATTTACATTTTACTCTGCTATTAACACAGAGACATCAGATGGTGGACAACTCCCATCACGTATGGTGCCATTACACTTCCAAGATTCATACCAACACACCAAAAACATTAACCCAAAGATACCTTTTCAGACAAGCATTAAAGTACAGAAATATCTATGGTCGTGAAGTAAATGTTTTTAGTATCTTGAAAGATTATAAGTGTGATTGCGGAATTCGTTCAATTATTTGTAGTTAGAGTTTTTGATGCCATGTTTTTTAAATAAGTTATGATGGAGAAAAAATGACATACATCGCCAAATGGATCTTTGTACAAATAAAGTAATCATAAAAATTTTATGCAACCGTTAAAATGGTTGAGGCATGTTAAAACAAAATGTTCAACCAACTGTTTTCCTGAAATTCTGAATGAAAAAGACAGGGTGTGTTGAAAGATCTTCGGTAGCACGAATAAGAAAACATTTTTCATACAGCAATTGACGAGCTGGGTAGCAAAGTTGAGCTTCAATATTTTAAAACCGGACAGTAAAATGAAATGAACGATGCAAAAAACCTGATATAGAAAATTTGTGAACTTGCCAATGCTAAATGGCCTGTACATTGTAAAATGCTAAAATTTAGAGCATGATATACAGTACATACTTTCCTTTTGAAAGTGTAGGTAATTTTAATTGTATGGTTTTTTTTTATTTCACAAACAAGGAAAATACGGAGGTGGCCTAGATTTGAAATAAAAATTTTATCTTGCATTTTATGTTTACACTTAAAGCAAAGGCATTTAACTAAACCTTTTAATAGTTTGTTGGGTGCAATTTGAATTTTTTTAAAATGAAATAATTCTTTTATAGAAGACTAAGAACCTTATTGTGGTAAAATGATGAAAGTTGCAGCTTATTGGAACAAGGTAAGAAATTAACAATATGTATTTGCTTGTAGAAATATTACCAATCTGTTTGCTGAAATTCAAATATTAGAAGTGATATTTAACTGTGAGCGTTGTAGAGTTACAGGAAATAAGTCAAATAAGTAAAGGGTTGGTTATGTTAGGCAAGCTACATTAATAAAATGTCACTTTTGTTAAAATGGTAATTTACGTGTTACTATTGTCGCTTAACTTACCTAGCCAACCTTTCACTTTAGTTACTATTCACCTTTATTTCCAGAAGCTAAAAATTAATAACCTTTTAAAAAAAAAACCTTCAGCAAAAAACACCTGGTATTACTTAAAAGCCTGTATACAAACAATTTGTTTAATTTTTTTCAGTCAATTTCAATAAGCCTGTACTTTCAACATCCAGCCTTATTATTTCACTTTGTATAGTTAAATTACCACAAAACCTAATCTGAATTTAGATTTTGAATACTACAGGATTTTACAGGATTTTTAAATACTACAAACAGGATTTGCAGGATTATTGCAGGAGTGAAACACATAGAAAAACTAAAATATTGTATTTAATCCAGTGATAGTTTGTTATTGCATTGGAGCACACATGTTAATGAACCCCCCCTAAGAGCAAACTTAGTGGCTTACAACTTAATGTAGTAACACAAAATTTTTAAACGTAATCTCTAAAATTATATGAAATGTTGGTTTCTTCATTTTTTGATATGTAACATTAAGTAACTCTTGGGGCATGATGTGCAACTTATGTGTTCACCTATATCACATGTTCGATGGAGAATGAATGGAAATTGACTAATGCACAGCTAGAATCAGGGTGGTGGGAGTACCTTCACAAAACAATAGCACACAACCACAGTTAAGTTGTGTCTGAGCTAGTTGTGTCTGAGCTAGTTGTGCCTGAGCTAGTTATGAGTGGCATGAATATGTCTTGGCATTTGTTGAATTACAGTGGCTCTTGTCTATTCTGAGTGAGCTTTATTTGAAGAGTAGAAATATTTAGAAAATATTTAAAATACTTTTTAATTATTAAAGAAAAACATCTGATAGCCTTAATACATTCAGGGTAATTCTCATGCTTGATACCAGTGTAGTGTTTTAGTCTGTCAGTTGGCACTTAAACTATTTACGAGTAGTAAGTTTTCTTTACCTTAAATTTAAATACATTTTTGCTTGCATTGCATACAATTTCTGACTATTCTAAGATGTATATATTTTGTAACATATGACTAAAATAAACTGTTTTTAAGCTTTAGAACCATGTAGCATACTTGTATGCAGGAATCAATATACTTTTATTTAACAATAGCATTTAAAAATAACTTTTGTTGGTACAAAATATCACACAAAAACATAGTACTGGTGTTTCCTAGTTTGCTGTCGAAAATAAGTGGAAATCAACAAGCATATCTAGACTTACAAAATGGATATATTTATATGTATGGAGACATTTGTTAAATGTTTTTTTAGAGTCAACATAAGACAACATTTTAAGCCATTCTGACCTTTTACACAAAAAATTTCACGAATATATTTATTTTTACTTGCTAAATTGTGAGCAATCAAGTTTACAAGTCTTCTACATAAAAATTAGAATTTCTATAGAAGGAATATTTTGTTTTATTTAATATTCTGAGATCATCTAAACAAAATATAATCAAGAATACAGCTATGGCTCAATATTAGTAGAAGAAGAGGCTGTATTTACACAGTTTACAAGTAAATCAGACCAGGTTAATTCATAAACAGTAATACAGTAAAAGTCCGTTATAACGTAAATTTATAACGGCACCAAAAGTTTATGTTACAGCGAATTTTCGTTATAGCCAAAATTTAAAAAAAAAAAAAAAAACTTATTTTTGTAGCATTTTAAAAATATATTATTTTCTCACTTGTTTTTACTATGGAAATTCACAACAAAAGTAAAGGAAATATAAATAAAACTTACTAAAATAACATTTTTAAGCTATATCAGCACTTGCCGACTGCGAAATATGAGACCGTGTGGCCGTGATAAGGCTGTCACATCGTGGCTAAGCGCACAGCTGTTTGTTTACATGGAGACGGGCGGGCGGGGTCACGCAAGGTCATGCCGGCCGCTTCCTGTCGCTTTGACCGCAGCTGGTTTGCTGGAGACATGTGCGCTAAGCTGATGATATTGGGTGCATATTTGCGGAGTTTTGAATACTTACTAACAATATGTAAACTCAAAGATGTAGTGAAATTTATTTTAAAATTTGTCACATTATTACTCACGTTGACACCTATAAAAAATGTCAAACACAAAAAAAATTTAAAAAAAATCTCTACTTACGTTGAACAACAATACAAATTATATAAAATAATTTTTTAGACAATTGGTTAGTAACACAAAAATAATCACTCGTACAGACCCTTGGAAAATAACACAAAATTAAAAATCACTTTTTAAAAAACGAATCAATTTTCGTTTGCCTTGATTTCACTAGACTTTTGGACAAAATAAACGACTGGACCTCTTGGAAATTCATCAAATCTTTCGTCGAAGCATTTGTATGCTGATAAAAACGACTGATTGTATCAAGTGCCTCCATCATTGACGTTTTCGACGGAACAGATACGTCACTTGGTTCGTCGTCATTATTGTCATCATCTTCAGACGCCGCTTCGTTTTGATTAGAAGAGACAAGCTCGACAAGTTCCGTGTTCGTCAACTCCCCACACACATCAACATTATCATCAGCCGTGGCAAATTCGTGGAACGTGCATGGCACATGCAGTTGTTCAGCAACAGTAGGCCAAACACCGGGCTCATCTGCTGAACAATCCGACAATGCATTGTCAGATGTAGAAGCATCAGTTTCACATTCACAGAAACCTGCATGCCTGAAACACGCAGCTATCACTGCCGGCGTGATCTTCTCCCACGAAACTGCCATAACCTGAATAGATTCCAATACGTTCCACTTGCAGACAGTTCTCCCAGCAGGAAGTTTCCTCATCACCGCATTCACAAGCATCTTGTGAAATTCTCGTTTCAATAAATTAAACACACCCTGATCCAGGGGTTGCAAGATGCTAGTACAGTTAGCTGGCAAGAACACCAACTCCACATTTTTCAGCTGAATGTCTGAATGTGCCGGACAACGATCGATAAACATAACAACTTTACGATTTTTCATCCCCATTCTGGCGTCAAAGCTGTGAAGCCACTGCGTGAAAAACTGCGACGTCATCCATGCTTTTTTGTTTGCTTCGTAAACACATGGAATGTTGCGTGCACCTTTAAAAGCCCTGGGATTCTTTGACTTTCCAATAACAAAGGGCTTTAACTTGTCACTTCCGTCCATGTTTGCGCACAAAAGTATTGTCAGTCGTTCCTTGCTTCGGTTTCCCCCTTTGCAAGGATCATTCCTTACTGCCAAAGTCTTGTCAGGCAGTAAATTATAAAAAAAGCCCAGACTCGTCGGCGTTATAAACCTCGGAGGGTTTGTACCTATCCAGTATCGATGCAAGAATAGGTTGCCAGTTGTTGACTGCTTCTTTGTTGATACTTTCCGACTCCCCAGAAATTTTGTGCAGTGTTATTCCTCTTCTTGCCTTAAATCTGTTCAGCCAACCATCACTGCATTTGAAGTCTTCGTCAATGTTCAGTTTTAAGGCTAGTTGCACAGCTTTAGCCTATAACATAGCACCGGCAATCGGAATACCTCGTGCGCGATTTTGGGAAAACCATGTAAATAAGGCTTCCTCAAGATCAATATGTTTTGCAGCACGTAATTTTTTTTGTTTTACCTGGTGCGCAATCTTTTAAAGCTGCCGACTGGATTTTTTTCCTTATTCTTCAAAATAGTGAATATAGTAGACGGAGTCAAACCGTAGCGTCTACCAATTTCACTTCTGCTGACGGACGGATTTTCACACTCTTGTAAAATTTTCAATTTAGTAGATAGTTCGAGAGATTTTCTTTTTTTATCCATGTCTGAAGCTAAGTACGTAGTTACACGTGTCACGTAAAACTAGACGTAAACAACAATGCACGTAGTGCCATACACTGAAACTACACCGTACGCAACGCTTACGATGCAAGTGTGAGACGAGTTATGCTCATTTACGGGCTACAGTCGGCGTGATTCTAAATAAGTAATGCTCACAGCGGGGCCTTGTCGCAGTGGGTTAACGATACTTGCTTTCGTCGCCGCGAGGCAAGCTATGCTCGCTGTGGGGCCCCACCTTGTGCGGTGTTGCCAAGACGGCCACATCATGCGCGTTGTTTCATTTTCCGGACGCGTGGAATTGTGCGAAGCTGTTTCTCATTTATTAAGGAAATTGTAAATGTTTTCTCATTGTTTTAGAGCAAAATTACAGGTGTGTAATCTTTTGCTATAGCGAAAATGAGCCCACGCTGCATTCGTTATTTCCGAAATTTTTATCCTACGCAGCATATGCAAAACTTACGGTGCCGATGGCAATTATCGTTATAGCGGACTTTACGTTATAGACAGTATTCGCTACAACGGACTTTCATTGTATGTCAATATTTATGGTTGTTATTAATAAATGATATATATTTGAAGATACAAGTAGTGACTAGAGTGAATAGTATAAACAAAAACTTGATATTGACTGAAAATCATGCAATGTCTAACAAGATGTGAACTGAATACAAGAAAATGTTAAGTCACATATGAATGAATTTTTTAAAATAGGTATATAATTTAATAACTATTGAAAAGTAAGCATGTTTCACTTGAAATTATAAGTAATATCATAAAAAATCTGCAGAAATTGTTATAAAGTGATTTTTCCAATTGATTAAAATGTTATTTGTCATTTGCTTTTCCTTAAAAGGTATAGTTTATTTTGGAAGTGTTCAGTTTTGAGTTAGTTGAAGATAGCGCCAAGGTTTGTTTACATTAAGGTAGGCTTGGACAATGTATTACAGATTTTCATAATTCCAGTGGGCTTTTTGGTTCTTAGGTAGCCAGTAATGGGAATTGTTAGAGGTTAGTTAGTGTTTGGCTGTGCACAAGCCAGGGAGTGAACAAAAAAAGGGCAAGTGTTATGCGGAACCGCAGGACTATGTGAAGTGCAAGGCCAAGGTGATTGTGAAATTGTTGAGTTCGTTAGTGGAATGGCATGGCCTCAGCAGACACTGTGCCACAAATCAGCAACTTTTCGGCACTGTTTTACCCTTTTCATTTATTCAAGAGTTTGATACACATTAAGTGACTCAGATTAAAAAAATTTTTTCAATTATTTCCTATGGGGGCCATCCAATTTAAATTTTACCCAGTTTGTAGTAGCCAGCTGGTGCTTCAGTGCTGAGTGGTTTGACACGTTACATGCCGTACCGAAATGCAGCAAGCGTAGTGCAGCACCAGCATAGTCCCCAGCTACTCTGAATTTCCCCCCAAAATGTCCGAAATTCCTGCCCGCACTCATCGCCCTGCCTCTGCCTTACATCTGGTGGGCGAGTCTGAATTATACTTGCCTGCTCTGTGTCTTGTACTCCTGAGGCCTGGATGCCATCTAACGGCAGCTCAGTAACTAATACTCATGGACGTTAGTTCCAAAACCCCTCACATGGAGCGCCAACACCTGGCCTCTGTGGTGGGTCCTCCCTCCACACCCACCTGGTACTCTTGTGAAGGAGAATTGTGTTAGGAAGTGACAAGTCTACTCGGGGACAGTTTTTGAGGTGCGAGTGGCCGTGTCGCTACCCAGGCTCCGGGCTAGCCATTTTTATTAGCGCACAAGTGCTTCAAGACTTTTGTCTGAAAGATGTAGTTCCGAACAAAGAGATTTGTTCCCCAACATTTTTATTTTTATTTTCTTTTCTACATCTGAGCATCATGCAGTGAGCTAGTCTTTTATTATATTGTTTTGTATGGTGTTTTACTCCATTTTCGGTGGGATGCACTGATTTTGCTTCTCTACCCACCACTGTGGTAAGTGATATTCAGCTGTCCCCTTAAATAAATGTTTCACTTTTTATGAGGCAATTGTTCTACCCTGTTTCTCCACTTCTCAGTTTTTATCTCAGCACTCTTGTCTCTTTGCATAGTTGGTTCCGGTTCCTGACCCAAAATTAAACTTCTGTCTCTAGTCCCGTTCACCTCACCATATGGGCTGGTCATTGCTTCACCCATTTCCTCAATCCGCTGACGGAAGACGTCAGTATCTGATCCCTACAATCAACTGGCAGGGAGCAGCTAAGTCACACCAAAATTTAAGATGTTGCAGTTCATAAAACTATGTACAACATGTTCGCAATTTCTGGACATACTTGCGATTAGATTAATAAGAAAAGTAAAAATCATCCATTGGACTATCTGATTTAGAATAATTTGTTGTACCAAAAATAATTTCAATGTTATTGACTAAAATAAGCACCTAAGGTTTAATTAATGCCAATTTGTTTATTGTGTATTTTATTTTTAAATAATGAATGTAAGCTGGCCAGCAATTTAGTAATTTGAGATTACTAATGGTTGTTAAAGTATCTCTACTAAAAAAGGTAAATGTCTATTTTACTTCTTAATTACTTGGTAATATGTGGTTATTAAATAACTTGTTTGTCAGACTCGACATCTTCCATGAACGTGATTAAATAAAATGAGCAATATGAGAAAAACCTAAAAATATTTCCCATTTCTCGTCTTACCCTCAAATAAGTCCTAATGCCTTAAGCGAAATATAAAATAATACACTAAGCTACTTTATATACGAACCACTTGTACAGGTTACCCCATATCTGTAAAAAGAAAAAAAATTAAAATTAGAGTGATGCACGCAGGCTCCATCTCTCGACAGACTACTTTTAATTAAAGCCTTATCATTTAAGTTTACCCAGCACAACCTCATCTCTTAACCAGCTTCACTATGAGGAGCCTGAGTGTGTCAACACTCATTAAGGAATCTTGGCAATTAGGCTTTTGATGGATATAGACGTAAGGAAAGGACACTTCAATTATATGTCAAGTTGCAAGAGGCAGAATATCTGAGTGACAGCTAAGCAACATGAATTACTGACACCATTTAAGTTGTCACCTTTTATTTTAACTTAAATGTAGCTAAGATAATTGTGATTTAATGCAATGAATGTTGAATCTTGATTTAGTGAATGTAATTAAAGTTAACGAGTTGCTTTCATAAGTACTATAAAGAATCCAATAAATCCAACGCTGAGTATGCTTAAAAGATGTTTATTCAGCTTAAACATAGTCCATATTTAAAAAAAAGTAATGAAGACATAATGGTTTTAAATCTTGGCAAGGCAGGTACAGTTCCTGTTTTTATTATGATTTTTTATCAAGTTTGAATAATGTAAAATAATTAGAAGAAAAATTAACTGTTAACGTAAAGATAATGTATGACTTGTAATTACTTTAGGATATGACAGTTAACTATCAGATTCCTGAAAAGACCTTGATGTCCCATCTAGTTTTGCTTTGCGAGTTTGATCTACAATTGCAAACCTAATCAGTCTCTTTTGCGCACAATTGAAATTTTTTTGATTTTTATTATTCAAGATTCCTACAATTATAATTTAAATTTTCTTTTTTTGTTTAGATTTTAATGGAAAATTGTTAATTTTAATTTAATCTTCTACCTTCATGTAACACTTGCTCTCCCATTTCCTGTTGAGATGCTGTGTTAGCTAGTGTCTGATACATTAACCTTTTATCATTTGCTGAGAATGGCCATAGAGCCTGGTTCCATGAGCGCAGTCTCACGGTGCACCGTGCTTCTGGCACGTCTTATGAATTGAAGTGATGCTTTTTGAGACAGCCCCACCGGCCCTGCTAAGACTCTAAGCCCCCACCCAACTTGGTACTCTTGCATCCCCATGGCACTGCACTTGAGTTCCCTTGCTTATCATTGATACACCCTCTTGGCTCAGATCAGTTGCTTATGTGGACAGCACCGTCAGTGACTTGTGCTTCACCAACTGTGATATCATCATAGCTGTTGCGAGCCTCCCTGCCTTCGTGCCTTATTTTGGCTGGGGTTGGGAGGCTTGCGAAGAGTGCCAGGCTGCAGAATGCTGCCCATTACCTCTGTTTGTCTGTTGTATCTGTTCGGAGTTGGTGGAGGTGAGTGCAATACCGTAATCACTCGCGTAATATCCGCAGTAATTTGACCACATTTTTGGCCAAAAAAATGGGGTGTGGACATTATGCGAGGAAAAATACAAAATTTTGTGTCTTAATTATTACTAAAAAGGCACAAAACGTATCTAAAATCAATTTGGATTTCACTAGCTATTTTAAAAGAATATTGCTGCGGGATCGCTTGCAAACAACCCGGCTTAGACCATGTTTACTTTGCTGTAATTGCCACCGGTAACTGTCTCGCACCCACCGGAACATTAAAAAAAATTACGCGCTACACTGAAATAAGTGTGGTTACGTGTGCCTTATTAATGTGATTAATATGTGATGGATTAAAACGGCTATTAACGGCACGGCTGCAATATTTTAGCCGTACCATATCCTTACGTGCGGCGCGTAGGGAACCAGCGAGCTGGCAACAGCGCAGTGACTCACCAGTTCCACATCTGCTGCGCACTGTACTCCCCCCTCCCGGCAATCTGATGGCCTTCGTGGCGTAGAGTAGGAGGAAGGGGAAGGAAACATTTAGAGCGTGAGAATGGACAAGGGAGGGATTCCAACCAAATGTAAACAAAGAGGGGTTCTGTTCTGTCCCGACATGTAAAACAGGGTACACACTAATTAAAGTTGACGTTTCTTTTACGCTGCGCTGCGTGTCTTACCTCAACAGAAAACAAGACTGATCCATGTCAGCAAATGTGATGTTAATTTTTTTTTATAAATATAACATAACATTAAAACAGTTCAAATAATGAACTTACTTACCCAAAAAAACTGATACTGCAACAGCACTCAAAATATTTAGTCTGCATTTTAGCAACTGCAATTTCAAATAGTTAAAGGTCACGAAAACCTAATTTAAAAGAAAATTATACACTTAAGAGTTTAAAAAATGTAAGTCTTTCTCAACACATCACTTTCTAATCTGCTACCGACGTGTCGCAATCATCTTCCTCGGCGTTACTGCTTTCTGCGTCAGCATCGCTCCTGTCATCATCTGTATCTTCCCAGATTACATCGCCTTCAGTTCCATCGAGAGTGACGGTGATGCCAGACTTTTTGAAGCTTTTTACCACCATAGCTTCGGTGATAAGTGCCCAGCTTTGTCTCACCCAGTCACATATCTGGGTTAGCGATGGTCTTTTTAGTTTTCCCCCTCGAGTGAGTTCGTGATGATCGTCTGCCATCCATTCAGAGTAGAGTCTGCGAAGGTGTCCCTTAAAAGGTTTGTTGAGGGAGACATCTAGGGGCTGCAGGACAGATGTCAGGCCTCCGGAATTACAGTTATGTCGGTCTTGCCTTCAGACAGGTCACGCTTGACATCTTCCACAAGATGTGCTCGGAAACTATCCCACACAAGTAACAATTGTTTCTTCAGAAGAGCACCGGGTCGACGATTCCATACAGTTTTAAGCCAGTCTTTCACAAGGGGGGCGTCCATCCAGCCTTTCTCTTGGACCCGCACATGCACACCACGCGGAAAACTAGTGCCTTTTGGAATGGTTTTCCTCTTGAAAATGATGTATAGCAGCAGTTTCCGCCTGTCAGCCGTTACCGCTAGCATAACTGTACAGTGTAACTTTTGGTTTCCGGTTGTACGAACGGTAACACTTGATGCTCCCCTCGGACTAATCATCGTACTTTGCGGCATGTCAAAGTATACCGGAGTTTGGTCAGCATTACCTATTTGTGAGAGTAGGTAATCATGAGTTTTTCTCTGCTTAATGATGAATCGCTGAAACTGCAGTAACTTTTCGTTATTTTCTTTCGGCAATTTTTAACTCAGTGATGTTCTTCGTCGCAGAGAAAGGTTGTTCCGCCTCATAAATCTTGTGATCCATCCAAGACTAGCCTTGAATTCGTTATGCGGTGTATTCATGGAACGCGCAATTTCCAGCGCCTTTACTGGAACCATTTCATACGAAACAGCACAGGCATTACTTCTTAATTCACGTATATAGTTTAAAACTTTAACTTCAAGTTCTGGGAACTTCCCAGCCTTGGGTCCACGAAACGCACGCCGTGTTGCATTTGTTGACTGCAACTGTTCTTTTATTTTCCGCCACTGATGAACACTTTTCGTGCACTTCAAACTCCCTTTCAGCAGCCCTGTTCCCATGCTCTTCAGCATAACAAACTCCTCTTAATTTAAACCGCGCAGTGAAGGATTTATATTTACCCATTCTGTACTCTACACTACAAAACTTGACGCGTAACTCATGCCTTGAACTTTCGTGCGTGTTGGTCAGCTGTGTTTACCGTTACCGTGCTTTGTTCAGTTCAACGAATTTCCCCACCCTTTCAGGACAGGAGAGAAAGGACAGCTGAAGGTCACGGCTTTGTTTACAGAGCCGTCAACTTTCCATTCGTACTGCGTCCTTTAGGGGTGGCCAAAGTTGTGTTGCCCGCCGTAGACGACTGGTGCGGACATTATGCAAATTTTTAATTTTTTCTTTTAAGGATATATAAATAAAGGGTGCGTACATTATGCGAGGGCGGACATTACGCGAGTGAATACGGTAAGTCAGTGGGTCCCAGGGGGAGAGGGGGAGGGAAGATGAGTTGTGTTGTAGAACGTGCTTATCTGCACCATTACCACACACCCTCTGTCGGACAAATCTCGAACCACTCTGCTCCTCCCTATAACAACTTTGTGGGCTGATCAACCTCTTGGTATTTACTCAGAATACTGTGGAGGAATTTTATTATGGCATGTAGTCCCATAGTTGTGGGGGTTATTTCCAACTTTTTTATTGCTTGATCATGTAGTGCAAATTTTTTCCTTTGTTTGTCTTCAGATGATTTTAAGATTTTATTCTTTCCACCTCTGTGTCCCAGCCACACAGACTTCTCCCCACCATAGCAACAAGTGAGAACAACCAACACAAATTCCTCCTATCAATTTTTACTAGTGTTTCATAGTCTTCGTATTTATTTTTAAATCTCCCCCTTTTTAATACCTTTTGCATAGTGAGTTCAAGTCCACCCTTCGGGCTGAGCTTGCTGCCATGCTCCTCGAAACTAAGTGAACACTTTCAGGCCACTGTCTTCTGCTGTTTTCTGGCAATACTGGCTTAGCAGTCGTTGAGTCTCTCATACCTGCATCTGGCATGGGCAGATAAGAAATAGAAAGGAATGTGTTCTCTATTATTTTGATTAAGTGCACCTGCAATACCATTTGAAGCATCACCATTGGAATGAACAGATTTAAACTTTTAACTGAACCCTTATAAACTGCTGTCCAAAAAACTTATCTCTGCTAGCTTCGGAAGATGTTACAAGGAACATAAGCTTAAATTTCTTTAAGTTTTCATTATCTGCTTCAACTCTTACTGGTATTAAAAGTGCCCATGTAAAATTAATACATTTCGACTTCTAAAGATTTTATTCTTTTCATGCCTTCCTGAAAAAGTTTATTCCATTAATTTTTAATTGTATGGCTACTTTAATTCAGCTTTGTACACTGTTTGTCTCTTTTAACTTACACATTTTTTGAACCTTAGTTATAAAATGTTTGGAGTCCAAGTAATAATTTTCATTTAAGTATTTTCCCCTAAACCTCTTTACTAGGGATGGGGCGACCGAATCCAATATTCGCCGAATCCGCCGAATCCTAGGGATTCGAAGCTTTGGCAGATCTGATATAGGATTTGTCAAAGGATTCAGTGTTTTTTTTATTTATTATGCATAACTGCTTGTATGAGTTATTTTAGAGGTCTGCGAGTACTCGAAAATCAAGCTCGAGCCGAGTACTTACCTCAAGCTCGAGCTCGGCTCAGCTCGAAAAAATTGTTAGGCTCGTAAATTTCGAGCTTCAACAGCAGCTAGCAGCATGTTATTTGGCCCGAAAGCATTGTGACTGTGTTTTACTGTTTACGTAAAAAAATACAGTAAAATTCGCATACGAGGTCCCTCATGGTAGGTTTTTCCGTATAAAGTGTTTAAATTGTCCGGGGTCACATCATTTACGCCATTAAATGTGTGATAAAGTCCCGTTTAAAATTTTTCTGAAAGTTCCCGACATAAATAGTAATGGCACACGTAAATATGAAGAAAAAACAAATGAACAACTTACGAAAAAATATGGATGATGTACCATAACTACAGTACAAACCCAATAGTTATCTTAAGATAATTACCATAAAAAGAACTAAAGATTCTTTGTAGATACCATAATTACTACAGAAGCATGATAGCTATCACATTTGCACTATAGTTACCGTAACAACCGAGATGTATATTTACCGTGAAGGTAATGTATTTATTTATGACATATTAAAATTAAAGAACATTATTGAAAAAAAAAAAAAAAAAAAAAGATGTTAAATTTTGATATGTACGGTTCGCACATGTTGCTAAGAAATAATGTGATCTGAAAGAATGCAGTACTACTATGAAAAGTGAAAAGGGTACTCGTGGATTTTTAGGTTATGGCAGTCTCTTTCATTTTTCACTAATATTGGCCGAAAATTAACAAGCGTATCAGAAGTCGGCAGAAATGCCGATTCAACTAAATATTGGCAAAATCGGCTTCTTCAGTACAGCTCTACATTTGATGACATGAGTAAACATATTTCAGACTTCAGGATATTGAAAAAGACTTTAATTTCCATGTAGGTTTATTGTGTGTATGTTTTTTTTGCAAGTGTAAATTGAATTAAGTAAAATGCTTTTATTTTTATTACTTTCAGTTGATTAAAGTTTAATGTCCTGTTACAGATATTTATGACACTAATTTTGAGGTTAAGCAATTTTATTAAAGCATTCCAGCCACGCAGGTTGCCAGCGCGAGACGCTCCTCTTCTGCTGGAAACACTATCTCCAATCGTAGAGCTAATTTAACTCCTGAACGTGCAGAACAAATTATTTTTCTGCATGATAGATTAAAGAACAGAATTTAATAATCTGACAATCATTTTATCAGAATTTTTGTGCTGAAAAGTGGAAATGTTGAAACAATGTGAATATACTTTTCAAACAACATGATTTTTGGTGCTAAGTTTGTTGAAGCTCAGTAAGGACTCCAGAAAATTGACAAGGATGAAATTATTCCAAAGATATGTTACATTTACACAAACATATACTTGTAAACTGTGGTTATGTTAGTTGGATGATATCAGTTACTAATGAACCAATGGAAACAGGTAAGATTCAATGGCAAAAATGTTTTGTTTTTTTCCTAGCAGTGGAAAATGTAAATGCACTCGTAAATAGTTTCCCAAAATTAATAAGCCCACTTCATTTTAATACTTTATTCAAAGATTATACTAAGTTTAAGGTAAAAATAATTTCCCAAAAGTGAAGCTCGAGAATTTTCAAGTAGGCTCGCTCGAGCTCGGCTCGAAGTAAAATTCTTAGGCTTGCAGACCTCTAGTTATTTATAGAAAAAATCCTAACCGCTAATTTGTATTAAAACTACAATTTCTCAAGAAAAAAGTTTTGTCTTTATATACACAAGAAACAGTAAAAACACAACATATTTGAGGTTAGGAAGAAATCAGATGTTATAAACAAGAATGTACCCAGCCTAAGCTGTGTTGATATTATGTTTTGCCTGCATACAACAGTTAACGAATTTAATAATAAATCTGCCACTTTTCAAAATACGAGCAGTGATGCAAAAGTATTATTGATTTTTACTGTTTGCGCCGTAACCTAATCAAGCACCAAACTTCCACTCACGACTTGCGACCGTGGCGCATCGTCAGCTGCATTATCTTCGAACTCATCAAACACTGTTCCGTTTTCTTTAAGCATACGAGAATTTGTTTTTGTAATGTTTTAATCAAGAATATAAATGAAGAAAATAGTTCACAAACAAACGTAAAAGTTTTCAACAGAAACGAAGTTACACAAAACAATATTCACAACACGCAATTCACACACAAACTATTGGCGACACTGGGCACGGAACAATGGCGTCTCGTCCTGTTTGTTTATTAATTTGTTATCGGTATTGATTTTATCTGTGCGAGTTTTTCTACTGAACTGAATATTTCCATGTAACATGTGGTTTATCTTTCATTGTGAATGGTGATTTAAAGTCATTTACGTGACGTAAAACACAATCAGAGATGTCGGACGTATGGGAACATTTTGTTCTGGACAAATCTGACACCACCAAAGCTGCATGTCTGTTTTGTGGTGCAAAAATATTCTGCGGAGTCATGTACAACAAGTGCGTTACGTAAACATCTTAACTCCACTCGGCCCAAATCGCAGTTGATAAAACGGGAGAATAGTGAATCTTCCGGGTTCAGGAGAAATTCTAGGACCTAGTAGAATCTTATCTGAACCTCAAAACAATGAACCATCACTCACACAGCCCACACTAGCACAATTCATGACAAATAAATGTAAGTTTTCAATCAAAGATGGCAAAGGAAAACACATAGGTAGGCTTATTGCAGAAATGATATGTGTAGACAATCAGCCAGTCTTTTGTAGAAAACAAAGGCTTCAGAAAGCTTATTGCATTTCTGGAACCTCGTAATTCAATGGTTTTGAGAAAATTTCTGGCAAATACACATATGGGTCATTCCATGTAAGTTCAACCACACCATGACACCCACCGTCTCAGATTTTGATGAAACTTGGCATGGTTGTTCTATTCATTGCTGTAAGTAACCATACCAATTTGTTTTGCTCTATCTCGAATGGTTTAGATTTTACAGCCCCTTAAAGTTTATGGATTATTGGCATTTTAATCATCTGGCCGCCGTTAACTAGATGTGTTGTCCGATGGAAAAAAATTCATATTTTTTTTTATTTACTAACCATTTTGTCTGAAAAAGTTTTTATGTTTGGATCAATGTAGCAGGAATAATATAAAAAATGAACAAAACTACTAAGTGTTTATTTGAAACCATAAAAAAATCTCAAAGTGTAATTTTTATGATTATCGAAACAAAATGTAGAATTTTTAACGGAAAATGGTAAATCTCATAAAGGGAAAAGGATAATCATGAAATCTCTGTTTTGTTTTTGTTCTAAAAGATATGTTCTACCACATTAAACAGTAAGATTCGTGGTTTTTTTACTCCTTTGATAATTTTTTTCACTTCAAAACACAAAAATGAGTTAATTATTTAATTTTTATTAAAAAGCTGCTTTGGCTGCCTGTGTTTCTGAATTATATACAGATGATTAAAATACCATATTTTCTTTTTGGTATCCCACACACCTTTTTATAAAATAAATTACCTTACTTGCTGCTTCCTGTTTCCCATGCTGTCAAATCCTGCATTCCTGCCATGGCATCAACCTGTTCCCTTTACACTCACAAATACGAACAGAACTGATCTCAGTTATGAGATTGCAGTTCAATTTAAATATAATTATTAATTTACACTACATAAAACATTAGTGTGTTTACTTACACATGCAATACTCCTATGTTATTAAGGCTTACAGTTCTTGCGGTTGTAAAACTGTTAGGTCATTGTACTTCAAAATTCTTCTAGATTGTCAAATTTTGATTGGATATTTTTCATACATTCTTGTGAAAACTGATAGGTTCTTCAAGTCATTGTTTTTGGCGGTTCCACCATAGCAATAATATGAGGAATGGGCACAGCACATGTATCTTCTTTCTTGGGCCAAAAAAAGGATGGTGATGGTCCGCGGGGATGAAGAAACTGTACCGTGACATCTTTTTGTTCAGTATTTATCTCATTCACCATGCCAAAGTACCAGAAGCTGTCATAAACACAAGCAATAAAACATCCAGGGTACAAATATTCTAATTTCATGAGATAGTTTTGCTGAATGCTAAATAAATTAAAAATAATAGCTGCTTTTTCATCCTTGCTAATTCTTCGAGCCTCAATTGTTTGTGAATCATTTTGTGGCTGAAAGTTGTGAAATGATCTTGTCCCTGGAAGAGTTTGAACATCTTTGAAGCGACTTTCCATAGCAAGACTATTCAATTTAACTGCTTTCTTTAGTAATAAGATGGAAACTGATATTTTCAATTCTGGTCTTGCAGAAGTCAAACAGTTCAGACACTGTTATAATTTGTTTTTCCAGAGGTCGTTTAAGACTTTCCCTCCGAGCTATGCGTTTTACAGTACCCCCTATTCCGTCGCATTCCGTTTTGCCATGGCTGGTTGCAAAAAATGACCCCTGAGCTCTCAGTAAAAAATCTCTCTCATGTAGACACAGGTTTACGAAGTTGTATTTATTTTTATATTGTGCTGCACACCCATCACTAAAGTAATGAATCTCTTTAATTTGTGGGTGGTTCTCTTTCAAAAAGGCAGTCATAGTTTTTTGGATTTCGTACACCATACTTAAATTATGTTGAGGTCATCAGATATGATGCAAAAAAGTAGAACAAGCTTTTTGTCAGTTGCATCCTTGCAGTGAATGATTACAGGATGAATAGTGCATGAATCTGAGGTCCAGTGGTAACCTTGGGCTTCCTCTTGTATCGTGAAAGCATAATTTTCACTGAAGTCCATTGAAATTACAGCTACAATAGAAAGAGCCGTTTCCTTTAAAATTTTAAAAGTAGATGCTTGTGATTTGGCAATGTAAGAATGAGGTATTAATTTGTTGAGTTTTTCAACTAATGTTTCTATAAATTCAACAACAGAGCTGGAACACCTTACATGGTTGCTACAGAAATAGAATCTTAGAATTCCCTGACTTTTTCCTGTTTTCCAGAAATTTAAGAGAAAAATTCCCTGACTTTCTTATAAGTACATACCATAAATATTAATGTGCATATGATTAAATGAAATATAAAAATTTCGACATGAGGTCTAATAAGGTTTTTTTATTGTGTTATTTTGACGGCAGAATTGCGAATGTGTTTTTTTTTCATCGACATGGCTGGTGAGAGCTCTTTGGCCCATATTGCTGAGTTGAATACTTTAGTAGCACAAAGTGCAGTACGCAGAATTTATGTTTTTAGCAGAGGGTTTGATATGCTGAAACTGTGACTCCTTGAGCCAACTCTCCTTGAAAAGTAGTTTTCTTCGATATCTCTAAGCTAAAAAAAGTACATATTAATATTTTCAGGTTAGGTTAAAAAATTATTGTTTATAAATTCTTAAAAAAAATATTACTACACAAATACAAAAACTATTACAAATTCACACCTAGCAATATAACGGGCCTACTTAGAGAATTACAACAGCAGCATTACAACATGCAATACTCTTACATTCTTACAATGTTAACTAACGATTCTGGCGAAAAACATGTTCAGTTATGCATATTTTTTTATACACAATGTAAGTGTCACGCAACAGAACTCACGGATTATAACGGTTGAAAAAAAAAGTAATTAAAAACTTGTTAGAAAAATGCAAAAACATAACCGCACACAAAAGCCACGTGTTTTCGTATCAGCTTGGTAGTTTTCAAAATGAGAATTGGTATTGCTTCTTTATCAAAATGCACTTTATTTTCTTATGATCGCATCAAAAACTAACTTCACCTGAAACAACGCCATTTAAATTCACGTAATAAGCTTTGTACTCATCTTATTCCACGTGAAAATAGCCTTCAAAAGATAAACGACGCCATGCCCGTTCTGCAGTTCACTATATGGAACGGAAAAAAACACAAAGTCTCAAGGGCAAATTAAAAAGGATCAAAAACGAACAAATGAAGGCCGGGTCCGCTAGTGAACAAACGAGTGCCTGGATTGGCCAGAAGTTATGGTGGGTGGTTGTAACAGCCTATTGCAATGGACAATCGTAGACCAAGTAAAAAAAAAAGTTGCAGTTGCCGTGTGCCTTAAGCAGCAGCCTTTTAGCGGAGTCGTTCGGTAGTGGTACGAGCGCATCAAAACTAAGCTTTGTTTGAATTATAAGCAACTTTAAAATTTCCAGAATTCGTAGAATTTTCCCTGACATTTCCCGGAATTCCCTTACCATTTTAATTTCCCTGACATTTCCTGGTTTTCCCGGTTTTCTAGTCCTGTAGCAACCATGCCTTATCATTTCAGTTCGATCTGTGGAAACCCACTGACTGAACTCAATAACGTCTTCATTGTCATATTCTTCAAACTTTGTCTGTAAAAAATGGACAAGGTTATCTTTTGATGAACATTTGTCACAATGCCTTAACATACATTCTCTTGTTGCTCCTTCACAAACCATGAGCAATATCAGTTCTTTGTAATCTTCCTCTATACCGGCTCCATGAATCAATAAAATAACATTCTGGTGTATTGTGCACACACATACCAAGTGTGTGCCACTAGAGGCAGCTAAAACGCACCAATTAGGTCTCAAGAAACAGAATTTTGAAAAACCTATTTTCAAATAAGGATGCTCCCATTTAAAACTTGAGTATAGCTCAGAAAGATTACACAACATCAAACGCTTTCTCTCATAAACCTTTTTTCCTATACGACATCCTTCATCCCTGGCAGAATTCTACAATGTTCATCACTCTGATAAAATTGTTTCACTAAATCAATAGTTTCAAGGCTTAGCTGTTTTCCTTGCTTAGGGTCTGGTTCGCCTAAAAAACCCTTGTCTTTAAACACACGTTTAGCCTTACGAACAGAATAATCAGATGTGTTAAAAGTTTTTTATTTTTTTTCTAGACCACAACAGAGAAGCTGGTATTGTCAACATTTGAATGTGTTTTTTTCTTGATGCACCTATAATTTCCTTTTTAATAATGTTCACTAGTTTATCCATGTCTTCACTGTTCTGTAACATACTTTTTTCCAACAAGTTTTTTTTCTTCTGGTAGATCAACTTCAAGAACAGTTTCAATTTTTGATTTTACTTTTTCATGAACTTTTTGTAGCTTTTCTTTAGCATAACTTGGTTTGCTATGATGACCAAGTGCATGTAATTTCATTGGTGAACATCCAATTTCATGAAAGGAAGAATTTAGCTCGTCAATTACAGTATTTTTTTGAAGTTGGTTTAGTTCATCCCTAAATGTTAGTCCTATATCCTTTGTTTGTCCATTCTTGTGCTCATCATTACTTTCAACCTTGTCAGCTTCTTTATCTTTTAAAAGTTTATTCCTGCAAAACGCACAGTTTCTGACCAGGTTTAACCTTGTAACCTTTTGATAAGATGATTCTACTCTGTTGTACAGTTAAAACACGAAGTGCTTTTTTAATAACAGTTTTATGTCTTTTGAAAGGATCACAACACACCTTTTGTAAAAATTCATACTTCTTTGAAATCACACTTTCATGGTGAAGGCAAACAGTAGTTAACTTGTTGGATTCACATCTTAATGTCAAAAGATTCAAATCTTCTTCAGAAAGTTTTTCAATACCTTGTATAGACTTGTCCTTGACATAGTGTAACAGATGGCAATCACTTTCAGTAGTTTCTCCAACACTGCACTTTTTCTCCATTGTTCAACAAAACATAACAACAATGCACTTTGGTAGGTACTCACTTAGTTTAATAAAAACACATAAATACTATCAATAACACTCATTTACTGAAATGCTTAATTGACTGTTATGTATAAGCACCAATCTTACTTCTTTCATGGCAACTGCCTGTGACGGACTGACATGGAAGCTATATTAAATAATGCTGCTGTGAGGGGAAGGCAGGTTCGGACATGCACAAGGTCACACACAGCCCGCCTTATTCTCTCTCTATGCACGGATTGTATCAGTTGCTGGCCTTATGGCTTATCTCCTGGGAAGATCTTGCATCTGGATCTGGAAGAGGGCGAGCACAGAAGACGGGGGAAGGGGTGTGTGAAGTCCGCAACCAGGCACAAACACAAAAAAATAGGTAAACTACACTGGCAGGTGTTTATGTATTTGCGAGTGGAAAAGGAACAGGATGGTGTCATGGCACGGATGCAGGGCTTTGACAGCGTGGGAAACAGGAAGCAGCAAGTAAGGTAATTTATTTTATAAAAAAGTGTGTGGGATACCAAAAGAAAAATGTGGTATTTTAATCATCTGTATATAATTCAGAAACACAGTCAGGCAAATAGCAGACAAAGCAGCTTTTTAATAAAAATTAAATAATGAACTAATTTTTGTGTTTTGAAGTGAAAAAAATTATCAAAGGAGTAAAAAAACCACGAATCTTACTGTTTAATGTGGTAGAACATATCTTTTAGAACAAAAATAAAACAGAGATTTCATGATTATTCTTTTCCCTTTATGAGATTTACCATTTTCCGTAAAACTCTACATTTTGTTTCGATAATCATAAAAATTACACTTTGAGATTTTTTTATGGTTTCAAATAAACACTTAGTAGTTTTGTTCATTTTTTATATTATTCCTGCTACATTGATCCAAACATAAAAACTTTTTCAGACAAAATGGTTAGTAAATAAAAAAAAAATATGAATTTTTTTCCATCGGACAACACATCTAGTTAACGGCGGCCAGATGATTAAAATGCCAATAATCCATAAACTTTAAGGGGCTGTAAAATCTAAACCACTAGAGACAGAGCAAAACAAATTGGTATGGTTACTTACATCAATAAATTGAACAACCATGCCAAGTTTCGTCAAAATCTGAGACGGTGGGTGTCAAAAATAGTTTTTTTTTGTTGATTTGGTATGGAATGACCCTTATACCAGATATGTACCAAACTACACGTGAGAAAGTCAAGGGACTTTTAGTGCAAGCAGAATACATCTCACTCACATTAGATATGTGGACATAATCTGTTAAAAGATTCAGGCTTGGGTTCGATATTCGGCAATTCCAGTCGAGGATTTGAGTTAGGATTCGGATTCGAGGAAATCAGGATTCGCCCCATCCCTACTCTTTACTAATGTAAGTAAACTTTAAAGCAAAGCAGCATGTCCAAACTTTATAGCAATATAATGCTATACATATTAATAAGTTCCCTTTGTATATTTTTTCTTTTATTTTAAGTTACAATCCACCTCAGACCTTATGAAGGCCTGAAAAGCAACCTAAATTAACGCTAGTAAACAGTAGAAAGTCCTGGCATATATTACAGAAAGATGTTGACATCCATATAAACTGCCCCTCGAAGTAATGCCATAATTAAATCCAAGAAAACAGAGTGCTAATCAAATACTTTTTTACCATAAGAGAGTATGTTATAATAGTAGACTCCCAATCATCCAGGGTAATGACTGGCAAGGGGTCCACGGATAACCGAAAAGCACATTAAAGCAAAGTTAAAATAAATTAATTAAAAAAAAATATTGAAATTTTTTTATCCAACTATCTAGACTAACACTGTAACACCCATCCCTCAAAGTAAAGCCCTTATTTGTTCCAGTAAAACAGAGCGCTAATCAAAACACCACTAGTCACATACACAGGCCTCAAAGTGCTTTATTCACTGGAAAAAAGTGAGAAAAGTGACCTTTGTGATAGAAAAAGTGAGAAAAAAGTGATCTCCAGGAAAATAAGTGACTTAAAAGGTGACCTGATAGCAATTTGCAGTTCCTTTCTACCTGTGTGGTTTGTTGTTTCATCATAGCACACTGAATAGTATTCACCATCCATGTCTTTCAAAATAACATTACGAAAATATGGGCTTAATGCATCTGTTAGTAGATACCTAAATTTAGTGCTGCTCCGGCTGAAGTCCTCAGGCACACCCTCACCAAACATACTTTTAAAAACATCAGCTATTCCTCCACAAGATGATGCTGAATAATTTGAAATAATACATTTCATTACCCATTTCAGTTCTGCACTTGTTGCACTATCTCGTACACTGTAAAGACATTTAACATGGTTTTCTGAGGACACTTCACTTGATGTGGAAGCTGAACATGAAAGTCGAACGACCGTGAATTTTAGCTGACTAGGAGACAACTTATTTCGACATTCACTCTTATTTCGCTCGCAAGTAGCAAGCTGAGATAGTGCTTGATACCCTTTGGTTGATATTTTGATTGTGACACAGCAAACTGCACAAAAAACATCAGTATCGTTACGTTTTTTTGCCCACTCGTTAATGATATATCCATTATCATCGCGCCTCTCTAGCCACTCGCTACGAAAACGACACTTCCCCATCTTCACCACACAAGAAAAAAGAAAACATCAAAACACAACGATATTATTTTCCGGTTACTTTTTTATCTCAAATAATAGTATAGCATTACACAAGTCATATAGCTAGCAAAGGCCCCTAAGGACAAAACTAACTTAAGACCGTAATCAGACTAACTACAGAACACACTGGCGCGAACATAGGTCATCACGTCAGCCGATCTATACTGTAGGGCGAATCAATTAATGGATAGTTCGACTTCAGTTGTTTTTTACGCTTTTACGCATGTAAAAAACGATCTCAACACAATCCGTGTTATGGTCAAAAACACAAATTCAAGCATTTAATTAACGTCACTTTCATAAACGGAAATGCAAATTTTGGGCACCAATACCGAAAAAAAAAGTAAATTAAGTGACTGTTTAAAAAAAAAGTGACAAAAAAGTGATTGATGCAAAATAAGTGACTGTAAGTGAGTTAAGTGACCATTTTCGACCCCTGCATACAGTAAAACTTGTTTAAGACGTTTCCGCGTAACACGTTTTCCCGTTTATTAAGTTCAAAAAATTATTCCCTTGATCACCTCCATATATCCCTATGTTAATTTTTCCCTTTCATAACATCTGTGTTTTATGTATGCTTCCCACATATAACGTTCCGCGTTTGTAGAAAAAATATAAAATAATAACATTAACTTTAAACATTTGAACAATTTTTAAACTTAATTAAAAAAATTTACGTATGTATTTACAAACAATTTAATTTGAACAGCACAAGACTGTCGAAACCTGCGCCACACGCCACACGCTGTTACAAGTGTATTTTGCGACCAATCATCTGCATGACTGAGCCGCTGTTCCATCTACACACCATTTTCTAACACGTGACTAAAGCCGGAGTTACAATAGCCCGTTGCCTCCGTCCGTCCGTCCGTCCGTCCGTCAATCACGTGACCTGCAGCAAATAAGAGAGCTCGAAAATTTTCGTCCGTCCGTCCGTCCGTCCGTCAAAAGCTTGGCAAACTTATACTTTTGACGGACGAACGGATGAAATTATATCTATGGTTGGTCGCGCCAGTCAATTGTTATCCGAATAAAAGTCAGCGGAGTTTGTTTTTGTTAGTTTAACTGTTCAGTTTGGTTAACATTATATGTAGAGGCACGATTATATGGTAATGCGCGATAAAACGAAATAACACCGAAAACCGCTTGAAAACACGAAATAAAACGAAATTGTACGAAATCCGCGATATGTCACAAAATTTTGTCTATCCTGATTATTTACGTTTTTTCTCCCATTCTGTAAGGACAATTCACTATCTTCAGCACAATCAAATATTTCTGACTAACTAGCAGCCATATATATTATATGCGACGGTGATTCATTATAGATTCTAAAATGAAGTCTCGGAATTAACGTAATATTTTCTTTAAACGGTAATCTTGTGTACCATAATAATTTAAGATGTTGATAACTATGATACAATGGCCGCTGTTCACTTTATGTAAATACAAAAATAACAAACGTCCAAAATGTTTTCTAAGATTACGTTTTTAATCATTAAAATATTACACATTAAAGCGCATTGCTTTTACTGTTTATTTAAAATAAAGTACGTAGGGTATGAAAATAAAATTAACCCTGCTTAACGTAACGATTGTAAAGAATAAATAGTACATGTTTATGTCGGTATTAATTTTCACGTACGTATGTTGGTATTCGGTATGTGTTTGTATTCGCATCTATTCTCCATTGTTTTGATCTTTCCAGCACTGCAAGTTTTAGCGTTTTTAGAGGTTAAATTATTCCTATGTGATTAAAATTTTTTGATAATGCCTAAAACGAAGATTTCTGCCAGTGACCGATTGAAAGAATTTTCCAGCGAAGGATTTTATTTCAGTGATAAATTTTAATGTGCAATTTCTGTAACTGCAGGCTAGACTACGAGAGACGCGATACGCTTGTGAAACATGTCGCGAATGAGAAACATAAGCGTTTGAGGCAAAACTCATCTGTTAAATGACATCCTTGTCTAAGAGTCTTTAATGCCATTAATTTGCTGTTCAACCCAAGAAATGTGAGTAGGGTTAGCATAGAAGATGCAAACCTACAGAAGTCTCTGCATAACTTGCCTTCTGTTTCCCATCTTCCCATTGATATATTCATACATGGCTATGTTGCTTTCAAAAAAATAATTGAGGATGAACTTTCATTGCCAGAAACAAGCCAAATTGATGTTGCGAAGGTACTTTGCTCCCTTAAAGGAGACTACAGTGAATTTGTTCAAGCCAGTTTAAGGGCAATCTGGTTCCCAACATCAAATGTTGATGCAGAACGTTCATTTTCCAGGTACTCACTGGTAGTTAGTGACAGAAGACGTCTCACTCCAGAAAATGCGGAAAATTTAACTATGATAGCATTTCAATAAAACCGTCTTAATAGTAACTTTGGAAGTGCTTAATTGTGTAATTTTGTAGTGTATGTGATTGTAATTAAGTCGTGAAATTTTTAGTAGTTATTTAAGAGTTTGAATTTATGAATTTGCAAATGAACTTAATTATCTATGAATTTTCAAATGAACTTAATTGTAATTAGATCATGAGGTTTTAGTGTTTATTAATATTTGTTTTAATAAATTTGCATGTCGTACAGAAAAGTAAGAAAATTTTGCCGTGGGTATATTGAGCAAAAAAATAAAACCATATAACACCGAAATCTTTATTTCTTTACACCAAAATTTGTCTTAAAATAACACCATAAAATCCTGACTCTAATTATATGCATTGCGGCTTGAAAAATTCCTTGAATTGTAATAACTTCAAATTTTTCTGAAGATTTTCTAATCCATTATGTACGGGAACATGAGTTTCTGTACAATTTTCAAATGTGAACAGGATCACCAAAAATATTTAGCTTATATGGGCATTTCCTCTGACATTAGACCATTAAAGTTCGCATTTGTTGGCTGCACTGATTTCGAAAAATGTTTTGACAGACGGACGAGGTGCCTTGTTGTAAATTGCTTGCCTAGATTCGTGGTGTTGACGGATGAAAATGTTACAGACGGACGGATGATGGACGGAGGCGACGGGCTATTGTAACTTGGGCTTAATATACAGCAAACCACATTACCAGTATTACCATCAGCCATTATTCGTTGATCTTTCCACGTGTAGTTTTTTTTGCAAGCAGTGCGTGCACTTTATATCGTGCTCAGTAAACAGTAATTGATAACCTGCAATAAAGGGGTTTTAGTTGTGATTTTGTGGTTATTAATCATAATAAAGTTTAGTGTTGTAAAAAACAGTGTGTAATGGCATATACAAATAGTGGGGGACCTATTAAACGAAAGGTGTTATCTGTTGAAGAAAAGCTGAAAATAATATCGGAAGTTGATGCGAATCCTTCGACACCAAGAGTGAGTATGGCATAAAAACTCGGGATGCCGCCGTCTACATTGAACGGAATTATGATGAAACTGGATCAACTTTTGGCTGCTAGTGTTTCATCAAAATGCAAGAAAGTGAAGGTTGGTAAATATGAACAAGTTGAAAGTTTACTCTTGACTTGGTTTAAGGAACAGAGGGAACTTGGAATCCCAACAAACAGACCAATTTTGAGAGAAAAAGCTGTACAAATCGCACATAACCTTGGTGTTAATTTTCAACCTTCAAATGGCTAGCTCGACAGATTCAAGAACAGAGTGGGAATAGTCTACAGAACTGTCAGTGGGGAGTCTGCCAAGTGTGTGTGGTGATACTGTCGAGATTTGGATTCATACAAAGTTGCCTGCAATTTTAAAGGACTTTGAAACAAAAAATGTTTTTAATGTTGATGAATGTGGGCTATTTTTCAACATGCTCCCAGACAAAACCTTTGTTTTAAAAGGTGAAACATGCCACGGATGTAAACAAAGTAAGGAAAGGGTTACTGTGTTGTTGGGTGCAAACATGGATGGAACTGAAAAGTTGCCGCTGCTGGTTGTTGGAAAATTAAAGAAACCACGGTGTTTTAACAACATTAAAACATTACCTTGCAAGTATGCTAACAACAAGTCTGCATGGATGACGGGCAGCATATTTGAAGATTATGTAAGAGTACTGGATGCAAAGATGGGGTGTAGAAATCGGAAGATTCTAATCTTCATGGATCACTGCCCTTCTCATCCGAAGGAAATACTGAACCTTAGAAACATCCAGATTGAATTTTTCCCACCAAATTCGACATCTAGGCTGCAAACCATGGATCAAGGTGTTATTAAAATTTTGAAACAGCATTTTTGCAAACGTCTTGTGTTGCGACTAATAACACGCATGAAAAGTACCAAAACCAGTGGCTATAAGATAAAACATCCTGGACGCCATGCATTTTCTTGCCGCTTTGTGGGAAATGCTGGAATCAGCCACCATTAAAAACTGTTTCAAAAAAGCAGTATTTGGTGTTCAAGTAAATGATATTTTCTCTGAAGAATCCGTTGAGAACAGCGAACCAACTGCAGATGCAAATTGGAAAAGTCTTCAAGAACAGCTTAATTTTTCATGCACTTTTGAAGACTACGTCTCGGTTGACAATTCAGTTCTACCAAGTGAGCTGCCAACCATTGAAGAGCTATGTGAACAGCACAAGGGTTTAGCTGAAGATGTGATCAGCGATGAAAGTGATTCCTCTCCTGTGCCAACATACTCTGAAGCGCTTGACCACTTGGACAAACTGAAGTTATTTGTGCGCGGAACACAAAATATTCCTGATAGTGTGAGCAAGAGTTTGTGGGAACTTGACAATTTTGTAATGCGTCAGTCGGAAAATGTGTTAAAACAATCAATGCTGACACAATATTTTTCAAAACAGTAATTTTTTTGCTAGTGTTTTAATAAGTTTTTTATTGTGCTTATTACATTTAATTCAGTGTATATAATTCAGTTTATTGATGTAATTGTATAGTTTTCCAAGTACGCTGATGATAATAGGTGAGTGTAATTTTATAGTTAATACAGTGTGTTATTTGAGTAAATTTGGTTTTTATATAGCAACTGAATTTTAACCAATGTATTTCCCCTGTAAGAAGTTTTTAGCATCCAGTCCCTTGAAAAATGTCTTAACAGAGTTTTACTGTACTTTTTTCTATAAGTAAGTATTTTAATCAAGACACTACTCCCGTTAACATTAATCTACAGTACTAATACAGATCTAAATACATTTGAAGTACATTTAAATAAATGTTGAATAACATTTAGAGATTAAACAACCTAAAATTAAATAATTCACATACTGCATTGTTTACATAATACCTAAGTAGGTCCTAACAACATTTCTGAGTAACAAAATAATACTGTTATTGATATAGGATTCAAATTTTAGATCTAATAATTTAAAAAGCATAAACAACATTCTCTGTTATTAGAAAGATTGTTTAACCTGTTAACATAATTCCCGACATTGATGTTTGCTAAAGGCGTGCTGCCATGATTTGCCACAGCACATTTGTCACTAGTGCATCCTAGTAGCGCAAGGTAAACTAGCCCTGAAAGCTTCTGGCTTTTCTCTCCAGAGCTGCTGTTGATATGCAGGATGTCTGAATATAATTGTTTGCTGAACACTAGGGGATCGTCAGAAATAAATACGTTATGAAGGAAATGAATAGATATTAAGGAAAGAGAAAAATATTGTTTTATGATTAATAAAATAATCAATTCATTGCATTGTATTTAATGCTACACAAGAACCGTTACCATTATGTGAGCAGGAAAATAAAAATTCACGTAAAAGAAAGAAGCACAACTTCGAATCTATGACTGTGCTACTTCAAATCATGCCGTAATTTATTGGCATTGTTACTTCAAAATGACACAAATCTAACTGCGTTACTTTGAGAGGCAAGTGTAGATATAAAAAACCATAAATTGACTTTGTTGTGGGAAGGCAAGTGTTCCATGAATTTAAAGTCAAAGGTTAAAGAATAGAATATTGGCAGATTCAACATTTAAAAAAAAAAAATATATATATACACACACGCACGCACGCACACACACACACACACAAATAAAAATTAATGTCATATTATAGGAAAAAACTGGGCCAAAACACTGCACGTAGCCTTATTTGTCTATGTACAGTGCTTAACATAGGTTTAGCATTTATAACCATTTACAAAAAAAAGTGTTAATATAATAAAACTATATTAATTTAGTAAGTATTACTGTAAAAATAGTGAAATGAACCATAGCATAGCGCACTCAACAGAACAGCATTTAACTGGTCAAGATAAAATAATAAATAATGAAACCATTATATTTTACAATACACATGAACAGCAAATAAATTATAAACAATAACATGAATGGGACTTAATGCACCATGCAGGACCAGATAAGAACAGCTAAATGCAGCTGGAAGAAGTAAACATGCATTACACACACGCACATATTAAGAAGGTGTTCAAGCATGTGTCTGCATGCCTGTTAATAACTTTTGGTAATGTCATTTTTTCATAAGTTGGGTGGTTCATTAGTACGTACATACCTGTATATTGTTTTTATTGCTCAATTTTAAAACAAGGAAAGAAAAGAGAAAAAAAATGAAATCTTATTTAATAAGTTTTGGCATAACATATTTGTCACTTTTAAATAAAAAGTGATTTTTGGAAATCATGAGTGTACATGTATTTGAAATGTATCAGTTTATTCTTTAAGGAAAGTTAGACCTTTGCTAGCAACTTGAAAGCAGATACCATATAAAATTAAGATACATTAGCAAATAATTCAATTTTAAAACAATTCAGGCTATGCCACATAATTTTTTAGACTTTTTTTCCTCCTACAGTAAAACAGTATTCTTTAAGCCTGAAATATAAAGTTTTATGACAGAGCACAATCACCTACAAACAGTAGTTTATATTTATTAAATGTTTAAAAATTTGAAATTATATCATTAAGCACCACTGATTCAATGTCAAATTATTGTAAAATGGGTACAGTTAATAATTATATAAACACATAATACCATATGATATTCCTTTTTTCAGTGCGAGATTTTATGTAAATGAGGTATGAGAAAACAACTTTCCGAAGATTTACAAATTCCATTAAAAGATAACTATAATGTCTAGTAATATTTCAGTTTTTACAGTAAAATCACTAATACTAACTATAAATGTGATGACCAAAACTGACTTAATAATTAAACTGAGCTTTGGGCAAGTAAGACATGGACAAAAACTGCATAAATAAATAAATACATATATATTTTTCAATCTTGAATGAAATGCATTGAAGGACCTTGTAATCATAAACATACAAGTTAGTTGAAAACAGAATTTGAAAAATATACTTATGAATCCAAAAGCTACATTTAATGGGAGTGAACATCATCTTATAGTCCGACTGCTCTTCTTATACAATGATTTCCTAAAGCAACAATATTAACAATATGAAGCACCTTAAACAATGATTTTTTATAAAAAAAAAACAATAATTTTATAAGTTTACAAATGCACATATACATATTTCAACCTGAAATTAATGGATGTGCTCCATTATTATAATACTGGACCCATCTAACGAAGTTTACTAAACATAAATAAAATAAAATTTACTATTAATAATTTCACTAATAAAGTTTCTTAAATGAAACATATTTGTCTTCTAGTAGAAAATCAAAAATAAATATATATTTTTTTTTAACTATCCTAGAACTTATGAACAGGTTCCAAGCTCTCATCTGGTAGAAGATTACAAATAAAACAATTTAGATTTTTTAAACCATTTAAGAACTCATAAAATGGTTCCAATCAATAACAATGTTGTATTTATATAAAATAACAGTGCTAAAAAAGAATACAAAAAATCAATACTAAGGGTTTTTGTGTATCATAAAACTATGAAATGTTTTATTAAAATTTTAACATTAATTATTTTTACGCCTATATCATTCCTCAATTAAGTGCTATACAAGATGTGCAAGGAACCTCATAAACATGTTTCATTTTAAGATATTTAATGAAGAAACTTAGGTCTTGGAGATATGAACCCTAAATTACAGTAAAATGTGTAATTTTAAAAATTTTAAGAGGTTTTTCAATGTAAAAGTTTCCCTGCATTATAAAAATTTATTTTGAAGTATGAAAATGAAAATTACACCTTGTATAAGAACCTCTAGAAATAATTTTCTGTGTAAGATCCATTCAAATTAAGGCATTTGTCCTAACACCCCACTTATTTATAAGAACAGTTTTTAAAGTCCTGAGCCAGAGGTATTTTTTCCAGAGGATCATTCATTTCTTGACAGTAAATTCGTGCAACACTGTAAAGAATGCTCTAATGTTAGTAAAATTAAGTGGAAAAGTTGTATCAAAAGTACAGATATTTTATTTTCATGCATGTATTATGAAATAAAAGTTTAACATACAGGGAAACATACATGCTGAACAACTCTCCTGTAACACGAAACAGTTCAGTACAATTTGCTACATAAAATGATAAAAATGTCACACTGCTTCATTATTACCTAAAATTAGATACAGTATTATATCACAAATTGAAAACTAATGCTCCTAGACAACTTAAAGTAAACATAATTTTAACAATATAATTTAATACATATACATGAACTGTACACTTTCCACACCATTTAACCATCTATATTGAAATTAAATGTCATTCATTACCATTACTACAGCAAAAACAAAAATAAATTATACCATGTTCCTACCACATATCTGAGTAACCCATCTCACAGCAAAGTAATTATAGTACTTGTATTCAATACTTACTGCAGGCATAAAACTATTGGAAATGAAAAACATAAACTATAGACAAGATTACAGAAAGGAATTTTGTATTGAGCTGTTACAAACACACAAAATGGCCGCATGTTGAGTACACAGCAAAATTATTTACCAGTACTAAGACTACCAGGTTTCTGCATAGCTCCAGAAGGTGATACATGAGTGCTGAAACAAAAAGTGCACTTTACTTTGCAAGGAAAAAAAAAACACAATACAGAAAAATTTATTTTAAAACTATTTTGAAACTATAAAGAGCAATCAACTCACTCAATGAAAGACAATTTAATGCAAGGAAGTCACAGTGACACACTGAATGCATAGGTAGAGAACCGGTCAAGTGGTTGAAAAGCAATAAAACAGTTAGTACACTGATAAACCTTAGTACTAGAGTTTGGAGGGATCCTGATTTAAAAGGGAAAATATAGAAACGTGTCTTCCCCGAAACTTTGGGCGGGAAATTACTTTCTCCCATTTCCTGATTTTATAGTGGTAGTATACATGTCTATGTGCCAATATTGTTGCTAAAATGCTATTTTCAAAGAAAGCATTGCACTCTAACATACGTAAATACATGCATGTGATCGAAAACCTACCATTTTAGCAGTTTAAAATTAAAACTATTAATAATGGTGTACAAAAATTAACAGGCACAATAATTGCAAACAAGCAATTTATCCAACATTTTAAATGTACAGTAGACAATGAAAGTTATTTCACTACTATTGCGAAATGGTAATGAAACAAATTACATACACAACAAAAAATAGAATATTTGACATATTAAAAGTGTAAGAACAATTATTTGCTTGTTTTGCAACACGTACCAGTATTGGAAAAAATAAACAATAGTCTAAAATCATGAACTAAAAATAAAAAATAAAAAAACAGGATCTGTTATGCTATGGACAAAACCTGAACAGAGTAGTTCAATAAAATGTTCAAATCTATAGTTATGATCAATGTACCACCATGCTCACACAATAGTAGCTTAGTTGCTGAATTTATCTATGACACTATAGATGTTGTGACTTACGACTTGAAAGCAAAATGAACATACATAAATAAAAATGCTAAATTCAAGTGAAAATTTACTGACATCCTGACATCTGCGCCTATCATTAGGCACAAACAATCTATCTGTACCTGATGACAGGAGTAGATGTCAGTTCCCAGAATGTTGCAATTATTTGGTCATAGGAAGCCTACTGTGTTCGTCTGTGCTGTCATTGTGTTGTAGAGAATGACTGTTTAGTTTCATTGCTGGGTTCAACTGTGTATCACTGTGTTGTCCAGATTATCTGTTTAGAATTATCATTGGGGTTGTCTGTTTGTCACTGTTTTATCTAAATTTGTTTTTCTTCTATATTTACTGTTTTTGTTGGAACTGATTCGTAATTTTCAGCCCACTTAGGTCATCTGTGCTATAAAACTTTTCTAATTCAATTCCTTCCATAGAATTCTCTTTGCTATTATTTAGGCATTTAACATTTTACATCAGCTAATTTTGGCTTGTCCTCCATCTATTTATCTATTCAGCTATCTTGTCCATTCTTGAGGTATCTCTATGATGCACAGTGTAAACCAGAAATAGCATTATGTTAATAAAATTGTTATTAAAAAGTGATGGCACCACCAACAATCATTTGGACTTCTTTACTGGATGACCTTAGTGCTATTAGTGACGAATATGGAAAATGGTTTCACCAGGACATGACTCAAATGGAAAGCGTTATCAAGGCATTTGGAGGGCTGCATTGTCAGACTATTGTTGTAACTTACAAAGAAACATTCCTATGGGAAAGTATCGCAAGAAATTGGGAAGAAAATATTTTTAGGTATCTTTCTTCAATTTTATTTACTCTTATGTTGTATTTTTGTGGTTTACATTTGGAACTTTTGTGACCAGAGCGAGTCATTTGCCAGACACACATAATAAATATCACATGAAACCTGAGGTAGATACAAAATTCTGAAATTATATCTGGCTTCAGTGGCCAATTATCTTATGGAAACTTTGTTTTTTATTGTCACAGGACAAAAAAAGTTATAGACCAGTGCAATTACTTATAACAACAATAACAACAATAATAACAATTACAACAATATCATCTTTATGTTTCCAAGGTATAAGAATCATTAAATACAAATCTACACCAAAATCTGGCTTTCTATGGGACTAACTTAACATTTATGTTTGACGGTACTATGTTCTTACCCATCTCTTGAACCCACAACTTCATTCTTGAGCATGGTACTAGCCGTGGAGAGAGAATCAAGACCCATCTCTGACAAGGCACGCAAAGCAGTTAAGGCTGCCTGCAAGATATTAAACAAAGTTTAATTGCAGTAAGACACAACACAAAACAGTTTTATGTAATAAAGATTCTTATTTGTAATGTTAAGGTAATGAAACAGAATAAGTAACACAAAAGTAATTTTTGCAACCACAGCCATATGATATGGTTTTATGCCATACATGGCACAGTGGCATCTTGCATATCATAAAACACAATGTTGCATGCAAAGGCTTTCATAAGAGCCCATGGCTATTTACTTATTTCTAAGAACAATTCTTTAGTGTTCACAGGAGTAGTAGGGGTGAGAGTGTACTGGGACTGCGATGCATGGGGGGAGAATGAGGTATTGATCATTGTTTGTAAACATAGTGGTTGCTTCAGATCCACAGATTGTTAGGCCAGGTGTCTCGGAGGTACAGCCGATTGTTGTTCTTTACACAACACACAGAAAAGAGGCACCTGCTGGTGATTTCATTTTGGTAGTGCCCATCATTGTTCATCTTTTCAAAACTAGGTAGCGCTGATGTGGAGTGCTGGTGTTAATTTTAAAAGTAAAAATCTGTCGCGGCAAGTACACCGCGACCCAGGGTCACGTATCTGCAGGCCAAAATGCTAACTGCCAGACCAGCAAGTCAGTTGGGATATGTTGATATTAATAAAGAATATACAATACTATTAGTTGCCGTCGCCAAATTAAAATTCTAAAAGGCGTCAATGACTTTATCATCTGCTAGTGATTTTAAATGCCAGGTGTCCCCATTTTTTTTGTACTGCCATTAAATTTAAATTTGGAGAGGAGGCGCCCACTTTAGACTCAAAGTCCGCCATCTTTTATATTTTATTACTTGGCGGCGTCAAATTCAAACACCAGAGGAGAGACAACCCAAATTTAAAAAGGCAACGATGACTTTGTCGTCTGATAGGGAGCGCTATGTTTAAAACCAGAAACAGCCAGTTTTCATTTATACTACTAGTTGCTGGTTCCACAGTCATACACCAGAGGAACAAGTATGTATTAAAAAAAAAAATTACACAGACAACCATGTCATCTGCTATGAGTTTAAATATTGAAGGGCGCCATATTTTTTATAGTACTAGGTGTTTGAATTCAGATTGTGCTAGCTTGGATCAACATAGTGGTAGATACTATTTAATGTTTTAATTTGCTGTTTATAGGCTACCAAGATAATAGATACCTTTATAAGCACCCATTTTTTCATTATAGTGATAGCCTTGTAAGTATGCTTAAAGGCATTTTTGTTATAGTGCCATCTTAGATACTACTTTTATCCAGTTGGTGATAGCTATTTTTTTTAGTATTTGTCTTATTAAAAAAATTTATGTATAGTATTAAAAAAATAAGTAAAGGTGAAGGTGTTAGTGATAGCCTTCCACTTCAATAAAGAAAATAAAAATATTGGTTTAAAGTATTAAAAATGTTTCTGTTTTAGCTAAATAAGAAGTACTATATAAAGTTGTATAATGATATAGTGTTAAATATTTTTAAAGTGAAACTTCAAAGGGCGCGATGGGAGTAAAATTTCAAGGCCAAATTTTAATGCAATGTTTTCGTGAAAAATTGTTGTGAAACTATTTCTAATGCTAAACAGCTTCGGACGGTGCAGAGAATTTGGCGGGCCGCAAGCTCCACGTGGCGGCTTGCGGCTCAGATTAAACCTTGCCATGCTGAAGGGAAAGGCGGGTCGCGGTGGTGGGGATCCGCCTGTGCCTGATATTACTCCTACTTGTGCAGAGGGAAACACAATGGGGTTTGACGTTATTGTGCATTGTGCCACTGGTCATTTTCGCAAGAAAATTGTGTACTTTTAAGTACACATTATTTTAATTACTGGTGTGATTAAGTATTGGTAAACAGTGTTATATGAGTATTTTTTTAGGTGTGTAACTAAATATTTTTTGCTGGTATAATGCTTTTCACGCTTTAGTTTGACAGGGTAATAATTTGTCACATATTATAATTTAATTAATTAAATCACACACCGTATTACAGTTATGAGCCTACGAGCATGTAAATATAGTTATGAGCCTACGAGCATGTAAATATGTTGAGCCCAACTAATAATAAGCTATTTTAACAAAAGTTTACAAAACATAAAATATTAATTGTTTTTATTTTCACTTTGTGGCAATATGATTATAATGTAAAAAATTACTGTGAGGAAGGTCCATGCTGTTTAGTTTTCGCATCGCGGAGCAGCGGAGATGTTACTCATTGTTCATTCATTCAAAGGCAGAACATTGACAATGTCTATGAATACATTGCAGTATGTCTATGTAGCCTATTGGCAAAATCTGTTGCACTATAAATAAATGATTAGATGATATTTACAGAACTACAAAATCAGTCTAGAAAAATACTCAATCACATCTAATCTATAAATAATATAAAATTAAATTAAAATAATATTTTATCATAAAATTGATTGATCAATAACTATTAATATTTTAAACAGTTATTTTGAAATAAGTAATAATTTTTTTTAATCCATGTTTATTTACAAAAATTGTATTCTTTCTGTATTGCTGTATTTTCTCCTGCTGCCATTTTACCCCTTACGATATGAGTCCAGGTTTCAATTGCGAAAGAAGTTTCACTGCAATTACATGTACTGTTCTACACCTGTTCTTTTTTATATCATCTATTCAGATATATTTATTATAACTTTTAGTTTTATTCGTGCAAAGTTATCTGCATAATATTCATAGTGTTGCGAGAGGCTATATTTAAATTTCCAAACCCAGCCTATATATATGAAGACGCGGTTGCATGGCACCAACTATAAGCCCTTGTGAGAGAGCAGGTTTATTTTAAAACAGACGCTAGACTCCCTTGGGAGGGAGCCGCGGAGCTATAAAAATAAATTATTAAAGTTAGTTTTAGCTGGCAATTCTACCAGCTAAAAGTAACGTACATAGCAGAATGGGATATTGAAATAATGTAGGCAACACAAGAAGATTAAATTAAAGTAGTACTTTTTTATTTACAAAACAAGTTTTTTTTTCAATTTAAAATTTTTTTTGTCAATAGCTATTAACCTCCTAATTACTTGACACTGGGTAGCCTAGGGATGTATGGTGGGGAGACGAGGCGGCAGATCCGAACCTCCACCAGGGTGAGAGTCAATCCCAGAGGGCCCTGTCAACACCTCCACAACCACACCCCTTTCGCCGGACTATGTGTTGGCGGAGGAGAGCGCATGTGGCAGCGCTTCCTTAATTTTCTCCGTAAAGAAGGATGCCACCACGTTGAGTGGAATACCTCCTCCACCCCCTTCTCAAAGAATAAGGACATTGCTACTCTGGCACAGACTCCATTTGAAAAATAGGGAAAATTGTAAAAAGTCCAATTATTCAAGCATCCCTTTTGCAACAGTTACAATTCTGAATTTAAAAAGTTTACCAGATAAATCATGTTATCAGTTGAAATTTTTAGAAGATAGAATCCTGAATAAAAAAGTTAAAATTCTTTGTTTAAAATTTGAAAATTCTAAATTATATTTTACTTTCAAGTTTGTTAGGTTATTAAACTGTTGCAAAAGGAAATATTTGAAACATTATACACATTAAACATACAGACTGTTTTATCTTCATGTGCGTAATGGAGGGATCCAATGGTGCAAGGCTGACACAACCGAGGTGGGAGGATGATAGAGTACATTTGTTTTGCTACAACCACCACCTGGAGTCAGCTTGGCAGGCAAAAAAGCATTGATGGTTGCCTTCTACTCACTTAGCCCTCCCAGCAGGTGATGATGGGAGTGTGTTGTTTTGTTCCTACAACCACTGCTCGGAGGCAACATCAGCAGTGTTCCACTCTGTCTGACTGCTGAATATTAACAGAATTTCAAAGAATAGAGCAGATACTTTAGGGTGGATAGGGTGAGGCACGAGCTGGGGAAAGGCGCAGATCTTTGTGCCCCCAAGGTAAAGTGCTTACATCGTCTTCAGAAAGCCAATGCTTATTTATCATCCCCTGAAGACAGTGATACCTTGTTCACTCGCTGCGTAAACATGGTGTAGCCTCGCGAATGTAAATGGTACTGAGTGCCAAATATCCGGGAATTCTGAAGCTAGAAATTCCAGTACTGTGGAAACAGAAGTTATCACAATAACATGGCCTTAACCCATTTAGCTTTACGTGTAGAAGACCCACATACTCTCTGATGATCTTCCCAGCGCCTTCATCTTTCATCACTTCTTTTACACCCTTGTTAACTAAGGAGAACCATTGATCATTACCTGGTGCATAATTTGAAGTATCAAAATGTCAAGCTAAGTCAGTGTGAATTGAAAAATAAATGTTGACCACTCAACGTGGTAAATCAAAGAATCAGTATCTGAGTATAAGAAATGCAGAGACTGAGGAGAGAATTTTACTTGCAAGTAATTATAGTGAAAATCATATAAAACAAATTTTGAAAGGTCCAAAATTATGACGCCCATATACAAAATGTTTATCGAAGGTTATCAAAACTTTAGCAACTCTATAAGGACCAAATTTGTATTTATGTTTTACCCAGCCTTGCACGTCGCACGGCCAATCAGATCTGCTGCCCCATAAATCGGCACTCATACAGTGAAACAATGTGTGTCGTGTTTCCGGAAATTTTTCTAAACTATCCCGTAATTTGAGATGCACATTAATTTGAAGAATAATTTTTCTAAGGGGTTTGCAGCCTGGGCGGGATGCTCAGCATTTAAGACTATGTAATTTTTCATCCAGACCGACTAATTAAAACTCAATACACTGTGAATTTTGCAGATGACTGCCACATACTAAATGTAATGCCGCAGTGTTTTCGCATGGTCATAAACGATTTCCGCAGTACGAGAGTTAACAGTAATTTACTTATATGCCTGTTTGGCATTATACTATTATTCTAGTGCCAGAGGCAAATCTGATAGGCGATGGTGATAATCATCAGGGTGGTCAGTCCTACTTAACTAAATACATTTTATCACCATATATGTCCAACATGTTGAAATCCCAACTCACATATTTATCCTTGGGAATCCATTGAAAATTACCCACAGGAATACTGTCCAACATTATGTGAGCATACAATGCATTTACATCAAAATAATAGATGTAAGAAGACAGAAAGCTAGGGTCGTGAATGGAAACGTAAATATTATAGGTTTATGTGTGAGACGACTTACGTTAGTCATACCGCCTTGTATGGTAGATTCTAAAAAGAGGTATATGTCTGGATCTGTTGTTCAAGTCGTGCATGGGTGTTACCAAGAAGGGCATCATAAGCGAGCATCATAATGAGCAGGATCTTATGAATAATACTGTAAACAATTAAATGATCTGAATAACCAGCAAACAAGTATCTACATTGAGATAACTAAGTGCTTACTCTTTCAATGTAGCACAATGGAATACATTCCAAGCCAGTAGGGCGTTAGTATAGTCCAGATCACACTCGTCGTTGCCACTCATTATGTTACGGAACATCATAAAAGAAAACTCCTTTCCTCATAGCCAACTCAAACTGTGTCTCATCTGAAAACATTGAAAGGGTTATTTTAAACTGATCTAGCATGAGATTGCCAGCAAGGCTTTCCAGAAAATATGTTAAAAAAATTAAATGAATCTTTCCCCACTAGGGCTGGTGAAAGCTGTGTATTTCACTCGCCCAGGGGCTACCAGAAATGCCAGTAGCCCGCAGTGTGTGGCCAATGTCTACTACGGGAAGGGCCGCGCTGTGGGTTAGTTTGTTTAGGGGTCGTAATCCACACACACGGGTAACTCTCCATTGTTCTTTGGAGCTAGTACTATAAGGGCATTATAGGGGGATTTGGCTGGATCCACCATTTGCTCTACTGTTTCATATCCTCCAGCTTTCGCTTAGCCGGGGTTGGGTTTCTGGTCTCTTGTACACATGCTACTCCGAACTCCGGTAAATCTCATGGGTTGCTGTCCTGGTCTGCCGGAGGGGACCGTTGTCTTCAAATATACCCTTGTGCAGGGTTGGCTGATTTAAACCAAAGTTTAAACCATGGTTTAAACCAAAGTATTTTTATAAAAAAACCAAATGGTTTTTAAAATAATTTATTTCTAAATAGAATATTTTAATTATTTTTATGAAAGGCCTAACATCACTCTAATAACTACAATAGTTTGCTCATTAATGTATCTTGTGATTTTCAGGAACAAAAAATTACATATTAATCAAGATCTCATCATTTATATTATATGAATAAGTTATAAATCATACCCAACCTAATACTCCCCTCTCTAATTAAAAAAAAAAATTAAATAAATAATCCCTCTTCTATTTTATATTTGCAACAAATGTAACCTTTCGTAGTGTCGAACATCCTCAGTTTGTGAAACTTATGCAACAGCTTCGCCCAGGCTACACCCCTCCCAACAGAAAAGAAAACTTGTTCCCTTACTCTGGAAAATGAAAGTGTGTGGCTTGGGTGTGATGGCTGGTCAAATGTTCATAATGAACCAATAATATGTGCTACAATTACGACTAAATCGGGTAATGCATATTTAGTGAACACAATTGACACATCTGGTCATGCTCACAATGCCAATTATCTGACAGAAGTGGCTGTGAACAGCATAAAAATGTGTGAGGACGACTTCAGGTGCAAGGTTCGCTCAGTTGTTACTGATAATGCTGCTAATTTGTCGAAAATGTGCCAACTTTTGGAAGATAAAGAAGATTTGAATATCATCACTTGTTCAGCTTACATATTAAACTTATTAGCAAATGACTTGAACACTCCTAGTGTGACAGAACATGTTTTACACACAATAAAATATTTCAGAAACAACCACTTTGCTAATGCATGTTACAGACAGTATGATGTTCAAAAATTAATCCTCCCAAATGAAGTGTGCTGGACACACCTTAAAAGTAGGGGAACTCTGTTACAAATTTGTGAGGAACATCGTGACACTATTGATTTAGTACAAAACCAAATTTCTAACATGACTTTGAAATGGAATGTAGAGGACTTTCTATTTTGAAGCCTATTGCCATAGCCCTTGATGAAGTTCAGAAAAATACATGCACTATTTCTGAGTCAGTGTTCATGTGGAAAAATCTTCAAATGAAAATGGAAGCCACAAAGGATAAAAATGTAATACAAAATTCCAAAAAAAAGATATCATATGACACTTACACCTGCTCTATTTTTTTTAGCTTATATGCTGGATCCAAAAGAAAAAAAAATCACCACTTGCTGTTGATTTGACTGAAGAAGAAAAATGCATAGTATTTGAGTTTGAAAAATCAAGGTACTTGATGAGTTTACTGCTTCCGTTAATTGTTAAATTTCAATCAAAAAGTTTACTTTCCAAAAATTGCTTTTTTTGAGGATGAAGTAACATCAAAGGTTGCAACCTATGAGTGGTGGAGAAGTCAGAAGAATGACATTGAGAAATTTAATGATAAAGTTTTTTTTTTCTGTTGAACAGTTACTTACAGAACAAGCTACTTCAGCAAGTGTAAAGAGTCTATCATATGGATTTGTGCATTCTAAAGTACTTAATAAGTCAGGCATAGATAAAGCATCTAACTTGTATTTCTTTTTAAAGCATTCAACTAACACAACCAACAGTGATGTGATGTGATGTGATGTGATGTGATGTGATGTGATGTGACCTGCAATAAAAACATGAAAAAACTAACGTAATATTGTTTTAACTGGTTGATCTTGATATTTTGATTTTAATAACTGATAATCCAAAAGATTGAAGGGAAATTAGTGTTTTTTTTATTTAGCTTTTATGGCTTTTAGGTTTGATGAGTTTATTCTGTTGTACACATTGTAGTACTATCACCAATTTTTTCTATTAGTATTTTAACAATATATTTGACAAACTCTTATGCATTAGAATCATAATTGGGTACATAGATTACATAAAATTTACATGTGAGACAAATGGATGGTCTTAAAATGAAATAAAAGTATGTTTTAGTTGCCGTCAGTTATGAATTGGGTGTAAAATTATTAATCCACCTGAATTACAATATATTTAGTTTGACTGTGATAAAAACCAAAATAACTAATGTAATAAAAAAATATGTTTTTTTTTCAACCCTGACCTTGTGCTGGTTTAGGGCATGCTTGAGTTGCACGACTTGGGAAGATTTCAATTGGTATTTAATGCCCTCCAAACACCTATGTCAGGAGAATATTCTGGGGTCTACTTTGACCATTGCTCCGTGGTTCAGGTCCCAGAGCCAAAATTGACACATCTGGTCCCCAAGTCCATGATGCACTCCTGCATGTGTAGCCAGGGCTGACCTAGAATCATCCCTTCTTCAATTTGCTTTGTTACAATGAATTTAATGGGGTGTGTTCTTGTCCTTCTTCAGAGGGGTAGCTCGATATTTCCCTCGACTTGTATTTTCTAGGTGGGGCCGGCAAGGGAGACCTTGGCCAAGGAAAGCTGGAGTCTGTCCCTTAAGGCCGGAGGGACTTGGATAGCATGGATAAAGTTGGCTGAGGCTGCAGAGTCGAGGAGGGCCATTAGCTCCTGTTCTCCAATACCTACGATGAGTCTTGGGGCGATTGGCTCGAGGGCCCCCTCAACGGTGCAGTGGAGAGTCAAGATCGTTATTATTTGAACGGGTTGGTCAACCTCTCGTTTCTTTCCTCCTTCTCATTTCCCTGCCCTTGCGATTAGTCCCGTGGTTCCTGACAAGTTGTCTTCCCCTGTCCTTGGTTATTTCACATTGTGGTGCAATTCTTGTTTAGGTGAAACCCAGGGTAAAATCAACATCTTGGTAGCCAATTTTAGCTGGCTTGTTCGAGCGGTCGTCTGGCTTGGATCATACCCTCCTGGGCTGGTCCCGTATTGGGGGTAGTGATTGGAGTGGCGGTTAGTCGGAAGGTTGTCTGCCTACTCGGTCTCGCTCGAGTGCTCGCGTTATTTCTACCATATCCTCAATTGTCCCTGCTGGGGGGTATGCAAGAATGAGCGAAGGTTGAATAGTAGGAGTTTGATTATGAAGGGGATTCCTATGCCTTGGTGTTAGTAAGGATGCAGTCTTTGGTATATCTGCATTTTCTTCAGAACGAAGATTTCAGTTTCTTCATGTGGAGCCTGCTCTTGGCTGTAGAATTGGTGACTAAGGTCTGCCACCAACTCGGTCCCTGCGTAACAAATTATTAGGCGGGGTCGTAGCTCTGCCCAGGTGGATATAAAATACCCATAAGTGTTCCACCAGGTGGCCGCGCCTCCGTTTACCTGGAGTTGTCCGTGTTGGAGCCATGTCCACGAAGGATCCCTGATTCCATTAGTTGGTTTTCGCACTGATCGAAGAACTCGGCTGGATCCTCATGAGAGTGTCCATCGAACTCCGGGAGCAATAAACTGACGAGGTTCAAGTTGGGTGGAGGGAGATGAGCCCTGGGGCTAGACTGTGGTTGGGCCCTACGGTGGTGCACTTGTATTTCAATCCCTCGATGCTCAGTGCTTTCTCCCTCCACCCTTGTCAGACCATGTGGTAAGAATTGGCACAGCTACGGCACATCATGCGTTCTTGACCGTTACCGCTGCAGGTGGGGTGGGCGCATTTCCGTGCTTGCAGCCTACAGTCTGCACATTTGAACTTCATCCCTCCACTTTCTCGGGCTTCGTTCGTCCAGCCTAGGCACCTCCCATGAAATTACTTGTGAATGTGTTGCACTTCAGATAGTACAATCCTTCCCCATTACAATTAGGGGTGAGGCTGTTTTGTGATACCTCCAAGACCTGGGGTGAATTCATACCGCCTTCCTTTGTGTTATTCATAGCCATTTTAGCTTTAAGTAGGGTTTTCTGGGCACCACTGAGTTTTTAGGACAGTCTCAGAACTTTTTTTTTGTGTTAAGGGTATTACTAGTTATCTCAGGGGGCAGCTTTGTATGGCCGTCTACTGACGTGTCCCTAAGTATTGAGCCTCATGTTAAGCGCAAAATAATTGTCGCGTTTAGTTGTAATTACAATGTTCCCACTGGCCTGGGAACACTTTACGCTTACAATCTGAAAGGATTGCTACCTACAGTGCACCTGGTTAGGTTTCTAACCGGCCTCACTGCATACGCCTTGGTGGAGTTGGGGGGGGGGGGGGGAATGGCCTATTCAGTTAGGGGGGAAATCCTCAGGACGTAATGCCTTGGGGTCTCTGTGTACTTGATGGGGCTGCTGATGGGGGGAGACGTTCCTTGGCAGCGGAGGCTGGTGCGGGGGCGAAGTTGTTCTCCTCCTCCTCTCGGCAGCGGCTCAGTCCTGGGCCATTGTGTATACCCAGGGTGCCACGTCAGGGGATTGTCCCTCTACTGGGATAGATCTTGGTCATATAAGAGGGGGGCCGCATGGGCTTGGTTTAGGGTGAGGAGGTCTCTTTCCTCCACCCATGTGGGAGAATGGCATTTGCTGTTATACTCACTCCACAGCCGAGAATGCTGGCTGCTGCTGGGAGCTGGTCCTTCTGGATCAGCGGCCGGACTATGGTGTCAGAGGTTTCTCCCGTTTCCTTTCCCCAAATAGAGACACAAAAGTGCGAGCGATGGTGTTTATTTATCGTCTCAGCTCTAGTTCCCACGACAGTCTCCCAGTTACACACTTGATCTTGGATTGACTGTTTCCTTCTACTGTCTTGCTTTGCCTGCTGAGACTTAGTCCCTATTGCCTGTAGGAGAGGCAGCCCTGGCTCACTCGTTGAAGTCTAACTCTGTGACTCACTCGTGCCTGCCGTGAGTCAGGAGGCACGCGCACATCCAGGTTAATCGACGTTTGCTTCTTTTAGTGTGATGAGTCTGCACTCAGCAGCTAGTAGGCATTGTGAGTGAGGCTCAGCAGCCATGGTGCCTCTAGGACACCAACTGCCTAAGTTTGCCAAAGCGCTGGCCTTTTATACCCTCCCTGAGGGTCTGGTGTGATTTCAAGAAGGGAGGAATTCCAGGAATCACCGACCGCTTCCAGGTACTCCAGTCGGTAGTAGTGCCGTGTGCAACTGGCTGTCCTAGTGGGAGAAGGGGAAGGCGAGGGTAGCGGCCGGTCGGGAAGTCTAGGTTCGCTTCGCCGGTGCACGACATGGTTGCCCTGGGCCACTGGGCCACGTCCTAGATGTCTCCTTGGCATTTACCCATACGTCAACCACTAAAACAACTAAAATTTCCCGGGGTTACATCAAAAATACATCAAATGGCTGTAATTTTTCATGTTCTTTGTTTGTGCCACTCAATTTTCATAAAAGTGACTTAATACTTTCAGGTGGTCCTACAGGAAGAGAAAAGGGGATTAAACAATCCCTTTTTTTATACTTTCTAAATAAGTATCCCACTGGGCCCATATCATTTTTTACTAATATTCTATGCAACTTAATAACTACTATCACAAAGTATAAATAAATGTTTACCCTTAAAGATAAAATAACCCCATTTTAAGTTCCAATTGAAGCTTGTCACACACTCCTCTCTACACTTGGCGATGTAATGTAAATGTCCCCTCAAAACAAAAAAACTTTGGAAGCCTGGTGGATCTCTTAGTTTCAAATACAAAAAAAAATAACAAATGTGATTTTGTCTATATATCTATACCTGTATATTTATTTTACTTTTAATTAAGTGAACATAAACCAACAAAACGTGATCTCAGTAAATAGGTTAAAAAAGTAACTTAACTTACATATATGTTTTGCCAAATATATTAAAAATATAACATTTACTATATGGGTTGGCAAATATGTTAAAACTCTAACATTTGATGTATGGGCCAGCCCTAATTAAAATATTATTATAAGGTTTCCTTTTGCATAGTTAAACAGAATAAGAAACAATAAAAGGTCAAAATAATCAATCCCAGAGTTTTAATTCTTAGCGCTTAAAGTTATTAAAGTAATAGTTTTGTATGTTCCAGTCTCTTCAAAGTAGTAATCTAATTGTCACGCTGTAGACATCACTGAGAATTTGGAGGTATGGAGATATGAAATTAGCTGGCCAAAGGTGACGTGTTACGGGCTACCAGAGTGCCTTAGCCATCCTGGGTCCCCGAGGAAGGGAACAAGGATGCAGTCGTCATGCTCGCTCCAGGCTCTAAAACCCTGTCTGTGAACAAGCCCAAATCCAAAATGGTAAGAACTGGTTAACAGACAGTCAGTAAATGGGCAAAAATGCCCACCAAAATACCGCGATGGTCGGGGAAAAAAGGTTGGCGAAAACTCACCAAACAGGGAGTAGCTCGTAGCGCTCAGGAAGGTATCCCGCCAGAATGCAGGGCGAAGAAAAGTGCTGAAAACGTGCGGTTGCCACGGACGCTTCCATAAATTAGGATAATTAGGAATTTAGCAAAGTATAACAATATCTACTAGACACACAGACTGACTAATTACTGACAAACTGACAAGCTGACTACGTTTTCGTACGACAACCGACTGAATTCTTGCTGTGTGCTGGCCGAGGATCCAAAGTGGTCAGTCTACTAGTGCGGCACGGAGTCCCCTCGTGGCGGGAACGGTACTTAATTAAAATACGAGCTTGATTTCGAAAGAAGGGGGGTTGGTTTGGTTCCCGGGCCGAAAGGTTCGGAATATTTCCGAGTGGATGGCAAAGAAACACCGGCATCGATATCTTGATGTTGTGGTAAGCGGCCCGAGCGGAGCACCATATCTTAGGTGGTGGCAGAAACAGAACACAAGTTGACTTTGTGCAGCTCGCATGAGTGCTCTGTTAAAACAAGAGGGTTTATGGAAGAGACTGGTGTAGCTATCTGGCGGGTCAAGAAAGAACTACAGGTTAATGCTTGTGGCGTGAGTCGCCAGGTGGCAGGTTGAGCTTGACCACTGCTCGGAGGAGTTGCTAATTTTGCCACAAGAGGGCAGAGACGGTATGTCTGGACACTGGTGTTCAGAACTTGAGACAGGTCACCCCTGCTCGGGGTTAAAGACCGGTCAGTGCTCTGGGCAGTGTTCGCAGGAAAGCCTGGTGAAGGCATGGGGGGGGGGGGGGGGGGGGGGGGGGGGGGGGTGTTTGGAAACTGCGATGACTGGGAACGAGGCTCTACTGAGCCTGGAGATGTGACTGAGGGTTTGGTAAAACAACTCGCGTATGTGCCTTGAGGTGTTTGCCTTAGGAGATCTCCAAGAAAAACAGGGCCCTGGGAAAACACAGGGATAAGCCGTCTTGATCACGGCTCGGAGGAGAATTACAGGCGACGGGCGTGCATCAAAGCAGGGATAAGACACAAGATGGCACGCAAAGACTCGGCAAAAATCATATCTAGCGCTGGAGAGATTGGGGAGACTAGTCTGACAAAGATTAAGTGGAAGTGTGCAGAGAGCAGAAAAAGTTTAAGTTTAGTTATAAAATTACTGGTAAAACTATGTTTCAAAATTCAAATTTAAAATTGGGCCAAAAATGCTAATTGGCAGCACAAGCTTTGTTAAGGAATGAGTGGTTATAACATAGATTTTGCATCATTCAAAACCGAAGGAAAAACTTGAAATAAATTGTGATTTTTAGGTATTCTTGATACAACAGTTTCCTCATATTAGTTGATTGTGGAATCTCCATTAACTTGTAACACAGATTTATTAGCAAGATTTAATTTTTTTGTGGAAGGAAGTAGTTCCATTTTGGGCCTTCCATTATAAATGCCCGTTAACATAACACTTAATGTTAATTTTCCCTTGCTGCAAGAGCAACATATAGCATTTTAAGTAGATACTAACTGAAAACAAGTACCTACTATGTAGTGCCTACAATTAAAATTTTTCTATTACTAAAAGAGTTAATTGTATAAACATGTTGTGATTACAGGACATGCATTTAAAAAATAATTTCTAGAGCAATCAGGGTCTGGCTGGGTTCTGTAAATGGTTATAAACCTTAGATTTTCATAAGGTGCAACATATTTTGACAAACATATATTTATGGTGAATGTGTATATACTTTAAATGAGTAAGGAAGAGTAATTTCAGTGACAAACCATGCTTATCAAAATAAATAAGGCAGTTTATTTTTACACATAGCTTACATAAATTCAGAAACACTACAGAATCAAAGTAATCAATGCTTTAACACGCACATATTATATTTAAATAAAGTACATACTTCAAATTTACCATGATTCACATACTTATATACCTTTCATACAATTAAATACTTAAGAAAAGGTTAACTGCATGAAAAAATAAATATATTAATATTGTTTCACATAACAATAAATTAGAACAAATTTTATGTAGTAAATATTGACAACAAAAATTATTACACAAAAACAATAATGCAGCAAGCTATTGCATTCATTGCATTTCTTATATCACTAAAATAACAACCCCTGAAATATTTAAAACTTTTATTTTATATAAATTTATGTTAATTTAAATTCATACATAACTTCATATAAGTATAAATGCTAAAAAATAAAATATTCATGTTTGGTTATTTTCCATAAAAACCATCAATGAATTTCTGTGTTTTTAACGGGGTCACAACATCTACTACTCTCCTTTTACATTTGCAAAATATTGCCGATATTTGGCCTTTACATTGCAAGTTAAAATATTAAAAAAAAAATTATTAATATTTAAGTTATGAAAATTGGTAAAACAAAAAATCTAACATATTGCTACTGATTGGTGTACCTACCTATCTTATTTTATGTTTTGTAGTATTTTAAGTTCTTTAATTGGTTTATCATTTTGACAGTAGTGTCACATTAATATAGTATATTAAAGTTGTTTATTGTTTATCAAATAAACTTGTAAATATTTATAAAAATTAACAATTATAAATTCTATTAACAATATATATACACATTTGTAAGTCTTCTAGTAACTTAATTCATAAACTTATGTTTTCCTAAAGAACACACACAAATCACCAATTTCTTAGTTTCTTTTTTTGCATTCTTACAAAATTTTATAGTTATTGCAATCAAGTGTCACCTAAAATGTTTCGATATTATAATAATTATTAAAACACATTATTTCTGTTATACAAAACCTAGAAGTTGAATGACGTGAATACACTTATAAATTAAAATTAATTTAAATTTCATGATTGAGTTAGAACACATGAAAGACTCACTATTAGAAAATTTTTATTTTCTATTTTCAATTTATGAAAACCCTTATGTAAAAAATATGCTATGAAGACAAAACCATTCATACAGCTTTCACATTGCATTCCAATCAACTTGAATGCTAATACACCATTACAAATGTATCAAAGTGGTTATTAAACAGCAATAGTGAAGTATGCATTCTTCCAAATATTTGTTGCCTGGTAAATGCAATTAATACTTTTACTCAAACAAAATTATTCTGTTGTATGGTAACATGTTCAGAAATACATTTTTTTTAATGTGAACGTGTTCATATACAGAATGCACAACATGCACTCCCAACATTTTCCCTTAAATATTTCAGATTTTTTTTTTTTTAAATATTTCAATTTCTTCATATCAGCAAGCTGTTAAATTCTAATCTAAAATATTATTGAAAACATTCTTTAGACACTATTTTACATCAGACCATGATCTTTGATGCAACTGTGTGCCATGTTTTTCCAGAAACTTTTGAACATAATCTTTCCTTGGTACTTTTTTCAGACGTATAACACCTTTGAAGAACTGTCAGACATTCACTAGTTCATCTCGTAACCACGGTCTTGGCTTGACATGGTGTCTTTTGGATTTAATTATTTTTGATTTTTGAGCTCCTTATACACTTGAAGTCTTAAAGGATTTCTCTGGTGCATGACCAGTGTGTGCAGAAGTACAGTAAGTCCCCGGTTTACGTCGGGGTTACGTTCCTGAAAACCGCGACGTAAATAGAAACGATGCAAAATGAGCCATGTTTCATGCCACCGGCCGACCACGGCCCAAGGTCGGCCGGAAGCGCTGGCATACAGACGTGACAACGGGCAATTTTATCAGCAAATTACAACCGACAGCGTGGGAAACAAGTCCAACTAGTACTTCTCAGCTTTATAGAATGGCTATTTAACCAGCTGCTTTATTACCTTTATTGATTGAAATATAAAAACAGATATATAGTCGTTTGGAAGACATCTTATGAAGAAAAAATCATAAATTGCAGTGAGCTGATACTGTAGGCCTACTACAAACGCATTTAATCACGATAAAGTTAACAACGGCACGTTTAAAACTCCGGCCAACTCAATGATATCATAGCGACTGAAGTGTAGAGCTGTAGCAAACCGTATGTATTCGTTACTGAGTAACGGGTGCGGCATCTAGTAACGAGTAACGAAACGTTACACACGAATGCATTTCGTTACTCGCATTTTTCGTATGTTTTACGCATGCGCGCGCTTACTCGTTACAAAGAACGATGTTTGTTTATTAAGAAAAGTATAATTTGGAAATTCGTCGTCCAAGTTTTTTACTGTTTATTAAAGGCATTGTGTGTGTAGACAAAGTTTGAGATTGGAACAGAAACAACGTAAGAAAGTATTTTTTTTACAAATTATAAATATGTATGTTTTTGTTTTTTATTATCGCGTATTTTCACGTTTTTTTGTTCTTATCTTAAAAGAGATATTATAATAAAGCTGCTCTAATGAGATTTTATTGTTTCTTGGTTAACAAAAGCTGTTAATTATCAAATACTTTTAATTGTTTATATTCAATTTATTATCATTTACGCGACGTCATACTGTACGCGTACGAAATACGACTCGATTCGTTGCTGTTACATAACATAGCATGTTATGCGGTATCAGAAGTAACGAGTAACGATACGAAAGTAACGAGTACTAATTGTTATAGTAACGAATACATACGGGTACACTTTTTTTAGTTACTTTTACACCTCTACTGAAGTGCCAAGGAGTTGGACGAAAAGGGGTAGGAGAAAATGCTGTGTCGTTGCGGGAAGTAGATAACACTTCTACGTGGGTGGCCGAGCGGGCGGGCTGGTAGTATTGCATCACCGCGCGGAGAGCAGGAAGCGTCCCTCATGATGTATGATAAGTTAAGGCGGTGAACGTGTAGCTTACGCTACATAGCATAAATTAACTACCGAAGGAAACAAAGAATTATAAACGAATTATATACGGTGTTTTGGTTACAATAAAGATTTACGGTCATTGTAAACGACGTTATTGTGAATCGGTGACAACTTAAATTGAAACATGAGTACTCAAACATTAGCGACGTTAATCCGAAACGACGTAAATCGGTACGACGTAAATAGAGGACTTACTGTACTAGGAAAACTGGTGATATCTGTTCCTACAGAATTTATATTGGCATATCGTCTTTTCCAAAGTCAATTTCTTCATCTTCTGATAAACTTTCATCACTGGCTACAACCAATTTGTCCAAATTTCTATCTTTTATTAATGAAAATTTTCCTTTATCCAAATTAATTAAAAGCTTGCTAACTTTAGCTAGTTCCATAGTATCATCATCTTAAAGACAGTAAATAGTATTGTCTAAGCACACAAATATCATGACCCATGAATGTTGCTAACGCATCTAGCTCATGCGTTCGTAGATTTAAAGGCTGTGTCACATGCTTTTGGAGTTTGGTTGATGTAAGAGACGGATTTTGAACTCCGCTGGCTACAGCCATTTTTCTAAGAACAACATGTGCTCTATAATGTCCAGATTCATGATGGAAAGATGGAAACCAATACGGGTTGTTGCTGCTTACGCTACATTCTTTCCTCTTCTCTACAAGCAGATTAATTGTTGACTACAAATCTTCCGTGATGATAAAGAGGACTTTTCTGCCCATCTTACCCCTTGTTTCGATTCTTCGCAGTTTCTTTGTTAGTGTTTTCTCAGTGCCTGAAAGTGACTTAAATGTGTGAGTATCTTGATTAATGTTGGAAGTTTTTTTATATCTTTCAGGTGCATGTACTAAACCTCCCCAACATGCCTACAATTCAGAACAAGTGTTTGACAGAGAGTTACTCAGTTAGTTGCTTGAAACTATTCACTTAAGGCTGCTTAATGATTTGAAAGCACAAGCACACACTCTCTTTGAGCAAATATTTTTTTAAAACTACAATATCTTTGGCAAGAGGATGCTTTTGGGGAGTGTTCAACTTGCGCTCTTATAGAGTTTGATGTGCTTTACTTGCCATCTCATTCGTTCATTTAAGCTCAACCAGTTCAAGAAAACTGTTTATAACATCAACAGAATGTCTAAGGATATTGTCTTGCATGAATGATCCTTTCAGTACACATGCACATTTATTGATAAGATTGTCCTAGTTGTAAAGCTAGTGATGGATTTTTGAAAGTATTTGTTTCAAAATTGCAACCATGAACAACCTGTACACTTTTTTTTACCGTCTGATATTTTGATGGTGTTATGCACTCTGTGTCTTCACTCCAGCATTAATAGTTTTTCAATTCCAACATGAATCTGACAAGTTCCCTGCATCAGTCTGCAACCATGCGGTGATGTCTCTATTTATGGCCTAGTTTTTCTAATAAACTTTTACCAAAAGCTTGGATGAGTTTATCAGTAGCAATTTATTGAAAAACTCTTGTCATGTGTCATTTTACTTATAATCAAACATCTACAGCTACTGCTTAAGTTTTTTCCTGTGGGAATAAGTAGTGCACTCCTTGCTTGGACACTGCGATCCCTGCCACATGTTTTTCCAACGTTAACCTTATTCTTGCATTTTAATTGATGCCTAGCAAGTTTTTCTTAACATAAAATTCACTACAGTTTTTGCAAGGTAGATATATTGTCGGCGTAGTAGGTTCTTTTGGTCGCCTCTTGGAGATAAGTACTCCTGCACCTGTTAAAAAAAGAATAGTGTTGAAACAGGCCACAGACTCTTAAAGTAGAAATTTTCTCCTTGTTTCGGCACTGTTATTGGTCAGTGAGAGAATTTGAACCACTTCAATTTCATTGGAATGTTTCCTTTCTCAATGGAGGAACAATTTTGCTTGCATTGTTTTGCAGTATACACAGAATAACTTCTTATCCCACTTACGTTTATTTCCTGTATTAGATACAACCATTGTAACAATATTTGTTGAATCACTTTTAATGTTTTAGTAATCCCATTCGATGGACTTAAGGTTTCTGAGAAATTTTCATATGTTAGATATTGTGAAGTTTTTGCTTACTGAGTAATGTTACAAGGTAATGATGTGTTCTCACTTGTAATTTGGCATTATTGTCCGATTTCTGGTTGAAACTTATACTAGCCATTTGTCTTTGACAATTTGACATGCATTCTGTGTTCTTTATGGTGTGTTGGATACCTGTAATTGATACTTCATCATATGAAGTATCACATCTTTCTCTTGTTCCTTAAAAATTTGTTGAACAAAATGAGAATTAGTATTACAATTGTTTGCAGTCATCCGTACAGGTGCGGATACATCTTTTGATAAACTAACTTGTTTTTCATATAAACTGTCGATGTATTGCTTACCGCACACTCCTCTTTTTTCTATGGAGGATGAGTAGGGAATTGTTTCGTCCACAGCTGCAGCTTCATCCTGTACAATCAACGCATAATTTAGGACTCATAACTAAACTAAGTTGTTGTCAGATTGCCCAATGTTTGAAGTTAGTAACATGATCTGAAACCACCATTCTTACAATATAATAGTTACCAAACTGCCCAATAAATGATAGGGATGATATGATTTAATGAATCAGGGAAACACAGAAACATTTAAATCAAAATGAGGAACTATACCTAAAGTATATTTCAAATAAAGTTAGACCTATTTTAACAGGTACGGCATTGAATGTTCAAAATTCAAAAATTTAATATTCTTATATATACATAAAAAAAATTATTAATATTTTATTACCTAAATTAATCTGTGTTTAAGTTTTTATACTTCACAATGTTCACCTGTCAAAGTATGAATGTATTTTCCAATATGTGCAAAAGAATTTTCACCTTATATGAAATAGATTATACATGACAGTAGCGTAGTTGACAGAACGTGGGCAATATGAATATCTTGATTTTTATTTCCGGGTAAGGCATGGATAATTAAGTTAGTATACTTAAGCTGTATCCTGATGAGCCTCCCATCACAAAATAGGGACTTTATAAGAACAAATAAATAACATTCCGTAATAGCCCTCCCCTTAAAAATTTGTTATAAAATTATTTTGTCACTATTAAATCATAAAGTGTGCCTTGAGTATTCTGAAAAATGTCACATGAAGATAAAGTTGTATCTGTTGCATATCCAGTGGATTCCAGATGCTTCTGTTTTTCCGACATTGATTTTTTTATATGCAAGCATAAATTAAATTAGTACAGTTGATAATCAATATGTATCCAACTATTTTAGAATAAGTTGTCATGAAAATCTTTTTTGAGGCTTTGAAGCTTGGTATATAATGGTACAGAAGTGTTGAGACAATCAGAAATACTGTCAGTACAGTGTACTGTAATAATGCTTAGTGAAATGCAGAGCGAAGCATCGGTTACTTTAACCATCTCAATGCAGCTCCAACCCGAGAACTGAGATTATCATTCTTATCAGTGCCGCGAAAGCCTGCGATCAACTGAAGTTGTTAACATTTGTAATACAAAATTAATTAACTACGAAAAAATTTGTAAAATGCTTTTGTATAGTCGACATACAAGATTAAATATGTATAGTATCCATAAAAAAAAAATTCAAGTGGTTTTACATTGACAGCTTATTTTATGTGGTATTGTAAGTTGAAATAGTTGACATTCTAATAATAAGTGAGGGAGGTGTTAGGTCTTACTGCTTCAATAACTAAACACAGATGTTAAACATGTGTTAGTATTGGTAGTGCACTGCTTTTAAAAAACAATTATGGTTTTAACAAGCAAAATACATTGTTTCATTAATTGTGATTAAAGGAAAAGTTACATCGAATTTCTTTCGTTCACGTAATTGAGGTTTGGAATATTTATGAGAATATATTGTAAAATAAACTTACCTCCAGCATCTATTATTCGAGCACGTCAGTTGGCCACCAAAAAAAAAAACCTTTCACTTTGTCAACTTTAGTTCTAAATGTTGAACAGGCAAGCAGAATGCCATCTTCTTCAAACTGCACCAGATACCAATCTGAAAATAACCACATAATACAGCCAGTATTGAAGTTAAAGCTTTAAGATGTAAAGGGTTTTACATACAATTTAAGAAATGTCTCATCAATTTAATATTAAAACATAAATAAAAATATTTTGCTATATGTTATACTATAAGTTTTACTTTTTCTCACAGAACAATTTTATCAACAGGCCCTAATGAAAAATATGTTCCTATATTTTGTGATTTGTTTTAGGTTAGGGGCACTATCCATAAAAATATATTAGCGCAATTTTTACTCATTATTCACTCAATTTTTAAAAATACTAACTTTATTATTGGTGTCAGCTTATCTCCGTGACTTAGGGGGTGAGGGCAAACGTCGGCTTATGGTGCGCAGGTTGTGGTATGTTTGTGTTGTGTCTTTAGGTGTAAGTTTAGCTTAGTTTAGTATATAAACCAGCACTCGAAAGGTCTTTTGAAATAAAGAGAAAGAGAGGAGAGAGAGAGAGAGAGAGAGAGAGAGAGAGAGAGAGGGAAGAAGATGTAAATAATTTTAGAAATGAAAACAAAAGATATAAATTAGCATTCATAATTAGTGTGAGAAATTTGCACGAGTGAAATTCTGACTATTCAGTTTTCATCATTTGCCCAACTTAGCACCACTAGCCAAACTTCATACCTATACACATAAAATGTGTTCATAGAAAATGGACATACCTACACATATAAATATATTTGTGATTTATTTTAAATATTTGTTATTTGCATGCAAATATAAGCTAATGCTCATATAAGTAGGCCCTATATTTAAAAAAAAATCCTGTTTTGGAAAACGCTTCACACATTTTTTTTATAAAATAATCAGGTAATGAGTATTACGGAATGATAAATTTATCTAGCATGGTCTTTCTTTGGAAAAACTCGTATTAATGGCTTTTTGTAAAATTAGCTACTTAGTATGAAGTGTATTTATTTTTAACTCAGCACTTAAAAAGTAGTTTCACGCAAGTGAATGTACTTTTAAAGTTAATTATTAACCAATTTTATGAACTTGGTTGATTTCTGCTTCCATAGAAATGTCTCATCAGCCTGCATAAATGAAATTTTACAGGAGCAAACACAAAACCATAATATACCTAATACATCAACTAGTCGTAACCCAATCAGAGGATGTAAGTAGCATTTAGGAGTCCTAAAATTTAAGAATTTTTGAATGATTAAGACAGTTTATTTCAATTAGTTAAGCAAGTATTCTTTTGGAAGGTTACTTTCAGATTTTTATTATTATATAATATCAAGAATGATATAATCTTTCAGTTATAAAATGCAAAGTTATCTTCAAGAATTTCAAAGCAAAGATTAAGTTTGTAAATACACAGAGTACCGTTAAGTAACTGATTAATTAAGTATTTTACCAGCCTTATGTTTCGGACGTGTATTACTATAGTTAAAGTTATATTTTCAGTATCTACGGTACTGTAATACATATTGAACTTAAAGTCATAAGAAATATTAAGAAGATATTTGATGTTAATTTACTATATTTATCAAATAATTAATACAATAAGATATTAAAGTGCTTCGAAAGACAGATATGACTGTAAATGGAAAGTTGTTATCAGGGTGTCTACAGAAGTGACAAAATCAATTTTAGCGACTTTTTAGTGACCTTTTCAGTGACTTTAACTGACCTAAATGGCAACTATTTTTTTCAGATTTTTTTGTACCTTTGACTTTGTACTTTTGACTAAACTAATTGACACTTTTACAAAAAAATTATACATTAGGCATAACAATTATGCCTAAAAACTACCAATGACCACCAAAATTTAAAATGACATGTTATCCAAATGAGAAGATTGTGTATTTACTATACTTACTTTCTGAAATTAAAAAATTCTACAACATGATTTGCCTACACTGATACAACACTTCAAAGGTAGGCTAACATATATTATTATTGATATATAGATGTTATACTAGTTCGTCAACTTCTGTCAATGAATCGTCTCTTTTTTAATGTTCATCTCACAAATAAATAGTGTCTATAAAGTTCTAACTGGCCTATAATACTGATATGAATAAATAAAACCTTGGAAAAAGACACTTAATTTTGTAAATGATTGCACACAAAGTTATACCTATGTATATCAGTCTTCTAAACAAAAACAAACCTTTTTTTTTTTACTTTTTTATGTTTTTTTCTTCTTCAGATTTGTTATCTTGAGTTCCAGTGCCTTTATCTCTTCCTTACTCGCTCCACAATTCTTTTTTTACACATTTCCAGTTCCTTCAATTCTGAGGTTTTTCTTTTCTTCTCTTGTTCTTCTGCACTCTTTTTCTCCTGTTTGGATTTTAGAGCTTCTTGTCATCTCTCAGATGCATTTCTAACAGCAAAAATTAAAGATTTTGTAATAACCAGGTCAGATAATTTCCCAACTAAAGAAATTGCATCATAAATACTGCGTAGAGCAACTAGAGAGTCTTCCTCTAAATTCTCTACAAGGCACTCCTTGTAGACAGACAAGCCTCTTTCTACTGCAGCATTCCCATGATACATGACCAGTATTTTCTGGAAAAATGTAATCAACCTACTACTGTCCATTCTGGAATCTGCATGTAGATTGACAAGGAATGTATCTAATTTTTATGTTTTCCTGTCAAATTTTTTCACAGCATTTTGGACTTCTGGGTTTTCACAAAATCGCAGGTACTCTCTCTTGACACAGTCTGCATCTGATGCTGCAATCTGATTCTTTTCTACAGAAGCTTCAAGTGCAATATTAATCCTAGAAGTTCTCAAAACTTCACTTGAAATAATAGTAGGAGACAGGCAGAATGCTCCCTTAACAATTTTAAATTTCAAAGGGCATTTCAGGCAGAGTTTGCCAAAAAGATGTTGGAGGAATGTTTTGCATTCATTTTTGAAGAACATGATTTCAACATCTTTACAATTCTTTAATGCAGACTTTGCACCAAATCCAATGTCTACATTTTGTACAGATTTATGAAGTTAAAGATCTTTTGGATTGAGAGCAATCATTTTGGTTGCACTGCTGCAATCAGCTAAAACAGACTTCTTGAAAAACCTACAAGCTAAGCTATACACCAAAGAGTGTAGTTCCTCATACAGAAAAGGTAGCAATGGGTCATTGGACTGAAATATAGTCAAAAAAGGTTCCAACTGCAAGGAAGCTGACAACATGAACTCTAGTTTTGGCAAAAGCAATGGATCAGCCAAAAATAATTTTATCTTCAAAAAGTTCTCAGAGTCAGGTGGATGCTTTTCAACAGCAGCAACATACTTCTTTAGGAACTGCAACATCTCGATGGCCCTCTTCAAAACTATGGAATTTTCCACCCATCTTATTTGACAAAACTTTAAGGGAAACAGTACAGAGCTAGTGACCTTTGTGTATGCTGAACGCCTTAATGGAAAGTTCTTGAAATATTGGTACAGAGCAAGAAGAAACTCGTGTACTTTCCAGCCAGATTCTTTATGAGCTGTCTTGTAAGCCCCTTGCACAATGTGCAGAGAGCATGTCCCAACATCAAATAATTTTCTTTCGTCACCATCATCTGACAAACACTTCTGCTGTATATCTCTGAGGAACTTCAAATTTACATTAGGACCATCTAATGAAATCTGAATGATATTCTGTAAACACAATCCCCATTTAGTGATCCCCAACATAAATGCATTGACCAAGTACTCTGCAGTGCCACTGTTTAGGAAGACAGACGTTAAATAACGTCTACTGACTTCCCCTTTAAGATGATCCCAGTACCGAACAACAAGATCCATTTGACTTTTCTGAGCAACTTGATTTAAACTTTTGTTAAATGAAAAAACTGTACCATTTTAACATCATCAACAAGATTTTTCTGAAAAAAGGACCCAAGTCTATAGGTAATCACATATGATAATTTATCTTTGTGCATTTTGAAATTTTGGGCCACTGCACTGTCTGGAAACATCAAAGCAAACAAATCACTTGTACAGCCACCACTTCTTTTGGAAGTGTGACACATGACACAATTTAAAGACCAGAGTATTTCTGCCATCTTAACTTCATCTTTAATAAGTAGGGATAGTGATTTTTCGTTTTCGTGAAATAGATGCGAAAATATGCTAAATTATATATTTTCCGCTATAAAATGCGAAATCTAGACTATTCCCAGATAAATGCGAAATCAAGGTAAAAAACGTAGATTCGTCTTCACTCTACACAATTTATTTACCGATTGTATTTCGTTTCAGTTCAGTATCAACCGAAACCACCATTTTATGGCGTATTCAGCACAAGTATCTTATTGTCACGTCATTCACAACAACTATTGTTCGTAAATATTGAATGAAGAATGGCCATCCGTGCCTCACGATTGTAAACAAAGCAAAGAATAACTAGCTGGAAGATTGTCCGTCATCTTGCAGAGTACAAGTTTTTAGGCCACCATATTGCGACATCTCTGCTTCGCCGCGCCCATTTTCTGGCTGTGTTTCACGTGAAAGCCGCATTCTTGTGTAGTCTGTGGAAGGTGGTGTGTTTACAAATTGTGCATACTCGTGAATGTGTTGTATACTGTTATTTCTCGTGGTAAAAATGGGACGGAACGTAATTTACATTCGCGATCGCATAAATGAATACAAAAGTGAACAGTTCTACGAAAGTGATACAAATATTTTAATGTGCAAATTATGTAATCGCCGTCTGGAGTGTAAAAAAAAAAAAGATGTACTTGAAAAGCACATTAAATCTGAGGGACAACAGGCTGCAAAAAAAAAGATTCACCGAGAACTCGGATGAAGAAAAAAAGTATGTAAAACGGCAAGCAACTGTTTCTGGCATGATCGAAAACCAAAAGAAGGCGAAAATTGAAAAAACAAGTTTCATTCACGACACAGTGAACATGTGTTTGGAATCGAATATACCTTTCCACAAGTTGAATCACCCAGCCGTTCAGGAATATTTTGCAAAATGTAAGTATCATGTAAACTATGCTTTCACTGACTACAAATTGTATGGTTATGTTTTTGTGTGGATCATGTCAGTAAATTTTCAAATGCACAGGTCTGTCATGTAGTTCTAAAATCTTACTGAAAAGATGAGAATCGGCATCAATAAAACTAAGCAGTTGGCCAGAACTATTACGATAACTTGTTTTGTGCCTACTGCTAGATGAAAATGTTAAAACTTTAGTATGCTTACTACAGTTTTCAGTTTACTTAATGCAAAATAAAATATGAAAGTAGTGACAACATAGGCCCACTCTGTTTTATAGTTTAAGTGGATGTTGAAATTTATACTGTGTCACAGTTTAAGTAACATTGTAATTGTTTGACAGATATGTACCTGGTTCAGGAGACTTGCCTGGTGCAAGCACACTGAAAAGCAATTATGTACCAGTTTGTGGAGAAGAGATGAAGCTTAAAATCAAAGCTGAACTAAAGACAAGTCAGTTGTAATAGTGGCAGATGAAACTTCTGATAACAAAGGCAGGTGCGTATTTGCCATTTTATTTAGGACCATGACACCAACAGCTGAACAAGAGGTTTATTTGGCAAGTTTCTCATTCCTGGAGAAGGCAGATGGAACAACATGCAGTCAGTCGATTATTGACTGCATCAAGGAGTATGGCATTGGGTACAGTAATATCGTAGGTTTTGTTTCTGATTCAGCATGCTATATGGGGAAATGTTTCCAAGCATTACAAACCATTGTTGGGGATATTCTGCTCCTTTTTCAGTGTTTTGCTCACAAACTAAACTTAGTTGGGGACATATTTTTGAAGGAATTACATAGTTTAAACCTACTTGTATCAAAACTTAAGACGGCATTTTTGCACTCCAGAAAATTGAGAAACAAGTACGTACTTAAACTTTATCCAGGAGAAATATCCTTCCCTCCCTTCCCTCTTGTTTCTTGCACCAGTAATAACTCGCTGGAACTCCTGGTTTAAGGCTGTGCAGTACTTAAACACATACGTCGATGTGCTTGCTGATTTTTTCAACAACCTTGAAGATGAGAGTCACAGCAGCAGTACTGCTAGTGTGATTTCAATGTTCCAGAACAGACAATCAGCTGCACAGTTGAAAATAGAGATTTCATTTGTATCCGAGGTTTCTTTAAAGATTTCAGCATTGATAAACACACTTGAAGGGTCTAAGTATCAATATGGGCACAAAATTTGGGATGAACTAAAAGCTGTTAGTTCTGCATTAGATAGGTATGCTCATGGCTATCTGCCATTAGAAACTGGGAGGTTGGTCAAGGCATGCACTTTCACTAATGTAACCACCAAAGAAAAAATAAAGGAACAACTGAGAGAGTGCATGAAGAAGTGCTCAGCAAAACTAGCAAAGCACATGGAGAGAAACAAGACGAACGATTGTTTCATGGCAGCAAGTAGCTTGTTTGACCCAACAATTTCTGGCCAGATGTTAAACTTAAATCTGTAATCCCTGGAGGAATGTAAGAACGAAATTCCATTTTTCACATGCTTGTCAAGAGAAGAATTTTTTGAAGGCTATGAAAAATTTCATGCTCACCTTGTGACCAACATCAGAAACGGTTGTGGAGTTGATTGTCTGCAAATGTTGCTAGCTCTAAAGCTGCAGCATGAGAAGTTTTCTGCTGCTGCCCTCAAATGTTTGTGGACTTCTACTAACAGTGTGGATGCGGAGCGGTTCTTCAGCAGATACAACCTTATTGTAACAGATTGTCGCTATAGGATGAAAGAAGAAACTGTGGAAACTTGTTCCATGCTAAGTTTCAATGCTGCTGTTTCAGTGGAATAACATTATTTGTGCACTCTACATCAACTATGGCCATGAACATGGCTAAAAAATATTTATTGTAATTTTAAGTATTCAATTTATTGCACTCATAAGTGCTAAAATGTTGTTTGGAAACTTGCCAAGATAGGCTATCTTTGTAGTTGTGCTAGATCTTTATTTCTGTGGTTGTTAATAATTAATATGTATATTATTTAATGCTTTTTAAAAATATACTTTTCTTCAGTAATGTAAAATGAGAGAATTGGCTAAATCTTGTTTTTTAAAATGCTAGAAAATGCTCAATTTCAAATTCAAAATGCTAAATGTTACAGTATTATTTTAAATGCTATAAATCACCATCTCTATTAATAAGATATGGTTTGATGTCTGCAATAAGTTTACAATCTGAAATACGGGAACAAGTAGTGCCTGCAACTGATGCACTGGTAGGGCTTAATTCACAGGTCAATGGAGGCTGTGTACTGGACGTACTTGTCTGGGCCAGCAAAGTGGAAGCACCAGAAGTGCCAGATGTACTTGGTTTGGATAAATCATCTTGATACCATGCTGTGTCTCTCTGTTCTGTGTTTAAGGATAGTTTACTGGAGAAATTTATTGTTGACTGTTTAGCAGAAAGAAAGCCAACCACTAACTGCGAGTGACGTTTCCCTTTATCATGTACTTTTACCGAGTTGACCCCTGCATGAGAAACATCAAAATCTGTCCTACAAGTACTGCAATGAGCTCTGAATTTGTCACATTCAACTCGCCTTAACCACATTTTCCACGTACTTGCAAACGGTTGGTCATATCAACTTTCTTGAAAGCTACACTTCCCTGGCATTTTAATTCAACCTTAAGACCCAACTGGCCTATTTACATTATAGAGAAACCTGTGGTTCAAGTCCAATTTAGTGAAAAACCAACTTCAAGTTCTATAACACAAATTAAGGTTCATTTCTCACAAACTTCTATTTATCCATTGAGCTAGTTTTTTTTTATTTCGAAATCGCAAAACAGGTTAAGCACACATTTGTACGTAATTTGCGGAACTATCACATTTCTTCGATTTTCGGCAATGTATATGCAAATAAAGATCACAAACACGTAAACAAAAACACATTTTGAGTTATTTTATGACACACACGAAGTCCCGTACTTTACTACATAGATAAGTTCCCAGTGATATTATTTACGTAAGTTTTTACCAAGTGTGACAACAAATAGACACGGAGGCGGAAAGCATCGTTATCGTAACAAGTTGTACGTACCATATTTACTCGCACAATTGTCGCAGCAATTTTACAAAATTTTATGAAAAAAGTTAGGTGCGACCATTGAGTAAAAAATAATTTTTTTTTTAAATGTAAAACTTGTTTATGACATTCTCACACAAAGATTTCCCATTAAATGTGATAGAACGTTTCAATCCTGCCATTTTCTTCGTACTGTCTTTAGTTTACGTTGGAATAAATTATTTGTTAATAAATTACCATTTATTTATTTAATTAACATGAATACGAAGTTTCTGATGTGTAAATTCTCTTCCAGTTAAATTTTCAATCATTTTTTCCATCGCCGCTGTGTTTGGTTATGTTGATGCATGTATAGCGTGAGCGCAGGTAGTCGAATATGGATATTGATAGGTCACCGCTGTGTTTGGTTATGTTGATGCCTGTATAGAGTGTGCGCACGTAGTCAAGTACAGATATCGATAGGTCGCCGATTGCGTTCAGCGCGCGCACTCTGCCTGGTTCCAAGTAAACTATATTTGATAGCCCGCACTCACATTCCTTCCTACCACACGGCCACGCCACATGAAAGCAGGCTGTTCGGATCGCGCCTCAGTCGCCGTCAATAAATTAGTGTGCGACGATTATGCGCTGGCGACGATTATACGAGTAAATATGGTAGTATACTGTAACATCTATGATTTGAAAACCTCTGAATCCTTGTACAAATACGAGACTTTTCATTCGTCAGGCATTGCTAGACTCGTATGGCCTGTGTCCTAAAAAACAAAACAACGAAAACGAACATAGCATGACAATCAGCTTGGGATGGCATTGAATTTCACCAATGCGTTTCATGATATCTTATTTCAGCACTTTGTTCTTCTATCGCAGGCCAAACCATACTAAAGAAAGAAAAATACGGCTGTGCCAATTACACAGTCACTTAGTGTCCAATAATTACACAGTCACTTAGTGTCCAATAAATACACGTGAAAATACGTCAATAGAAATATTTTTCCCGAGCTTGTACCGAATTCCGTGACTTTCGTGACTTGTAGACACCATGGTTATGTAAAAGAACAGAAAATTAGAGAGGTAAAATACTAATACTAAAACCTCTAAGTAAATAGTCAAACAGATTTTGACGGTGAAATACTATTTTATGCGATCGTCATCAACCTCAAGCAGAGTGTCATTAACTAGATCCAGCTAATATTACTAGAAACCAAAACTGCGGGCAACTACGGTTTTCTGCGAATATCGGCAGACAACAAAAGAGCTCTCAACAAGTTCCTGCTACTATCAATAGAGATTATGACTACTAGGAACCACAGTTTGCTGCGATGAGTCATCTAAGAGACCTCACTGTTTGACCTTCGATAGTAAGATTACCGAATCCATACACCCAGGAGAGTAGGAAATCAAACTAGGTAACATCTCTGAACTTCAGTAGCACTTATACCAAGTGAGGTGTAATTATAGATTCTAGAGTTAAAATAGTCGATTGTTCATGTATGTTTAATTGTGTTTATTCTTACATATTTTTATCCAAATTTAATTTTCAATGCAAATTGCTCAACTTAATAAATAGCTAAATTGTTAACAAATAGATAAAGAAATTGTTTGTTTGATACAAACTCAGAAGTCCAGAGTTTTAAAAGTATATGCTGAAGCATTATATATTTTTTAATCAAATGGCTAAACTGTTACTATGTTCTGAATGCTTTTCATTTTCATAATTTTGTAAAAATTATAATATAGTTGCTTTCAAACTAATATTTTTTTTGTTATCAATTTGAATAAAATGTAAAGATATTGCCATTAGTTAATATTTGTTTGGAAAAAACCTGTTATTTTCATGCCTACAGGCTTTGTTTTATTTTGTTAGTTTTTTTACATCTTTGGGTACATCGTTATGTCATTTCAAAGAAACTTAATGGAAAACAAATATAAATACAACAAAATGGTGCACAAGACAAAATTATGAAAACCTAAACATCAAAACGTTTGTTAGGAGACATTTTTGCGCTATTGTAAAGTTTGCTTGTATTCATCACGCCTCTCATTGGTGAATATTGTCCATGACATAAGATGAAAATGGTGCTGTCTAACCTGGCTGACCTCAAAAGTTCAAGTTCGCTATTTCTGGTCAGACAGATCTGCTCCTTGTGACTGTAACATCAGCACCTTACGTCATAGGTCATTCATGTAGATTAATCAAAAGTCATATCCGCATCTGCACCATCAGCTCCAAGGCATTAGTCAGATATTAAGTATTCCGATGGATATGAATGTGTGAGTGCTTGCATAGCATCATGTTCTGAGCTGTGAGAAGCATGATGGCTCGGTTTCAAGGTCGTTGTCGCCAGGTAGAGTGGAGGGCGAGAGATGGCGGACACAGATAGGGCTCAGTCCGGTGAACTATCCTAGGAAAAGGGGGTAGCGGGGGTGTAAGCCTGGCCATCCTAACGTTCCCAGCTCTATTCCCATTGTCAAACAGCTAGGTTCACAACTCCCACCACCCGGCTGTGTTGTTGGCCGTAAGATCCCAAACCACCACGACTAATAAAGTTGTCCCAATGGTGACACACGGCCTTGGGATGTGCATATGATTTGCACTTTAGGATGCAGCAACCCCTAATCTCATATTAGTACTCACTAATTTTCTATCATGAGAGTTTGTTCACTTCCCCTGATACCACCTCCATAAGTCGGTGGAATTTTACAAGGTGCTTATACTCTGGATTTTAAATTAGAGAAATGTCGATAGAAATTGTATGAAAATTTAAAATGCCATCTAGAATAAGAGGCCAGAGTTTATTCTTGTAATATTCACTGCTACAAGGCTAATTAAATAAATATACAGTAAAGTCTCAATTATCCGTGTTAATTGGGACCTTCCGATGCCCGGATAATTGAATGCCCATAAAAAAACCCGGATAATCCGTTTCACCACTTAAAAATGGTGTATTTACTGGCAAAAGAGGGTCTCTTCAGTAGAATTCTTTAAGTACAAGCAAAGGCTTTGTATACTGTGTCCCAGCTTATTGGACCATAAACAATACTGGCACTGTGTTGCCGCCATCCTTCTCCTGTCCCCTTTATTTCTCCGGGAGGGAGAGCGGTGGCAGTCCCAACTCAGCATCTCCCTCCACCCTTTTAACGACCTAAACCAAACATACAAAGCATTGTCAACATCTGCGTGCAAACTGCAAAAGTTTTTCTTCACTTTTACTAATGTCTCGCACGGTTTGGATTCCAATTTCATATTCCTGTGCTAATTTCGCGGCAGTTTCTCCTTTTTTTAACCTGTCCACAACTTCTAACTTCTCTGCTATTGTCAGCACACTTTACGTTTCCTTTTACCAGACATGATTACAAAAACAAATGTGCCTGGGAGAACTGATGTAAATAACTGCGTGAAAAATGCCTCTTCCAGCCGTCAGGAGTGTGGGAAGGTAAAAGAGGTAGAGGGACTTTTTTTTTTTTTTTTTTTTTTTAGCGTGGCGGGGCGCTGTGAAAAGAAAATGAAAAAAAGGGAAGGGGGGGGGGGAAGTTGAGTCGGAAGCAGCAGTCAAGGCATTCCTTTTTGGTTTAAAGTGTGACAAATTGACGGGTGAAGGTGGCGGGGGAACGAGGGTCTGAAGGGTCAGGTAAAAGGCTTTCTGACACAGCAGTTAAAAAAATATATATATAAAAAAAACCGCAGCACAGTCGCGGCGTAGCTACACCCCGTCATTTATTTTTTACAACTTCATAAAAAAATTAAGCACAGATAACCCGAAAACCGGATAATCCAGGCCCGGATAATCGAGAGTTTACTGTATTCTAGATGTAAACCTTAATATTTTAAAACCAATTTCTGGATAAGTACTGCTCTTGAAAGCTATATAGTTTATGATTCCATTAATTCTTCATTTAATAATTTTGAAGTTTGTTACAATAATCAGTTGTATGCATTTGTTTAAAATATTGCTGTACAATGCACGTTCCCTTAAAAGAAAATTCTTTTCGGCACAGCATACAGGTGTACGTAGATTTCGAAGTACATATTTCTTCTGGAAATATTTTGGAAACTACTATAAACTCCTGGAAAACTAAAAAAACTTAGTGAAGCCTACATAACATCCTATATGTTTGCCAATATTCAAAAAAGAAAACAAAAAAGAACATTTTCTCATATTCCATGCAGCAAAAATATTTTCACTGTTTTTAACTTAATGCATTCAGTATTGAATATCTTAAAGAATTTCATATTATGTCTACTAAGGTAGTTATGCAATTATTTTTGACCTCCAAACACTATTTTGGATACCTTGCACTACTAGGTGGCCATATAAAAATTTGTTTTAGATAAAGGTTTAAGGTAATATTAAGATGGTTATTAATAAATTGCGATGAATTTGATACCAAAAAAGTTTTAATTTATATTATTTTTTCAACTCCTGTTTTTACGGTAATAGTTCATTTCATCAAAGGTCGTTTGTTTCAGCCTAAGGTTTTAGATAAAGTTTAGGAGTTTTACAATAAATTATAATGGATTTGATACTATATATATTAAAAAATAATGACAATTTTTTTCTTTCTAACCTTGTTATTTTCACCCCTTGCAGTAATGATTTGTTGTACAAAAATTTCTCTGACAAAAGTTTTCAAAAATCTATAAAAAGTTAAACAAAAATAAAAATTAATTAGATGGAATACATGGTATGAAGTTTTATTTATTTTCTTATTTCAACCCCAGATTTTTTAAACGCTTGCAGTAATAGTTTGTATTATCAAAAATTGTTTCATACAAAAGTTTTAGGTAAAATTTATAATATTTACAAACAATTTAAACGAAAATCACGGTAAGCCTATGAAGGGAGTTATGAATTTTTTTTTAATTCAACACCGTTTATTCCACCCCTTGACGTAATGGTTGGTTGTATAAAAAAAAGATTTTTGACGAAAGATGTGGATAATAATTTAACGTTTTACAATAAAACATAACGGATTTAATAGTGTACCATGGTATGAAAATTATGAATTTTTTAAAAATTCTACCCCTTTATTTTTTCAACCCCTGCAACAATGGTTTGTCTTATCAAAAATTGTTTCCAGCAAAAGTTTTAGATTAAAATTATAAGATGTACAAAACAATTTGAACGTATTTGATAGTGTACAGAATGAAGGAGTTATTATTATTTTTTTTTAAATTCTGAACCTCATTTGTTGAACCCAGATTTTTCATATTATGAGATTTACAGCGATTTTTCTGTTTTTCAAAAAACCTTCCTCATTTCTACCCCTTTGGTTGGATATTGCCCATTAATGAACACGTACAAGATTTTCCTTTAATAGTTTTTAAGTATCAGTTTGGAAGAGATTTGTAAAAATTGTGCCAGTTATCGTGTCCACAAAACTTATATATAAACTTTTGAGTTGACGATGGTTTTAGGGTCTGTAGACCATGAAACAAATAACTATATAATTATTATTATTTTTTGAAAGTTGCACAATGGTAATGGCCACAAAGGTAGCATTTCTTTGACATCTACCTAAAACAAGTAGGCCTGCTACATACATAAAATGCTGCTCTGCAGAACTGATTCATGTAACTGACTTTTCCGTTAGCGATTTACAGCGTGGATAACAAACACCACAATTAATTTTTTTTTCAAGAGACAATATATTAAAATGGTGGCACCATAGTGATGTAATGGCCATATCAGTCGCCTCCTATCACTCCAATCTTGTTAGATTTCCTGCGGATCCAGTGGGTGTGCGTGTTGATCATATGCATTGTCACTATATATACTACAGCATTTCTTCTTGAAAAAGTCAGGGATGACAAGGTAGACACATGCAGAGAAAAAATAAAGATATTATGGCAATTTCAGATTCAATAATTAATCCTGTTTTCGAAGATAAGCATTTTCAGTATAATGTTTATAGCTGTATGGCATCAGCAATGCCTACATAACAAAGATATAGAGGTACACACATTCACCTACACAATTAGCTCATAATCTGTTTACAGACGTACTTCCATAAATAACGCAACATTTACTTTGATTCACCATGAATATTCACAAATAAAACATGTTCAAGGTTCTTTACCAATTCAGTATTTTCTTCATTCTAACATAGATTCCCACATTTAATGTAGAACAGACTAAACAAATTCTACAAAATACAACATGAAAAAATGTGGCTTTGTGACACTGAACAAAAATTAAAAATATGTTTGGCTAACAAAAATATTATTAAAATAATATTTACTATTTTTAACTTTTTTTAAAATTTAACTCAAATTTATGGCATCTTTATGGCATCTCTCTTTCATTAACTTTTTATTTTACTTTCAGAATCTAGCTTGGCTTGATAATACTTTATAATCATTGTACAAACAAAATTTTTATAGGTAAATTATTATCTGAAAGCATTTAGGAATGTATTACAAGTGTAATGTGAGCAACTTCGCCTATTTACATGAATTGTGTAGTTTACTGTTATAGAAGACTCTTACATATTAAATCAGAATTATCTACAAGAAATTCACAATAAAACATCTTTAAAATCAACACATCCTAAAATGTTTTTTTCGGACAGTGAAAAATGAAAAATTCTGCATGTATTAAAATAATGTTTTATTTGGATAGTAAAGCCTTTCATCCACACTTAGAACTGGATTTTATATTTTAAAAGTTTGTTTCCAGTTAGTGGTTTTTTTTTTATTTCATACCAACGAAACATTTTAGTGAATGAGAATGTTATTTGTTTTACTGATCTATAATAGCTGATTCTATGTTGTTAGTTTTAAATTACTGATTAAAACTAGATATAATTTCATTTCACATTACAGGATAAAATATAATCTTGCCTAAAAGTTTGCACTGTTATATGTGATCAATTCTGCAAAGAAATCTGCAACTATAAAATTAATTTTCTCATATGCAAAGAAACTCTTTAATATTATTTTTACATACATAAAAATTAACATATACAGCATCACAATATAAATATATTTTTATTCATGTGTACATATTCAATAACTACCTCAAAAACACTTTGCAAACTGCTAATATGTCCTGACTTGCCCGGCCTACGCACCACATCTATTTTAACGCATCACGCCTCCACCCTTCCGTACCGTTACACTGGCATCTAATTTCAGCGCAAACTATCACTTTCAAGTCTTAACCTTATAGTTATGTGAGGAACATATGATGACATGTTTACCTAGTAGGTTTTTATTATAAATTTCTCTTTTCAATTAATGGGTATAAAGTACAAAACATAAATATTGTTTTTCATTATTAGCTTTCATCTTTATAAGAGATGGTAGAGGTGGGTGAAATAACTTTTTTCATGTGTAAAAAAAAACATCCTTCAAAAATGTGAAGACAAATTATTCACAATGAAATTTCTATAAATGAGTGGGACAGAACAACATCGGACTAAAAAAAATAATTTATACATGTTAATAAATGAATATTTTATTATTGTGTTAACTAACAAACCAGATTAATCTAATCTGTCAAGGATATAGAAATAATTTAACTTATAGAAATAATACCTTACAGGAAAACTGAATTACAAGAAATATAGCATTGAGCTTCTTATGTATAAACTATTTCTACACTTCTTTAAGTGGCTACGCTTTATAAACATGACATGCACTAGTTGTAAAATATGTTGTACTATGCAAAATAATACCCCTTTAATTAAACCTATATTTCAGTCAAATAACATTTAAAACATGTTGACTTACAAATCAACCATCCTACTGTCAAGAAAATTACTAAAAAGTATTTAATTCCATAGGACAATCTACGAAGGTAATATTAATGCTTTACGTAAAAATTAATTTTGTAACACAATGCAGACCCTGGATGTTTGAAGATTTTTTTTTTTTTTTTAAAGCAAACGTAATTTGTCTTGAGTTCAAATCTCAATGCGAATACATTTATGTGCCTGCCAATATAAACGAAGAGTTAACAAAATTTACTAAGTAAACGGGAACCACGAATATCTATATTCCTGACTTCGGGAAGGCAAGATAATTAACAGTTATTCACGTTACTGTTTCACTTACGATTCTCATTATAAGTATCACAAATGAGTTGCCATCAACTTGTTAGTAAATCAATTTTAATTTTAATTTGACACTTTATAGCTTCAAATATGAGAAATTGAGTTAATGGACATGAAGGTAAGATAAACTGCCAATTTCAGTGTTTGTAATTGGAAAAGATGTACATTATAATGGGGGAAAAAAAAAAAAAAAACCATGAAAATACAAGCGACTAAGAGAAAATGCAAGCTTGTAGGTAGAAGTTAAAAATTGGTTTGTTCTTGAGATGTTAATTTGTAAATATATGTAGTGGTGGGTATCATTAAACTCTTTACTACATGTCTTCAGTTTTAATATTAGTAGTGTACAAATGGGGCTCCGGGCATTGGGTTCCGGGTGTGGAGGTGGAGCTGACAGCCACCTGATGTCACGAAAACCATTTAGGGCTAAAAAATTACTCAAATTGGCTAAAAAAAACTCACAATTCCTACACATTTCCCAATTCAGAGGGAAAAATTCCCGTTTTGAGGGAAAATTTCCCTTTTTTATCCTTAATAATGCCAACGACTTGAAATGTCCATATTGAGGCTTAAGAATACATATCTACGGGTTTCGATAAGCCTCTGATGACATCTTGGATTATGATGTAATTGTTGCAATTTTTCGTTCCGCCCCGCCATCTTGAAATTCCGTAATTATTATCAGATTTAAATGGGAAAAAAATTAAATTTCCTAAAAAAAATTTAATAAAATTTAAATAAAAAAATTTCAAACCACTGTTGCACATGTTACGGTAGCCACCTTGGATTCTAGAAACGTTGCATGTTTCATTACGCCTGTCATCTTGGATGTGTATGACATCTTCATTGCACTTTTCGTTATGCCCTGCCATCTTGGATTTAGAACGTTGCAATTGTAGTTAGGGTCGCCATCTTGAAAATCCGTAATTTTAATGCTAGAAAATCAGGAAAAAGTTGAAAATTCATAAAAATATTAATTAATAAAATTTTTATAAAATATTATTAAAACACGCAATTACATCCTTGGTTCAAACCCGGGTGAGGTCGAAAATAAAAAAATTACTATAGTTCCTTCCTCCACGGAAGCCACTGACCGACTGACCTCCTACCATTAATGCCAGGTATATATATCGCCAGCTAGTATGATATCATATCCCCCATCTTGTTTTCATCTGCTGGAGGCATCAATCTTGTTCTCATCTATCAGTGTGTGCTACCACCATGTTAGTTCAATTTTTGTCCACTAGAGTGCAGTATTCATTTATTATTACTTGAAATTTGGGTGCCATCTTGGAAATGTATAATTATTCAGCTAGAAATTCGGGAAAAATTACAAAGTTCATAATAAAAACTACTGCAATTAATATACTGATTGATTCAAACAGTTCCTGCCCTTGGTTCAATCCCCGGGTGATGCAAAAAAGTCTAATTTTATCTAAAAAATAATCTTTTAAATAAATATGGTGGAAAGTCCTAAAAGCAGCTTAGTTTCCTTACCAACCGGCCTCCAGTAAGCTGTTATGATCGCCATCTTGAAAATTCATAATAATTAACCTAGAAATTCGTGAAGATTTCCAAAATTCATAAAAAAATCACTCATTAATATAACGATTGATTCTATCGTCTTGGTACAATACTTGATCAATAATTAAATAAAAAAATGAAAGGTTCGAGAAATAAAACATCCTAAAGTACACATAAAAAATTTATAAAGTAATTTTTACTCCACTACAGAAACACTTGCGACAGTTAACACCCTAATAAACATTTAGTTTTGCAGTGGCGTGAAATTACTAATTCCCAACTCCAAATGGTTTATACTAGACAGAGATGACCAGCCAGATCCTTTACTCACATAGTCTTCCTCTACTTGACAGAGTTTCTGGACACCGTGTTTAACCGACTGCTTCACATCATCAGAACTGTAAATTACAGCAGCAGATGTCTTGAAAGCACACTTCTTCACTTTGTCCTTGAACGGATACGGCTTACCATATACACAGTCCAACCACAAGTTATATTTCAAAGGACCGTTTGTTGTTACATCTTCAGTAAGCTGATTGATTATGTTCTGCCTGATATTGTCAAGAAATGTGCAAATGTCTTTCGACTCAATAAACGTATTTTGATAATAGTAGTCTTTAAATGTTCCACAAAATGCAGACTGAGCCAAGTAGAACACATCATTCACCTGTAATTCAGCAATCACAGTCTTGGCTTTAGTTTCATATTCAGACATCATAGCAATTGGTTGTTGCACATCTGTTTTTTTGCTTGTACGCTCACAAGTCTCCAAACTAAACCGAGGAGGTAGAAACATCAGCCTGAGTTCAACAGTACGTACACGGACTTAACCTTTACAGTTTTTTGCATGTCGTCGCAAATTATCAACTCCAGTAAACCAAACATAGCATTCATTGCAGTGAAACTTTATGCGAGAAGGATTCTTTGTACATTTACTCCTCTCGTGTCTCCGTACATCATGTGCAAATGCAAACGTAATATCGCAGTAGCCGCAAGGATGTCTAGTCATTGAAGACAAACCCCAACCAGATGATGATGTTACTGCAGTGGTACAAATTCCTGGTGTACTCTGATGCACATCAATCATTCACTGTTGTATAGAAACCTTTACTTTCTGCCACGCAGCAGGTCCTTTGCATGTCTTTTAGTGATGTTACAAATTAACATTTCTTTTTAATTGCTTGCGACACTTTTTACAGCCAAACATTTTACGAGAAAGATTCTTGGCACATTCTCTCTTTTCATGTCGTCGAACATTGCTGTTGTTTTTGAAAATCTTGTCGCAGTAACGGCATCAATGCTCGTTAGTTGTTGTCAAATCACCAGCTGTGGTCAGCTCCACCTCCACACCCGGAACCCAGTGCCCGGAGCCCAATTTGTACACTACTATTATATTTCAGTGGTCTAAGATTAAGTGACTATGATATTAAAAAAAAATTAAAAGTGAATCATTTCATAAATTTATGTCATTTCATTACATTATTGGCCAAATTTAAATTCAAAGTAATTAAGTTAAGTTGACTATCCTTTCTTCTAGCAGGTTTTCGGCTCGTCAATAAACCTCAAAGAATAATTAAAAAATAAATAAATTTATAAAGAAATTATGTGCATTACGAGAAACCATTCGACCTAATTATATACACTAATCCCCAACAGCATTCCTGAGAAAAGAATTTTTTAAGATGACTGCCATTGAAACTATGAATGGTAGAATGAAGTTTTGTTTGTACCTAGGTCATTATGAGTCACATGTGTAGCAATAATCCTATCTTGCGGTCGCACATTGTTGACTTCAGCTTCAGAGGCATTTACTTAGTCCTGTCTGTAAACCCTATAGTCAGTTTCACCACACAATGTCACAAGAACTCTTTCACAACTCGCTCTAGTAATAATGGCCAACTCAAATCATGCAATGTAAAATTCTAACTTTGACTTTAGAAATCAAATATAGTTAGTTCAATTCAACTTTGTTTTTGCTAAACCCCAAAGAATAGATTATAAATATTAAGTTACGTAAGACTGAAATCAGTAATCTCACGTTTAAAAGCCAGCCTCCGTGGCGTAGTCGGTACCATGCCGGCTTACAGTGCAAGAGGTCGAGAGTTTGAATCCCGGCTTGGACATAGATGTTTATGTTTGCCATTAAGCTTAAGTTAGTATGCATGCCATCCTCTGATAGGTTTCCCAGCATAAAATTGGGGGACATAAATAAGCCCTTTACCTAGAAAATAATATTTTTTATGAACATAACAAAGTACTAATTATATAGACTTTTGAATGAATTATTTCGACATTTAAATGAAATTTGTATAAATTAACAATTAGTATCAATGGCCTTATGTTAACTATTTTAACAACTAAGTGAGCACGAAATAAAAAACTGCTCCTTTCCGGCTGTTAAGTTTGTTATTAGCATTAGTCCATTTGAAAATAAATTTCTTACACTCACAGCCACCGTTTTTGAACTAGAGTTTTACTTAATTTTAATGCAAAATGAATCACTTTTACTCTCGGAGTCACTGTTACAATATGAGCGCACCCTTCCAAATAATTGGGTGATGATGTATTTTAAATAGTTTAACAAGTACAATTGAAAAATATTTGTTTTCTGATTTTGTTTTAGGCAAAATTTTGATCAGTACATACAAATGGTTTTACAAATCAGCACTGTGAGTTTACTCTTCATTACTTAACTTAAAATTTAAAAAAATAAATTTAAAGAAAGGTATTATATTTTTAAAGCTCAATAACATGACTTATGCAAATGTACTTTCAGTGCCGTTTATTTTAACTAAAGTACGGTTCCTTTATCATATAGATAGGCTAGTAAATAGTTTTAAGATATTACTTTTTTATTTTTAAAGAATTATGTCATATTTAATATCCAGTTTATCACAAATGAAAAAGCAGTACATTAGTTCAAAACTATATTAAGTCACAAGTAGTCACTGACTTAAGTGTATCTCATTGCATTTTCAAGTCGCTAAAGTCCTCACAATTGTGCAACAAACAATTGAAGCTAAAATTAAAACATTTTGTTGACTTCCAGAATAAAGGTGACCAGATTTATCATTACAAACCAAACAATAATTAATCAATATCTACAAAATAATAATTTTCTGTACGTTGTAGAAATTTCTGATATAGTACTGTGAAAAAATTATCTTAAAAAATGTAATAAAAAGACTGCACTGATGAAATATTTCCAAATGAATGACAAAAATACATCAATAGGCATTGCTATTAGGAGGCATACCAATAAGAAAACATATCAAAACAGCATACAATATTACATAAAATATGTAATAAAAGTAAACTTACCAGTTATTGATATCTTCTGGTATCATGTCGTTCTACTTGACATTGCTTCATGAATTTCTCTACGAAGAATGTAACACCCAAATATCTTCAGGCACTTCAGTAGCCCTTTATATATATAAGGAGTGAGCACGTCATTTAGAGAGTTGGGAATATCCATCCCTTTGGGAATTTCCTGCGATATCTGTGGCGTACTATACCTGTCAGCACACACTAACGTGCCTTCACAAAACAACTAGTAAAATGTCTGATTATGTAGGCTTACAGAAGCTTGTCATGAGCATATATAATTACAATTATTATGATAGATAATTATTAAAAGCATGTATAAATTCATATGATGCTCTTCATGAAATACAAACAGGAAATGTTATTTCCAAATTTCTCATTCCAAAGTTTAATTTTTGGTTTGACGTAACATAATGCACAAAAGAGCTAAATAGAGTATGAGTGAAAGCGGTAGTAACTTGGGTAAGTTAATGATAACACATTCCTGCCATATTTAAAGGAAGTTTTAAATTTAGTTTACTCTCAGCTCATTCTTACATAATGACTTCGGTGGTATAATGGCAAGAAAGGCCAGTTCAAGCTCAATCCCTGACAAGACTGGGATCTCCTGAGCACCGAGTCGGTACCAACTGCTTCAAAGCCCACTATAGCTTGGAAGTCTCATCACATTAAGCCCGGATAAACACAACCACGCAACCTAAAACTAAACCACTAATAATAATAAAGATTATACATAACATTTTGAATCCTGTAGTTATTGTTTTTTTTTTTTTTTCGTGGTCTTTAAAATTTAATTACTTAAACTGGCCTTCCATTAAAGCAACCAAAAGTCAATTCTCGACGAGACCAAACATGGACACCCACAAATGGTAAAAGTGAATCACCTGTGAAGAATAATTAGTTTATTAAGTACCGGTGGTCTAGGTAAGGTACATAAATAAATACTATAATTTTAACATAACAACATCAAAGTTTTTCAACCGTCAATTTATTATTCATGTTATGCCATACAGTTTATTTAGATTTATTTGTTTCAGTGATTGTAACTACCATATTTATGCATTGCCGGTAACTTCCAATCCATATATCTATTGTAATCATTCATTAAGTCAAATATAAGTATACTTTTCTTAAGTTTTTTAAGATATTATAATAGTGAAAAAAGTATTTATTTCTAGTAAAGTTAATTTTATTGTTGGTGTGAGCAAATTAGATTTAAATTGTTTAATTTCTTTTAACAAAGTAACAAAGTATCACAAATCTCCCTTGCCTCTTTTTGAACTAAGCTATGTACATATGATTTTAACATTTCAATTTTCATAATGATATTACGCATAAATATTTATTTATATTAAAATAAACTCATTTCACTCTCTGATAATTTGCCAGTCTTTATAAGAAACCAGACTATAATATTTAATATTACATTAATAATAAGGCAAATGGAGGCACACCATTGGGCTGATTGATACCCACCTGGGATGACATTCTGAGCTGTGACTCATAGGTAGCCATCATCCTGTCTGGGTGTCATGAATAGTAAGAGACAGATTGCATTGATGTGAGAAATGCGAGTATTCCTACAAACCCACTCTGAGACCACTAAAATTAGCTTCCAAAACATTGCTTGTATCCAGGGCTTGAATAATATTATGATGACCCAACAGTTAGTTAAAACATTTACCTGTCAGAATTATTGCATTATAAACCACTGGAACCATGAGTTAGCAAAATCACCTTACAAAAGAACCAGTTTATGATTCACAAACGCATGCAGTCAATCATACAAGTAAATGTGGTCACGTTAGCTTTGTCATTTTAACATTCCAAAGAATTAAATTGTTTCAGTCGATATTTTTAGTGATTTGAAGTTGTTACCATCATATGGTTTTATGGTTCTTTGGTTGCGAATTTCTAGAAATTATTACCAGCGATTTTTTAATACTCGTCAAGCAAATATTTTCACTAATCACAGAAGTGCACATTTTTTAAGCTATGCTCATATCAATCTCGTGTAGTTAAAATGTTTCGTAGTTGTTAAATGAATGTTAGATTTTTTCACACCTTGTTGTAACTCGATAGTAGTACTATATGTTGCCAAAAAAAATTATTTTCTTGACAATAGTTAAGAGATCAATGCCAAAACAAGACATTATGCTGTCTTGGTCTGTCAGTATCAAATAGCTCGTGTAATACTCACAAAGAACCTGTTAAAAATTCTTAAATAATTCAAATTGTCAAGTTTAGGATCAAGTAATATTATACCATGTTTTCTTGATGAAATCATGATAATTGTGTCAACTAATATTGGAATCGGTGTGAAAGAAAGGTTTATATAGCAAAACAGTTATCTTATATATTATTTCTCTAGCCTGTTTTCTGTCTGTCTGCGAGATCTTTTTTATTCCTTTATCAAATTCCATGATTTACCCCTCATTTTAAAGCTTATTGTGCCGGCTACTGACACAAAATAGACACGCTGTCGAAATAAAAATGTACCACTTAAATATGAGATTTAAAGTCATCTAAGAAGAGGTCCTTTAGCGGATGCGTTGATTTTTCGATTGATATCGAATCAGATTCGATATATATCGAATTGGATATCCACTTGAAACATCAGCGTTTACATATTTCTTTTTGAAATTACACTTCTGTCATTATATACAGAACTTATGATAAAGAAATCTTAGAGGATCCTTCCTTCAATTTAACCAAAAAATTCCAACAAAAAACCACTTAACCAAAACTTCTGGCACGTCAGACTTTTCTTATAAGTAAGTACTTTTGAAATTACTGTTGATATTTTGTATCACAAACATAACCTACAAACATAACCTCTTACATTTACTTCTCATAGCATCAGTTAGTATTGAAGATAAGTACAACCAAAAAGTGAACGATGATCACATCACTAATTCCAACATTGTATTTAAAGAGGTTTCGTAAACTCGAATATTATTGGTATGTTTGAATATAATACTTCTGTAAAAAAATGTGTAACAGCTATTTGTACTGATGTGTTCAATGACATGTCTTCTTTTGTATCAACACCAGTTTACTTTTTTCTATTCTTCTTCAAATTGTAATTTCTCCCAAATTTTTAAAGAATGGAATGCCACACAAAACACAAGGGTCAAATAGTTTAAATTAATACCAGCATATTTAATCAAATGAGAGAATTTAATGAAACTTCTTATGGCTATGGCATTTTATATATTTGTTATTGAAATGATAAAATGATATTTCTATTACTAATGCCATTATATATTTGGTCCGCAGATTTTTTCAGGAAAGTAAAATTGATTTTATTAATACCTTACAAAAAATTCTCTAAATAAACAATATAATTGTATATTCAAAAATAAGAATACAATATATCTGGTAGGAATAACTGCTTAATGAAACAAATATATTCTTGCACCTCTAAACATCCCATTACATTTTGGAATTTCTTGCATTCGTTCATATTAAACTTAACGCACCCCTTCCTGTTTGTATTTCAGCAGTATTCGGAGAAGGCCCAGAAGCCTTGGTCACAGTGTATGTGGTGGGAAAACCTAGCATTTTTTGATCCCAAGGAATTTGTGCGGAGGCAGCTCATTGTTTAGATGTTCACTCTACTAGTCAGGTCGGCGAGTTAGATATTACCCATTATTTCAGTTCACTCAGAACGCCTGAATCTTGTTGATTGCCTAGAGTGGAAATATAGTTCATCTAAATTCTCTTTAACATGATTCTAATACATCAGTATTCACGGTAAAGTAAAACATTTTTCAGTTGTTTGCAATGAACAATTAGATAATGATAGCCGAATATTACAAATTGATAAACAAAACCCAAAATTTAGTAGAAGCAGACTAGTTAATCATGTAGCAAAAATTAGTTTGCTGATTTAATAAAGTAACACATTTCTTCTCTCCTCAAGTAAACGATATTATCTTCTGTATGCATATGACTGTGCCATCTATTCCAACACCAAATTCAGATATCTGTGAAAAGTACTAATCCCTTATGTAAGGTCATTCATATATATTTACAAATATATAAATAAGTCTAAAACTTAAACAGACTGTGAACTATCTTAACTGACAGGGTTGGGCCGTCACAGTGGTAGTGTACCGACACTTTGCTCTGCATTGCAGCAGGCTTCATCTGAAGCCTGCAGCAAAGACAATGGTTGCTTAACTTACAATATACTTAAATAGAATAGTTAAATTTTGTGTTAGACAAAACTATACTGACTCAGAGTAGGCAAATTGTAAGTTTAATTTGTAAATGAGCACGTACTGTATATACTATATTTACCTCTATATGGTTCACAATAAACGTAGTATGTGTTGAAACTGAAAGTTTAAGAAGTTGGACTATACATTGAAATCAGTGATTGAAAGATTTCAATCCCTTCGTCAAAAGTATAAATGTGCATTTCCGTTACTCCGTTTCCCCCACCACTCCATTTCCCCTAACTTCACCAAAAACCTTACTGTTAAAGAGCGTAAAACCCAATCAATCAAAACTCCCTTTCATACCCCAAATAAATCCTAGTTACGCCCACGTTGCTTTTGCGAAAGAAAACCACTTCAGTCTGGGTTTGTTAAACGTCCAAGAAGTGGCTTGTGTAATCACACGTGCCACGTATAAAGTGACTCAATTCTTAGTACGGTGGCTCCTGTGGTACAGGGTAGAATGCCTGCCTATTTCATAACAAAGGGCTTATGGCTTTGAGTGAAACATCGGTAGTAGGCAGATTTTGTTGTCTCGAGTTAGTATGTTTGCCATTCCCCCGTAAACTTAGTGGAGTAACAAACCTTTGAATAAATATTTGCGAACTAGTTTTTGTAGAGATTAAATAGAAACTTTATTTTTGATTGATTTTATAATAATTTAAAAAATTTATGAACTCCGTACAGTATATTAGTACATAATGGCATTGAAACAATTCACAGTAAATCCTGTTTACTTCATGCTCACCAAAACACAAATTTATCATGTTCTGCAGATCCCGTCGCGTCAAATGTGCCACACTGATGTAATTCCAGTATTATACTGTGGTTATCATTGTACACAAAAAATTTTAATTCTATGGGAATTTCAATAACGTTAAAATATACTGTCTTAACCTAGTTATCTTACCAGAAAAGCCAACTAAGTGTACTAAACTAAAATACTATCAATATTTGTAGCTGAAAACTATACATTAATTAACAAAACAAACACAGATCATGCAGTAACAGACTAGATAATCATGTTCAATTATTATATTGTTCATTTCAAATGAAGAATAGGGTATCAAAGTCAGAATATTAGTTTCAGTATCCATAAAAAATTATTATCTTATGTCAAACTAGCAACCCATTACTTCTTCGTACGGATGTGATCTACTAATGTGGAGTCAAATAGATTTATTATTTAAGTACTTATAAAAATTAAGTTATCGAAAGTATTATACACGTAAGCCTTCAGGAAGAAGTTCTATAAATGATGGTCATAACCGCATCAACATCCATTGTGTAGTTTAGAGAAAGTAAGTAAACAAGAAGTACATGGACATTAGAAAATACACTGTTTTCTTTAAATATGGAATAAGTTCGTTTGTACACGGTTCTTATTTCATTCGCTTGTACCGAGAATTGAGCTGCCAGCCACAAACACCCTTCTTCGCCTTTTCCTCCTCCCAGCCTCCCCTTCCAAGGACTATGCTATTTCACTCATCGAGAGGACAATAACACTAACCAGAAGCTTAAATCCCCCCCCCCCCCCTCCCGGGCAAAAGCAAGATTCAAGTGAATGTGTGCTAAGTGACTCACAAACACAAACTAGACTAGAGTAGTCATAATAATTATACTCAATTTCAGATAAAGTATCAATTTTTTTATTACTGTTGCACTGTACATTCAAACTTTAACAGAAAATATTGTGAAGTAATAAACTAAACGGACACAGAGTCATGTGGCACCACACTAAAAAATAATGAATCAATAACTATTTTGTAACTATCTTAAGAATATTCGGCTATCAAAATTTGATGTTCGTAGCAGCAGCAGTCTAAAAATTGCCGCTTTATCTAGAATTGAGTATCTCATCTTGCTTAGTGGTGTAATTAAATTACAGAAACCTGGATTGTACTTTTACTACCCAGTTTCAAACAAAAATTATAACATTTATAGTAAAAATCAGCGTGATGACTATTATAGCTGAAACAGCCTTTTTGTTTTTTCCACAGGGCTCCTTATATAATTTCGTGACATAGGTATCCTTTTATCTACGTTACCACTTGTCATCTAAACTGGTTTAGTTTATTCAAGCTGGCCCCGGTATGTAGGGATCAGTGTGTCTGCTCCACAACACAGAATATGCATTCGGATTCCACATCAGGTATGGGTGTAAGTTTAGTTTGTAGGCTATACCCCAATTAATCTCCCAGCACAGGAGCGAGGATGTCAATAAGTTGTGCTGCAAAAATATTGTTCGCTACACTTCATTTTTAAATACATCTCAAGAAACTGGCCGTGGTCGCTTAATCAAGCTCCGGCAAGACTAGAAGAGTCAGCACGTCGTGATTCGAAGCCCACTACAATCTTGGATGCCCATTGCCTTATGTCTATATTAGCACAACCGCACTACTTAAATTTGTAATTTAAGTAAATTTGTAATTTAAGTAAATTTGAAGAGACGTCACAGTTATTTCCTACAGGCAGGGTCCTCTATAGTAGCACTCTCTGGGAATTCGCTTTGGTAACTGCAGGCAGAACTAAGTGCAGTTACAGTCAAACGTTCAGTGTGACTCCGTTTCTTAGCATATACACCAGGTGGTTTGAAAGACTTTGTTGTAAGAATTTTCTACTGCCATTAGCTGATCTGTTTACAACAGTGTGCCAAAGTACATTAACTTTAAAAATGGGCATTCTGTGTTTCTCATCGTTAAATTATTTTTGTTTGTTTTGACCACGAGCACAGTAAAACACTTAAGTATGATTGTATACAAAACAATTAAGTTATATTTTCACTAACGTGGAACCCATTCCATAACATTCAGTTGATTGAATTGATAGTGGCTATTGTAGTATAATGTCGATCATTGAAAATTTTACACATTAAAATTAGTTTGCCACCGTAAAATCTCAATTAGATAGGAAAAAAGTTTTTCATAAGGACTTCAATTTTTTGTTCAGCAAGAACAAATAATTGGCTAAAATCAGTTACTTGATTCCATAGATAAGAAATAATGTACCAAAATGTGGTTGATACCATTTTAAAACTAGCTGTCATAGGCATTAGACAAGTTTTTCCTAACACACATTTTGGTGAAAATTTTATGGTAATTGGTTTATATGTTGTGATTTATAACACGTTTTGTATGGCTCTATCTCCCATTAATTGCCATACAGTTATACGTAAGGTCATGCATAATTCGCGAAAAGATTCAGAGACTAGCTGAAAGTTAAAACGCTGTAACATCGTCTCTGTTTCGTGATTGGGTGAGTTTCTTTAAGTTACATGTAGATTGTTGCAACACCAATCACAGTTATTCAATGTGGAAGCCAACGCTTCCTGAGTGGCTCTGTCAAATAAGGCAACAACTTCACTTGCAGACAGCCGCCAATCACAAGGAAAAACCGGTGGTGCGGGTATACCTTGTTGCGGTCAAATAGGCATTCAGATTTTTTGCAAAAAATGCTTGCCACCAATGATTAGTTTTATATAAGGCCCTACATTCTTCCTTAAGTTAAGTCAGTGAACATTGATGATGTGAAAGTATTGTGCGACAAAATTGATAATATATTTTCACATTGTACCTTTAAGCATTTTTTAAAAGCTGAGTTCTTATTATACTTTTTATTTTGCTCATGCATTCATGATTACCTAGTTAGAATGTAAAGTGATCCTGATAATATAAGTAATTATTTCAAAGCCGAGAAGTAGCTCAATACACCAAAAATAGGCCTGCATTAAATTTTTTGCTCCCTTTTGCATAGTGTTTGAAAACCGAGGGTCAACATTATTAAATCATAAGTTCAATTCTAAGCATTTTCGGATATCCCATGACATGTTCGACTGGTATTGAAATTGAGCGGGTTAGATTCCCATCTCCTGTATTGAGGGGTTAAGTTATAACTAAAATAAAATTAAACATAACAAAGTTGTACAAATAACAGACTTTAAATTGTAACTTTTTGGTCCTCGTTTTATATTCACCGATTATTTTCTGCCTGTGTAACTGGTCCTCGTATTACATGTTAAACCGCAAATGCGAGTAAACACAGCAATACATACACTGGAAAAAAATCACGGATTCATTTCATGATAGCCTAACATCCAAACAAGTATACCTTTGTACCGCTTCTGTAATTGGCCCAAATTTTATCTGGGAACTGTGAGCCAATGGGAAACCCTAAACCAAGAAAGTGCTGAATTATGAACAACCTCGCTGAGACATCTCAAGAGTCAGGAGCGAATGAACAATTGTCATTTCCCAAAGTTTGTAAGAGACTGTGGAGTTTATCTCCGGTCCCTAGCAATATATAAGACCAGTCCTCGTTTTAGATTCACAGTTTATTGCCTGTGTAACTGGTCTTCACAATATAATGTTAAAAGCAAATGCGAGTAAATTTCAAATACTCTGTCTTCATTGGCTAATAAGGCCGGTCCTCATTATAGAATCTCAGTTTCTCGATGCCCACGTAACTGGTCCCTGGAGAAAGTCCTCGGTTTGCACTCTCAAGTCCTCAAGGTTACCGTGTAGTCAGTCCTCGGAGTGTGCGGTGAAATGCATGTGTATGTGAGGATTGTTCTGTGTAACATGGTCCTCGCATTAAACTATCCGAGTTGAGGTTCCATGTGTGAATGTCGACAAGCACACTACCTGGTGGAGAACTGTTGAACTGCAAACCTAATGTCATCATACAAAATGAGGACCACCACCAAAAATGGATTTATATACACTGTTGCATAGCTACCAGGCTGTAGAACGCGAATACGAGCATAGTTTACTGCGAGGAACGAGCGCCGGTCCTCGGAGTGCAAAAGGTCCTCACAGTGTCATTGAAAAACCATGCACTTGTCTTCGCATCATACCTTGGACCAACACGCACGCACACACATGCACACACAAAGACACACACACCAGGTCTGCCACAGGACTGGGAAAATTGGGAAACTGAGAATGAGCCATGCATTGTTTTGCTGTTGGGTAGATTATTACATGTGTTCCAGTATATTCAAAACAGCTTAGATAAGAAACTACACACACTGCATATAGTGTCATATGTCACTTTCAACCGCAGTAATTAAGCCGACCCCACACTATGCCCAATTTATGCTATTACCTTCTGTTATACCTATGGTTAGAAAAATGAACATTAATTTCATCTAGCAGAAGAGAATAAAGAATTCATTACCACAAACACAATACCTCAAATGTTAACAGGAAACCAGCCAATGCAGATGTCAACCAAAGCAAGCATATGGGGCTAGGATAAACATATTGCTATCTATTTAACCCAATACCGACACTATATGAAAATTGCACGTGTTTATTTTGAAAATTATGTAACTTTGTAAATGAGTTTTGATATTTTAACTTCTATCCTTCACTTACAAAAAAAATAAAGTTGGTTAAGTATTTAAAAACAAATAAAGAGAAATTTTAAAATTAACGAGATTGAATTTTCCTAGGTAGGCTAGTTTCAACTTCTAGTAATATATAATGAAAAGGATATAATGAAATTAGGGTTTGCTTAAATGAGTTTATTTGTGATATATTTATAACATTATACTAATCAAAAAATTTATCTAGCTAATTCACAGTCATTGTGATAATTTCATTGTAATAGTTCAAAATGCTAATTATTCACATATTTAAAATAAGTTAATTGATTACTAAATGTAGGGACAAGATTATATGGTCAATTGCGATAAAACTGAAGTAACACCGCAAAGCATGTCAATACAACCATAACACTGAACTGTAAGTTACTACACCATTTAGCACAAAATCATGAAATCAATCAATTATTTGACAAAACTTAACTCAAACCACAAAAATGTTATCTTTTACTATGGTAAATAAATTTAATGGAATTATCAGGCATGAATTTGTACCAAAATGTATAAACTAAATGGATTGGAAAAAATATATATAATATGTTGTTTGATCTTGCATTTCTTACTAGTAATATTTTTTACATTTATCACATTGACATATTTTTGAAAAACTCAAAAATTTGACAATTTATTTCAATTTTTCTGACTATTTCATTTCTAGACATGCTTATTACAAATTATTTTATTGTACAAGTGCATCACAGTCAGTCAAAATGAGACGTTTTTGGTGAAATGCAGGGAAAAATTTTTTTTGGACTCATATTTGTTAAATAATGCACCCTTTTTATGAATAACCACAAAGTATAAAAATAAAAACAAGAACACAAAATCACCGGTTTTAAAAGTGAAATCGACAAATAAAACCACAAAATTTTGTCCCTACTTATTATACTACTTTTAGATATTGTAACTAACAAATTTTTTTTAACCAAGTAAGACAAAGAAACAGGCATAGTTCAAGATAAAGGTAGTGCCCATAATAAACTTAAATTTGAAGTGAAGGAAAACAAACTCACATTTTCATTTAGGCTAACAGGTGTACCATTCTATGAAGTGTAAATTTATTCATTAATAATTCACTAAAATTCATTTCCTAATAAAAGTACGTTTTAATTAGAGAATTAATTGTTTTGCTTAAATTACTTATGAATATATAATTTTATTTTAAGTAAAATTAAAGGATATAGGCCAATAGAGTATGAAATAAACTAACATACTGAGCTATGTATCTGATGTTATAGCAATTAGATAAATAAAATGTATTAATATGTAATTTCTGAAAGCAAAATTTATACAATCCAGTAACCTGTTATTAATAAAAAAATTTTAAATTCTTCCAGGGATGAGGTTTGAACTACGTTAAAAATCCTCCCTTGGGATTCACAACCGCGCCCTCTGCCGGAGCACTACCGAGACTGGAAATCATAAGAGGAGACTATGTAGTATCCATATAGTAATGCCAGCTTTCTTAGTATTTTAAAACTTGTGATTATTTCTTTCTATGACTATTCAATTGACCAAATATATTCTTCTAGGGTACCTTTATTATCATAAAGTTTCATTTGACACACCAATACGTTTGGTATATCTCTTAATGTTTATGGAAGTTAATATATAGTTTTATGTTGCTACATGTAGGTCCACCATCTTGATGACTTTGGCTCATGGGTATAGCAGAAAAATAGCCCAGAGCCAGATCTCTTGAACGGGTGCTGAAATGTTACCTACACTGGAGCAGGCGTGCTAACAGAAAATAGGTATGAAAATTGCTAAGGAAATGGGTACAGTGTGGGGCTGGCTTTACTGCCAGATCCTTTACACTAGAAGTGACAAGATGGTGCATTTGATAAACACTTTCCTCAAAATTTGGGCTCTCCTTTATATGTTTCTTCATTTTTGTTTTTATCAAGGTAAAAGACTGCAGTCGCAGTTTTAAAAATACCAGGATACGTGGCTTGACACACACAAAACAAAACCAGAAAAACTCAACTGGTAGAAAACTCTTAACTATATTATATAAAGTAGATACCACACTTTTAAATAAGTTTTTATCCTGTATTAAAAGAATGAGTAAAACAATTTTGTTTGATTCTAACTAGGATCTAATTTGAGGCCATGGAGTAAAAATTATTTATGATAGTATGCAAGTATAATATATATTTTAGAAAACTTATTTATTAACTTGCTGAAAATATGTTTTGTTAGTCGGAGCTGAATTTTTATTTGCCGTTTATGAGTTTTACAATTGGTATAAAAATTATAACATATAAGTCATATCAGTGTGTCATTGGTTTACCCACATGACTTGAATTAAAATTTATTCAAAACATCCTATAAAACAATAAAGTTTTAAAACATGTAAATTGAAAGCTAAAGGTCAATATAAAAATTTAATGTATGATGTTCATCTTTAGTTTTTATATATTTTATATTGTTTTAAAGACAATTCTGTCATAAAACAAAATGCATGTAAAATATGCAACTTGAAACTAAAATGTGGTTTTAAGGCAAAGATTTTCTCTGGTCTTGTAATTATCATAGTTTCTGTAAGGTCTAGAACTACAGAGTGTCTTTAAGTTTTATTTAGGGTTCTACAAGTTTTTTGGTCACTTAGAAAACATAATCTCATAAAATCACATATCACTATTTTGAAAACTCTTTACAGTGAAACCTCGTATTTACGTTCTCACCATGATGGTTTTCCTCCAATTTATGTCTTAAAACGCTGATAATTGACGCTATACTGGAATAAAAGGCCAGCAGTAGGCCATAAGTTTGAAACACAGCTAAAAAAAAAAAAACTTTGAAAAGAAAGTATAGTAATGTCTTAAATGTAATTTTTTTCTATTAATTACAGCATCAATCAAGTATTCATGTTCTGCACAAAAGTATCAAAGCCTAAAAAAATGAATCTAGAACTTGAATCTACATATTTTTATTTACTCAAAATGTGAGATGGCTTAATTTTTGTTAATAAAAGATGCTATTATGTATTTTACATTTAGTTTGTTATCATTACATAAAGTCACATTAGGTCATTTAAAATTTAAATAGCAATTTTGTTAATTTATTCCACATCATGCCAATCGTGAGATACTTTCAAAATATAGCAAAATATGATCGGCAAACGTAAGTATCTGCAAGCACTATTTATGTTCATCCTTAGTGCCTTAGAAATGTAACATAAGCCATTAAAATACCCTTTATTTTATTAGACCTAAAAAGTAAAAAATTCTGCAACTGCTAAATTTTAACTAAATTTTTGAGACTGGGCTAAAAAATAAAGACTTCATTCGAAGATATAATAACTGAAATTTGGCCAACTGTTCTCAAATACTTGCAGAATTGCCCATACATATTTTCTTTACAGCTAAGCCTAAAGAAAAAAACAAGAGTTACTAAATCAATAACCAGGCCTATGAGAATATCAGTTTTTTTAGTTTGCATCAAATACGAATAGCAAATTATTCTTGCATATAAATATTGAATTTGAATAGTAAGAATGAGAGTTGGAAGGCCACTAAATTTTTTTTAATATCATAAAACAAATACACAGAGAAATAAAAAGGTAAATATGCAGTGTAATGGCTTTGGGAAAATTATACAAATGATACTGACAGCAGCTAGGTAAACAATATTTTAGTTCAGCAATGTTACAAACAGATTTTATGCTAATTTCCTTAAGACTCTGGAACCATAATTTACGTTTGTTTATTCAGTTATTGAGTCTCAATGTCTGCTTCATTATAGTTAAATACAGTTAAGTCAGCTGCTAGTGATTTGCATTGTGGTAGATTCATTGTTACTACTGATTTATACATTGGTGCAACTATCTGTTCACTTCTTTTAATGGCCATTGTAAAGAAGTGTCAGTGCTTTGTATTGATATCAATGGTAATAGACCTTTTTTATTTTTTTCCCATCGCTACTGGTATGCGTAGTGAAACTAATACAAATTATAGCTTGTTTTCAAATTTAAAATGTTTCAAACAGTCTGTGTTTTGAATCGTCCATGTGATTTTTCCCGCTACTGTTTTGCGAGACAGTAGTGAAATAACTTTGAATATTTGTTGCGTGTTTAAAACGCTGAGTTTTATTCATATTTTTGATTATGCAGTCTCGTTAAAACATATAAACTGGGTATTTATATTGCCCAAATGACTCAACCTTAACTGTGAATGTTGATAAATGATAAACTCCCGAGGTATGCTGTCACAAACATTCATTAACAATTGAGTATTCATTATTTTGAAGTGCTAGAATTTAAAGAAAATAAAATACAAATAATGAGCTATTTGCATTCGTATTTGAAAACTCTATTATTCTTACAGACCTACTACTAAATATTACCAACCACCAATTTTAAAAGAGCCAAGGGATGAATTTGGTTCTTGAATAAACAAACCACTCCAATGACTCAATGAGAATATAAAAGCACTGCTCAAACACAAGGGTAGTGACAGTGTAGGTAGTAAATGATACAATTCACGCAGTAGAACACTTATGGTGCCACTGCCACTGCCCATGTGTCACAACACTTGCTAATCCCTCTACACTGCAACTGCCTTTCCTACATTGACTCATTCTTCTGGGTACAAAAAAGCTGGCAGCTCCACTACACAGAACACAAGTTTGTGGCCAACAGTGATTTTGAACAATTGAGGAAGTTACAATTTAAAGCAAATACGGTTGAAAATATCCTTTTGGCCATTTAACAATTCAACAAGCAGATATATAAATGAACACTTTATAGTTATGTGTTAAAAAAAAAACCTTCCTGTTCACCAAAACTCAATGGTTCCTTTTTTCTTAAAGCAACTGTTTTAGCACATATAAAATTATTAAAAAAAAAAATTAAAAATAATAATTTAGGGGTGTGTGTGCACACACAAATGCTTAAAAAATACACATAGTCCACACATGACTTGCAACACCATCGGAAATAAATCTGTTCCAAGAGATAATATTTAAGGAAATAAAAACACGAGCCTCAAATAAATTCTACATTTACCTTTAAATATATTTTTAAAATGCAATATCTACAACAAACATAAAATTTATTGTTATGTATAAAAATGCTAGCAAAATGACATAGAAGAAATACTACCATACATATATTACTACAATATCCTTTATTTACAGTCTAGGTTTTACCCAAAAGTGGATGCTTTTGCTCATGGTGTATGCAATGATTTTCACTATGAAATATTTACATGACAAGCCCAATGTTTTCTGTTCATCCAAATTCACACACATTACTGGGAGACAGGTTAAACAAAGGGGTAATAGAGGGAGGAGGGATCATTGGTGGAAGATTCAGAGAGTGTGGAGAAGAATGGAAAGAGGAAGGCACGTATTCCTGGTGAGGATGGGGAGGGAGTGGAATAGGATTCAGGGAAAGATACTGGATATGAAAAGAGGAAAGGACTTGAGGAAAAGGCTTCAGAAATTGGGTGAGTAGGGGGGAGACTCCTTGTCCCTCACCGGGCTGTAACAACCCATGCAATCCAGTATTAATAATTTGTTATAAATTTTTTTGTCATATTTCAGGTTAGATGTAAATTTTTTTTCCTTTCAGAAGTTATTGTGAAAATATTTCACCGGGTTTATTGTTTTTATTTTTATAATTCATAAGTTTATTTTTTCAAGTAATTTTTTTTTGCTGGTTTGTTTGTGTGGGAAGGCATGATGACGCAATTCTCCTTCGTTTTTTTCACGACTGAGGCTTTGTTTCACACGCTACGCATGTGAGTCACAGTCAGGGGAGTGAGAGAAAGAGAGAGAAAATCGCTGCGTCGTGGGAACAGGGTTAAGCATTTCGTTGAAGTTTTCTGTTACTATGCGCTGTGATTGGCCGAGAATTACGTCAGCGTGCCCAGGACACTGCCCGCACAAAGGGAAGGAAGGCTGTAAAGTTAGTCATTGTTCGAGCACCGTGACGAGAGGTCGTTGTCGGGCGATAGCTCGCATAATATAGTAATGTTCTATTGAAGTACAACTTTGCGCCTACGGTCCGGGCGGCGCCTAACCACCTTTTTTCCCCCGGACATTTTAATTAATTAGAATTTTTTTTGACCGTAGTCGTAGGCAAAGCCCACAGTGAGGCAACAAAGGGTTTTGTCCAGCCGCCGCTGCCCGAAACTTATCCGGGCAATATAATGTACGTAATTTGTAACAAGAGTCTACGTGTTTTTTCTTATTTCTGGAGGTACAGTTTAATTTTTTTTGTGTGCTCTGTTGTACGGATAAGTGTGTGATTTTTACATGAATAAAAAAAACAGGTAATACATCAAACATTGAGTAAGAATTTCTTCGTGACCTGCTACTAACCTATATGTTCCACTCATCACCTAATTTTGAGCTAGCCGGAGGTGGTGAGTGGTGACAAGGCGGAAGCCCAATCGAAAGTGTAACAATCAATCAATAAATAATTTTAGACATGCTACGAACATTCACATTTAGTACAAGAATAGCATTAAAACTACACTAGTATGAACATAATGATAAACATAGCTATAAGGATTAAAAAAAAATTCAAAACAAACAAGTCTTTCAGTGATTAGTTTTAGATTTCATAATTAGTTCTGTTTGTCAAGAAATTTCTGTATAGTAGAAGAAAAATACATACCTGGTCATGAGAGGCATCTGTTGTTGATCCAGCACCATGACAAACTTGAGGTGGAACAGTTGACAAAGACACCAAGCTCAAGAATTCAGAATGGTTACCCTAAAAAGCACAATATTACAAAATGTGTACAATACTAAGAAACATCTTACGGCTGCCAGAGGAAAAAATGTTTAAATTTTGACTTGTACTTTTTTTTGTATAGGGATAGGAAAATTATTACTTTATCTATTAAAACCTAATGGTTTGTTTTAAAAAGTCTTTATTGCTGACTTGTACTACTTCTTAGACCACATGAGCACAGTCTTTCTTTAAACAGCCATTTTGGCTATTTTGTGACTTTTTCTCTAGCAGCCTAGAACTATTATATAAATGCTTAAGTATAAGATTTAGAACAAAACTAAAGCATATAGAAAGTGCATCAATTACAATTGTAAACACATAAGTACACTAAACTGCCAATTATCTAGGGGTACAATGTCAAGGATAATTTTTAAACAGATGATACCGGTAATTACATTTACTCGAAGCACCGATTCAAATCAACTAATTTTGTAACTGTGCATTTGTTTTAGAACTGTTTATTTCCCTTTTTGTTTAGTTTCCTTCATATAACATACATAACTTTTAGAAGTTAGTTTCACAATTTGTTTTTCAGGTGTGAGTAAGTTTGAACGTGTTCAGATGGAAGCCAATACAACAGTGGGCCATTCAGGATTACTCTGACATTGTTTGTAATAGGCGTGCCTCTGGATCTGGTTGGCTAGAGCACGGGCAACTGCATGTTGTGATGTTTCAGCCATGCACGTTCTGTTTAGCTTGAGAGCAGTGCTGCACTACTGAAAAACGTGGTGGGTAAGGGGCTCGAGTTAGGAGCAGGCAATTTTGTCTTAACTCATTCTGGGGGGTGTGGCTCTTGTCTTGCATGCATTGGTTTCTTTCTTCTGGATTTGGTATTTCAAGCATACAGATGCAAATGTACTAATCTATGGAATTTTTTAATATGAATGCTTTGGTGTGCTGAGGCCAGGGGACCCTAAAATTACGCCAACATGTAGCGGCTGAAGAGACAAGCATCTCTCTTTACATCTAGGTTTAGACTCAGTTTGGTAGATTAAGTTTATTTGCCTGCTGTGACTTCTACTAATCTCTCCATCATTTCAACTACTCCCCCAGATAATTTTTTGTAAGTACTTTAAGGTATAGTTAATAAAGTTTAAAAAAGTTCAAATAGTTTTGGCAAGACACTTAGATATTTTCTATAAATGAAGTCTAAGCAGGAACATCCATTTTAAAGTATGGTTATTGGCGCAAAGTAAACATGCTTCATAAGTTTTTTTGTTTGAATTTCTTAATAATGTAATAAATCTGAAATCACGCATCCTATATGCTGGTGACGGTGTCTACAGATTCCTAGTAAACTAAATGCAAGACTTTTTCAGGACTATTTAACCCTAGAAAGCTAAACTAATCAAAAGTTACATTAAAGCTAAACTATCGTAAAATCTACGAATGGTAAAAATATTACAACAAAATACTTTTGAATACCAGTACAGACTTTATTGAAAAAATTGTGTTAAAATACATCATTCAAAACATGTTTCTGTCAGATTTGCAATTTTACAAGTCCTCAACACAGTTGACACACTTTCCGCGATGCTCTGCGCATATTGGTTTCCTGCAGTAGCAGCAGTAGATTGACGTCATCCTCCTCTTGACGGATGGGCAAATTCCGCAAATTGTTCATGGAAGGTTTTGAGGGAGGTCATGGGCCCTTCCTGGAACTGGAATTTTCAGGATATCTGCAATTGATTGCCGGAGTTTGTGGGTCAAAGTTGGGTACTGTAATCGCTGTTGAAGCCATGGCTCTACAAGGCTGTGGTGGATTTGCATAGCAAATTTCCTTCTTGATACTGGTTTCTGACCTCTTTTCACAACATTAGTAACGTTAACAACATATGCATTTACTAGAATAATGTTCATCATGCCATAGAACACGCACAAAGGCCATCGTCTGGTCTTGCGGCTACAGCACATTGATGACACATCTGGTCCAAGGAGTCAACTGCTCCTTTAGTGGCATTGTAAGTCTCGATGATTTGAGGTTTTTTGGAGACTGTATCGATGACAGGCTTTTCGTGGCAAGTAGATAGTAACAAAACAGTTTTGGAATTTTTTTTCTTTGTAAGAAACCATGGTTTTTGGGCTATCGAAACAAAACATACTTGTCCCTATGGCTCTGCCCTTAGGGTCTTTCATTTCAGGTGGAATTTCTCGCTTGTCTCTTCTTAGTGTACCTACAATCGTAAGTTTTTATGGGTTTCCTAAAAGTGAGGTTGCTAGTGGAACAGATGTGAACCAGTTGTAAACTGTTGTGTTGCGATTGGATCCATGACAAGTTGTTGTCAGCTTTTTCACAAAAAAAAACTCAGCTTGAGGCAAACCTTCTGTGTCTAAAGTTTTACCTGTGTAACAGGGTGTCTACCAAATCAAATCCCAAAAGCAAAAATCAGTGACTTTTTGGGACCTTTTAAAAAAAATTTATGACCGAAAATTTTAATATATATTATGCATTAGACTCTTTTGAAATAGAGTACACAAATTTTTTCAAGGTTATGCACTATCATCTAACCTAAATATTCTATATTAGGCTATTTACCGACACTAAAAACAGTTTATACACTTTTCTTGAGTTTTTTCAATTCATTCTCTATTTCTAATAATTCTCCTTTTTTCTCTTCAAGCAATTTTTCCTTTTTCATTTCAAGTAATTTGATTTCATGTGCAGCTCTTTTTCTTGCAATTAACACCTCATCCTGTTCGTCATGTTTCCTTCTTAGGTCTTCCTTCCATCTTGCTGAGGCATTGCGAAATTCCAAAATCATTTTTTTTTGTAATCTGATGTGCAAGAGAAGAAATGCCATCTGAAAAACCAAATGAATCAATAATCAAAATAGTTAAGTAAAACATATTAGGTAATTGTACTTCAATATAACACAATCTGAATTGTAAGTACTCCCACCCTAGCCCAAAACAAATTAGTCCAAAGTTAAAATACTCACCTGGAAGTGAAAAGATATGATCATGAACCAGTCTTTGCGCTACAAGAGATTTCTCTTGAAGATTTTCAACCAAAAAATCTTTGTTAAAAGAGAAACTTCTCTCTACCGCTGCATTTCCATGGAAACAAATCAAGAAGCGCTGGAAAAATAGGATTAATTGAACATGTGCATCTTGCATAAATGAGTTGATCAAATTAAAAATGAACTTGTCAAGGCTTTCCTCCAGTTGAAACATTTTGCAGCTTTCAAAACCTCTGGATGTTCACAAAACCTTGTGAACTCTCTAAGAATAATCTCTCCATCAGCAGGTGCCAACTGATTGTGTGAGATGAGTTCCTGAATGGCAACCTTAGCTCTAAGAGCTCTAACCGAATCTCTTCCCATTACTAAAGGAGACAAGCAAGTTGAGTCCAATACAATCCTCTTTCTCAGAGGACTTTTTTCATCAAGTTTGGCATACAATGAGAACAGAAATTTCCTGCAGTCAGCCTTAAATTTCAGGGAGTCAAGCTCCTTTGCCTTTTTGAGACTGAAGGTAGCACCAAAACCTATCTCTATGGAATCAGTATTTCGTAAGATATTCTCATTCTTGATATCCACATTCTTCAACTGAGAAGCGTTTGAAATTTTATCCATCACACTTTGCTTGAAAACCCTTCTCCCTATGTTTTTCATCAAAAGAAATAACTCTTGGTGAATGAAAGGAAGAAGAGGATAATTTCTCTGGAAATTTGTCAGAAATTCTTCAAGCTCTTCCGCAATCATAGCTGAAAAATGCAGTTTAGCTTCCAGAACTGAATCTTCTAACAAACATTTTTTCACAATGCCAAGGTTCTGGGTGTTGGGAGGGTGTTTTTCCATCTCTTTGTCTGTTAGGTATTTTTTCAGAAATGGAATCATTTCCAGGCATCTCTTGATTACAGATGAGTTTTCAGTCCACCGCACAGCACAAAACTTTTTGGAAATACTCTGGAACCAGTAATCTAAGAATAAACAGCACGCCGAGATGGATAATTCTTAAAAAGTTGATACAATGCTCTAAGAAACTGATTAAGTTGCCAACCAACCTTTGTATGTGCCGTTTTGTAGGCACCATTAACTATGTGCAATGAACAAGTACCAATATTCAAAGGTTCCTTTTCAGTATCAAGCGTACTCTTCATGTAACTTTTGAGATCAGAAATCTACTTCAGATTTACATTCGGTCCATCAATAGATAGTTGAATTAAACAGTCCAGGGAAAGTTTGGCTTCACCAACACACACTAGCACTTTTTCCAGCAAATCTACAGCCGTACAGCGCTCAAGAAAAGCAGATGTTAGGTATCGAGTACATGATATACCGTTTTCTGAATCCCAATATTTAACAACAATGTCCATTTGCTGTTTTTGGCAAATATCATTCAGACTTTCATCAATAGATAGTGCAAAAAAAGGGCTTTTCTGTACACTATCAGACAATAATGAAGCAAAATAAGGCCCAAGGCCATACGTGAAACTATATGCTACTTTGTCTTTTTGTAATTTCATTTTTGAAGCTATAGTACTATCGGGAAACATAAGTGGAAAAAGTTCCACTGCAGCTGCTCCCGAGCGGGTTGAAGCATGCGTACAGACGCAATGAACAGCCCACACTATCTCTGCTTTTGTTGAACTATCACTTACAAGAAAAGTGGAGAGCTTTTGTTCTTGATATCTCTCTCCTGGGATAGTACTACAAGATGTAAGCTGTGAACTTGTGCTAGGTGCTGGCTGAGATGAATCATAACTTGGCATGCTGGGCCCGGGCTCTGATGAACTAGTGGTGGGCCTAACCAGGGTCGCAGGTACCTTTGTACAAAAAGAGAGCATTTGCTGCCTGCCCGACTTGTGAACATTAAGAAACTCACAATGTTTTTTTCCTTTTTCGTGGCATTTAATTGCGTTAACTCCAGAGTGAGATACATCAACATTTTTTGCATAGAGTACAAAAATCTGAAAACGTATCCTTACCAGCTCTTAGCCACAATTTCCATTCCTCTTCATCCAACCAAGTGTTTTGAAAATGACACTTTCCTGGCATTTTTAACACTGATAAAACATTGCAAAATACCTGATATAGGTGTGCTGAATACGTCTAACACAGCTTTTTGAACTATTAAAACTTCACATGCAAACACCCAATGCTAATAAAAAACAATATAAAAACATTGAAAACACACGTCCAGAAAATACTTCTAAATATTACATAAACACTTGATACTTTTTATCGGTAATCTTTTACGCAGAAAACTTCAATTAACCAATACATTACATCGTATATTCTTTTACTGCAAGCATAAAAAAGTTACCGATTAACTGCATAGCAATCACGTATAACACACGCTCGTGGCGCCATATTGTCAACAAAACGATACACTACCCATCATGCCGCGTAAAGCGAGACACTTGCATGACGAAACACAATTGATGTTTACTTTCTTTGATTACGGTATTTATTTACATAAGAGGGTTAGTTTTCGCTGAAAAGTTGAAAAAAGAATGAAAATTTTAATATAAAATTAAGCTTTAACGTGTGATACAAGAAAAAAATACAAAACAAGCACCCTTAGTTGTAGACTGAAAATTTTTATTTCTATTATGAAAAAAAAAACGTGACCCATATGGCCACTTTTGTGACTTATCCGTGACCATGTGTTCAATTCCGTGACTTTTTCGTGATTTCCGTGACCGGTAGACAGTGTAAGGAAGGGCATCAACCATATATTTTGTGGCAATATCACACATAACAACTATCTTCAGCCCACATTTATCTGGTTTGTTCAGAATGTACATTCTGAAACTACATCGCCCACGAAATGCAAGTAACTGTTCGTCAATAGTCAAAAAAGAACTAGGCTTGTAAGAACTTCGGCACGCAGCAACAAATAAGTCCCAAACTTTCCTCAAAGGAGCAAAACTGTCAGTTTTTATCCTATCGGCTCGAGTTGCAGAATCATCAAACCGCAAGCACTCTAACATAAATCAAATCGGTCACAGCTCATGGTTGCATGGTATCTCTCACCACTGATTTCTGGGTTGAACATCTTGTTTGACGGTAAATGATTGTCCTTTTGGGCTGCTGAAAGAATTAGTAACCCTAATAGAGCATCGAACTCACTATCGTTCATTGCTCTAACAGTTTTAGTTTGTGCAGTATAGTTAGCACTCTTTTCCTGAATTTTCATGTTTGTGGAATAAACAATTTGATTTTTAGTTTCATCAGTGAAAAAAACCCTGAAAACTTCCACAGGTATTAGTTTATCATTAGCAATACCAATGCATCCGGGTGAAATATGAATGACATTCCTCGCTACCGAGGCTCTATTGTGAACAGCTGTTGGCTTGTTAGTCCAACGGTGTCCATTTTTACCCCTCAGGCTAGTTTTATTGAAAACCACTAAATGTGGATCACCTGTAGGTCCGGGTGTAGCAACAGCATGTTGCGGGGTAGTTGTGCCACTGGTGGATGGTTGTGATGCTGTAGAATATCTTGAAGGTTGCAGGGTGGTAGTTCCACTAGTGGATGGTTGCGATGATGCATAATGACCTGAAGGTTTCGGGGTAGATTCACTACCAGAAGCTGTTTGCGTTGCTGCAAGTCGGTGAGACACAATGGGATTTACTTGAAAAGTCTTTTTTTTTCTCACTGGCGGTGACAGTTCTTCTTCTTCCGAACTTGACAGATCTTGCTCTGAATCAGGGCGATAATGTGGGTCTGCATCGGAATCATCTGTACATATAACGTCATGATATTCCACATGATCGACTTCATTATCTGAACCAGGAGCGCAGTCAGAGTCATCACTATCGTTATCTTGAAGATATTTAAAAATGTCTTTGTCAGTGCACTTTTTACTCATTTTTATAACATAGTTATTACTAACGCCCATAATTAGAACACAGTATTATCACTTTTCAGTCGATAATAAACCACTAAAAGTAAAATGAGTAAATTATAAAATCCAAACGTAAAAGCTAAACTATCGTAAAATGTACGAGTGACTGTCAGCCGCACTGAACTGACAACAGGCAGTGAAGCGAGACGAACGCTAACTAATGAGGTCGGCCAAGTGAGGCACGGAACTGGACAGACGAGTCCATTTACGCCGATTAAGGGGTGAAAGGTACATGAAAACAAAACATGCTCGTGAAATCTATGATAGTTTAGCTTTCTAGGGTTAATACAATTTTTTACAACTTTGTGTTACAGGGTATTTTTTTAAATACAATAAACCAAAATTAAACATAAAACAAAATAGATCTACCATTCACAGGAATATTCAAATTTCTATGTTAGAAAGTTAAAACCTTTTCAGAGCAAATGTGATATACAGGATGTCTACCAGATCTAGTAAATGAAATTCCCTGATTTTTCCAGGTTTTCCAGGTCTAAAACTGAAATTTTCCAGGTTGTCTGTAACACAATTACGACATTCCACAAAACTGAAAAAACTGCATAACAGTACATTGACGGGTTTCAAAATATTTCAACTCACTTAAATTATTAAAAAAAAAATAAAAAATGCCTTCTTCCAGACGCGGCCAAAGTGACTCAATTGATGGCAAATAAAATATGCTGCTACAAATATTTCACACACTTACTTTTGCAAAAACATAAGTAAAAGGAAGCTCCCATCAATTTCGCAGTGACTCAACTTTTGCGTCTATTGCACTTGCTTCAGAACGAGCCAAATCCAACACACGAGCCTTCTTCAACTGCAATGCCTTGATCTCCTCTTCAACTCTTCTTTTTCTGCCTTCTTCTTGTCTGTAGCTTCCTTTTCTTTTTGTTTTGTTTGCAGGGCTTCCTTACGCCTACAACTAGCATTTCTTACGTATTGTAACATGGACTTGGAGATATCAACATGCTCTACACCTCCAGAACATTGAACAAAGTCGTACATCTGTCTTAGTGCGATCAGTATTTATTCCTGCAAGTTTTCAGTCAGCAGATTAGAATTCACTGAAAATCCTCTTTCCAATGATGCATTTCCATTGGAAAGTACCAACATCATCCTCACAAACTTTAGAAGGCCTGTTTTGGCAGCTACTGTATGTGCCTTAAGGATGAGCATCCACAATTGATCAAAGCGCCAGTCTTCTCGAGAAAAAGACGAGAACAGTGCTTCAGAATCTTGCGAGGAACATACCAACTGATATGATCACTCAATGTTATCAGCTTCTTGTCCTTATAGCCACTTGTTTTGAAGACAACATTCTAAATTGTAATTCACATGCTGTTTCCTCACACCCGAATTTAAAGCAGGGATGCCAACTTCTGAGTAGTCTCATCAGTAGTCACCCCTCCTCGCCAATGGATCATCGACCACACTTTGTAAGAGAAGGGTCCGGAGACCCACCCCCGGAAAAATTTGAATTTCAAGGTGTAAACTGCTATTTACTCAGTTTTTGTATCTGAATATTAAATATACTACCAGTTGGAAATTTGCTATTGTTTTATAATATTTCAGGTTAAAAATTATACACATTGGTAGCCTTGAGGGAAAGAGAGAAAACAATGAACACCTTAAGTGCTATCTGCCCTCTAAAACTCACAAATGACCAAAATTGTTTTTTTGTATACATACAACGCACATGCAAACACAATGAGAGACCAAATAAATCAAAACACTTAAAACATGGTACATTACATTTACCTGCACTCACAACTAAAATATCTCATTTATGGCTAAATTATAAATAAAAAATTGCAAGCTCACCTCAACAGGAATTTCTGATCACATATTTCCGAAAGTTATGAAATAGGCCTAGGCCTACTATTTTTTTTTTTTTAAGTTGTACACTCATTTCTGGAATGTCTATATACATTTAACTTATATACACACACATATTTACAAAATCGTCTCATTTCAGCAGTGTGCCAACAAGTTAATTTATAAATCCTCCTTATGCACCCCTACTTGCTTCAACTGGTTAACAGTAGCATGCTTAGCCATTTCTAGTTGCTTCTTGGAAAACTTCTTTTTGTAACATTTATCTCCGTGTGCACCCATTTTTATTTTTTCAACCATTAAAGCATTTAATGTCTCAGTTCCAAGATTTGCACGAAAGTCAGTAGCATTTTGCCTTACTATACTGAAAATACGCTCTGTCGCAGCATTGCTGTGAGGAACTAATAATATGGTCAGCATAAGTTTTGGGAGAACCTTGTACTTAACACTGCCACTCGCATCTACCAATTTGGAGATTTTTCCCCAACATACGTCCATTTTTGGTGAACCTAGGATTTCTTGATTTAGTTCGTCAATCTGGTACCTACTGAATTCAAGCTCTATTTCATCCATCTCACTTTCATTGACAACCCCAGGAAATTGAGACATAAGATACTCTACAGATGAAAAGTTCTTCTCTTTCTTAAGATTGACATCCACTATCTCAGTGTGTTTCAAAAATTTATCCTTCATGGGCAGTTTAGAAATCATATAGTCACAAGCTACAACAAAAAAATTTCTGACAGACTCATAAAATGACTTCAACTGTGATGTAGAAAGTATTTCTTCATTTTCCCTTAAGTAAACTCTTGCTTTGGCTCCAATCACAAGGTTTTCATCTGATTTCTGATGCCGTTTTTTTAACTGTACCTCAGTTATGTCAGAATTAGTTGAAACAACTGCATCTGGTTTCATGAAACGAACCAACAGATCTGTGAACAAGGCCAACAGTTCTCTGCTAACAATGTGTATGGATGGAGCCTCAGATTGCAACTTTACATTGCAAGAAGTGAAAGCGGGTAATACACTACTAAGAAACAAAAAGTACAGCTTGGTGAGAGGAGATTTTAAAATGTTCCTTACACTTAAGAAACGAGAATTATGGCTATCGTTAACTGACTCATCTTCGACACCAAACAACTCTAACAATGCATCCCACTGTTCCAAAAGTCTGTTAATAGCATCCAATAATGACAGCCAGCAGGTCGAAACATATTTCAAAATTTTGTGCGTTTTCAAACCACACAGCTTTTGGCAAGCAACTAATTCCTTTTTCCTCTTTGAGCTTTTTTCAAGGTAATAGTAAATGTCAACAACTAATGTTTCGATGTCACTCCCCAACTGTTTTGCAGCCTTCTGGGCACAAATATGCAATAAATGGCACACGCAACCTTGAACTACTATGCTAGGATTTGCTGTTTTCAAGAAGGATGCTACTCCTCGCAAATGCCCTAACATTGTATTACAATTGTCACTGCCAAATGCCACACAATTTTTCCAAGGTATATTTTTTGCCTTCATCTCTGAATCAATAACAGAGAAAATTCCTTTTCCAGTGTTGTCGTCTGTTTCTAAAATGGAGAGCAAAGCAGTTACTATTTCTCCTTTAGAACTGTCAAAGTAACTGACCAAAATGGGGTAGAGTTTAACACTATTTTGGTCTGTACTGCCATCAGTTGCCATGGAAAACTTACCATGTTGCAGGATGGAAACAACATCGCGTGTTGTATCTTGCGCCATCGACTTGAGAACTGCAGTTGTTTTAGTACGCGCACATGCATATTTCTTAGCAATTGTAGAGTCCGGAAACATGGCCCTAAATAAATCTCCGGCGTGGTCTGCTGATGATAGTGGTAAATTATGTTCTACTATAAAACATGTAAATAGCATTTCCGCATTCATGATGCTGTGAGAATTCTCTGTCTTGGTAAAAAACGAACTTAATGATTTCGTTCCCGCCTTAACCTTCGCAAGTTCGATGTGTTTCTTGGAAGCGATGTGTCGCCTGCAATCATCACGGCCTCCATGTTTGACTGAAAAGTCACAATTACACACGGTACAAAAAGCACTATGTTCCGACACCTCGCTGGTTTTCAAACATTGCCATTCGCGTGCATACTCAGTCCGAAACCGCTGCGCTGCGACCTTTTGTCTTTTCGTGGTCGTGCATTCATCGCCCGACATGGTTGTTGAATATTTACTTCGCCTTATATCATGACTAATTTATTTTAACAACCACTGTTCCACATTTCAACAGATAACGCAAACACAAACTACAACCGGCAAAGGCAAACTAATACTGGCAACCGGGTGTAAACAACAATATCCCGAACTGAAGTGCGTGGCAACATTGCAAGTAAGTTAGTCGCTTAGTGAGTATGGTACGCTCGCCGCGTAAGACAGGTACGCACGTAACAGAACATCCTGGAAACTACTGCTACGAGTACCGAAACATCGGTACGTCTACGCATCACTTTAATGGCAACGCTGCACGGATAGCGACGCGCGCGCGCCAGCCTTGTGAAGGTGAACTACACAAAACAAAGAACGCAATAAACATCTTCGCGATGCCTGGCCTGTAGTCCGCATTCTTCACTAACAAATGAATACAACGTAATTAATAAATACATAAAACAAGGATCACGGCTCTTAGAATAATGTTTGTCTGCCGATTAAAAATTTACTGAACGCCAAAAAAGAGGACTACTAAATAATTTGCCGCGCATCCGTAGTCAGCCATACACCGTCCGGAGATTCGTAGTTTACATACTCTGTCCGTAGGAACTACGGAGAATCCGTAGACGTTGGTATCCCTGTTAAAGCCACAGACGGACATAAGCAGGAAATTCCCTTGGTAAGTTTGTACTTTAGGGGACTTTTGTCTTGATGTTTTTTTACCATAACCTTTAGACAAGTCCTAACATCATTTTTCAGTAACAGGACAGACTTTAATGGTACTTTCTCTTTCTTGATGGCATGGCATACTGCATAACCCAACTTGATATTGTTAGCAGTCAATAGATTTTCCTGGTTATCTACATCCAATTGAGATACATTGCGTTTCTCCCTAAAGCTCTTCAGTACCTCTGGTTTCAAAAACTTTCCTGCCAAAGCTAATAAATTGTCTACCAGTGAATCATAGAGAAAAGGTGCCATGGGTGCTTCACTTTGGAACATTGTGAGAAACAATTCCAGCTCTGATGCCAAAGAGTAGAAGAATGTCAATTTTACTTCTAGAAGATTATCTTCAAGAGCACTTTTCACTACACTGAAAGACACAGATGAAATAGAAACTTCACTAACAAATTTCTTTAGGTGGGGTAAAGTTTTCATGGCACGCTCAGCAACTGCAGTATTCCATCTGATTGCACAAAATTTCTTGGAAAAAAGCTCTGATCCAGTTATTCTAATGTAATCTGCCCTCCTTGCAGGTACATGCATAAACAAATACATAGTAACTGTGCCTGAAAAAACTAACAACATCCAATTGTATAGCAGAAATTCCAGTTTTGAAAGCAACATGGACCGTATGAAGTCCACAACTACCAATTTCTAGCAACGATGGCGAATCTTCACCAAAAGTGTCTGTGATATGTATTTTCAAAGCTAACAAAAATGCCCAGATTACGTTGAGGGCATCCATAGATACTTAAAATTAAATGCACCTGTCGGTATAATCCGAACGTGGGAAGCACATGCTGCAGTACGTACGTCAGCAGGATAACAGACCAGCTTTAACCAGTTTGTATCACGTGATTTAACGCCACTTTCGAATTCGATGGTAAATAAAAGAAAATGGACGTGGGAACTGTTCGTTATTTTCCATCCAAAAATAAAATAATGGGACGCGATACACTTGATGCTACGTCAATGCAAGCAGATCAATAAACAAAAAACATATTGCCAACTACAACCTACCAAACAAAAATTCCCTGATTTTTAACAAAATTCCCTGATTTTTCCCTGATTATTCCCTGATTACAATATTCCCTGATTTTTCCAGGTTTTCCAGGTTTTCCAGGGTCAGTAGACACCCTGGATATAATAAATCAAATAATTAAGAAACTACATTGTTTTGAAAACCAATTAATATTTAAATTGTTAAAATACTTTACGATATATATTTATGTAAAGTTCTTTCATAAAATTATACCTTTTAACCATTTAATAATAAAAGCATTGCATGCTTGGATTCTTGAATCTCATTGAGGGTAAATTAGTTTTTATAGCCTACTGGCTAAACCCAAAGTTGCTTCACAAATGAAATTTGTTAAAACAATATAATTCTTCTTGGTTCAATTTGTAATCCAATGAACTTAAGCATACGTTTTAAAAGTTTAGAAGTCTTGAAACATAACTCTTGAAATAAATAACTTACACAGTCAGAAATTGCCAATGAAATGTTATGCTCCACAAGAAACTACATGAATAATAATTCAGCATTGGTAGCCTCAAACTCGCCATTGTTTGCCAAGAAAGAATAAATAAGTTAATATGCACATGACACTTTCCTGTAGTTTTAATGCATTGTATTCCCGACATGTAAAATGGAAAGAGACACAGTCACTCTTTTTTGTAGTTATCACTTAAATTAACACAACCTTTTTAAAGTCTGAGGCATAAGAAACAGCAGCACTCTTCTTGTTTGGAGCTCACATAATTAAATAGTGATGCGAAAGGCAACACATTTGTAGCTTGTTCCATTATTGGCTGTTGTCGCCCTTACAAGCCTTTACACTGTTGCCAAAATATAACTTACACATTTCACCAAAATTATGGTGCCATGGGCACAGAGAACATAAACTATTCTGCAATATATGCAGCCAAAAGATAAACAGCTACATGAGCCAAATTTATCCAATGAAACGCACATACAGTAAAACCTTTTTGTTGTGACACCATTTATTGTGACCACCTCTCTATTACAACCCGATTTCGAGGAACCGTGAAAAAATTGCCGAAAATCCGAAGAAAATCGGACAGAAAATAAGTTTCTTGTGGTGAGTAGCGTGTTACTGCGTTTCTCTTGCCGAGTGCTGTACTCAGGGTGGCCACAGAAATGTAGAAATGAAATTCCCTGACTTTTCCAGGTTTTCCCTGACTGTGCAAAAAAATTCCCTGACTACAATTTTTTTTAAATTTACACAACCATTATTGCAATTTTATAAATATATTTTAAAATGAGAAATATAGGATCTCTGTTGTTAGCAGTTTTGTTACAATTCTTTGGCATAAAAATTTCAACAGTAATAAAAACAATAAAAAATTAACTATTTCAGTACACTGGAATATGTCTTTCACTAATTCATTATGGAAATAAGGGGCTATGCCATGTAATATAATGTACCCAATTTTTGTTTTTTGCAGTTGCATTTTTTTTGGCAACTGATGAGTCGGGGAACATCATTTGCATCACAGTTACATCACTTGCTGCACAACGCAAAGACTTATGTGATCAAACTGTTTGCATGCACCACAAAACTTCAGCCCCAGTCACCTCCTCATTTAAAACAAACGTGTTTATCCCAGACAGTGGCATTTTGCAAAGAGCTGTAGATTCCACAACCGACTGTTCACAATTTTTTTCAGGTTGCATTTTACTGACAACCCCCGACTGGTTACCAAGAACAGTAATCAGAAACAATAGTAGTAGTATACAACATGGAGGATGACTGTGAATCAGAATTACCACTGGCACTAGTAGAAGGCTTTGGCTTACAAGAAAAGTACATGCCCAAGTTACAACTGCTACGTTTGGAATATTCTTCTGCTTGCCTGTGTTTTTCACCATTCATGTGACTTGTGAGTGCATGTTTTCCCATGTTACTGAGGGAGAATGTTTTCTGACACAGCGAACAACGAGCATGATTATTACTTCCGGTTTTAGGTCGTTCCAACCACAAACAAAATCTCTCATCTTGAAGCCAATCATCTTTGAAATTTGAAGTCTTTCTTGGAAATACTATGTTTCAGGGTCTCAAATTATTCGCAACTTACCATGAAACTGTTAACGAACTTTCGTTAAATTGTCCTTTCTAAACTACGAAAATTTCGTCACACTTTAAATACTGAAACACGAAATTTTACGCAATCTATTCACGTGTAAACAAACAAATCGAACGTCTGTCACGTCTGTATAAAAATAGGTTAGCTAACTCTCTGAACAGCTAGCCAGCCATGTTAGACGTTTCATAATCCCCATTTACGATTCCTAAGAAAGTAGCTCACAGCAGTAATAATCACTTCAAACACTACGTCTAACGAACACTACCCCTACAACTCCGTCGTAATAATTTCCGCAACACCAGCAATAGGTACTTTACAAGTGTACACAAAGGCAAATAAGCCAATATGGCGATCCCAGCCGAAACCGAAAGAAATAACGTCAAATTTACCCCACCACCGGCTTTTCATTTGCTTTTGATTTTCATTGCAATGTTTTAACACGTCAATTATTAAACCTTTTATTTTAGAAAAATCCCTACGAAATAATATGCATGATATAAGCGAAAATAAGAACTGAAAATATGCTGCCAAACAAAGTAGCCATTTGATTTTGTAGATTTCTTAGGACGTGCTCAAAAACAAGTACATTTGTTGGCAAAACCGAGAGCAGAAAAACCATACACACCAAATTATTATGGTACTGGTGTGCGACATTTAGCATGTAAAAAGAGATTTACAATAGTTATTCATGTTGCACGCAAGCCATTGTTTTCGTATTGTCGAACGACAACAGCACGTAAGAACTGGATTACCGGTACGCATTACATTTGTTGGCAACATGGAGAGCAGAAAAACCATACACACAGAATTATTATGGTACTGGTGTGCGACATTTAGTATGTAAAAAGAGATCTACTATAGTTATTCATGTTGCATGCAAGCCATTGTTTTCGTACTGTCGAACGAGAACAGCACGTAAGAACTGGTTTACAGTACACATTCTAACATAACATAACATGGCATATTCACAGTTAATAACGCACAGTAGAAGAGAAAATTTTCCCTGACCTCTCAGACGATTCCCTGACTTTTCCCGATTTTCCCTGACCATTTCTAAAATCCCTGACTTTTCCCGGTTTTCCCGGTCTGTGGCCACCCTGGTACTGCCGTAGGCAGCGCATATCTAAAAATTAATACCACTTCCTGTCGACCGCTGTCAGCACTTGACAACCCCCATTCCACGTCCCTTTTCCGGCAGGGTGCAGATAAAGGTTTTTGTGGCAATGTGTTTACGTTTAGCTTTTTGCGAGTGTCTAGTGTGGTATGCAGTTAAGGCAAAGCTACCTGCTGGATTTCTCTTGATTTTGATTACTATCGGTTGACAATGTTTGCTTAGTTTTTGAATTCTGATTTGGTATATTTTCTGGCTTGAATTTGTGAACTATTGTTGATGAATTATGCAGGTTTTTTTCTTGTTTTTCCCGATTTTGTGTATTATGACTTAATAAATAAAATACCATTAAATATTAATTACTATTAATACAATGCAGGAAAAACCCTTCGGCCGCAGCGTGTGAACATGGTAGTCAGCCGCTCGCTTGCCCTTCCTCACCCTCTCCCCGTACCGTGCATTGCTTGTACTTGTTAACAATCACGTTATCTGCTTCATTTTAACGAGAGTAAAAATATATTAAAACTGTCAGCAAATTGATAAAAGCTTTATGTGTCCGCAAAACAGTGGACAACACTGGCCCCCCAATTGTTTTCATTCAAAACGTGGCTAAAGAACTTACATGGATCAGGCTGAAAACATCCGGCAATACGTGTAGGTTATAAGGAATCTTGTTATGAATCGAGATATGTTTTTCGAGTAGTTATACACAGCGACCGACTGGATGCACGCCCGCCTCGACTTGTTTTAACTGCCGCAGCGATGTTTATTTTGACAGCTCAAGCAATTATCTTTTCCCGTGGGTTGATAGAAAAAGGTCGCTTCACCCAGCATAAAAAAAAAGGCTAAGCCACATATTCCGCAAGCAGGAAACACACTGGCTGCCGTCTGTCTCCCCCGCATTTATCTTTCTTCTAACATTCCACGTCTCGCCTCTCGCGCGAGCAATAACGAAGCGACCATGCATTGGACCGTTTTATGCTTTGTTTGGTGACAGCAGCTTGATTTTATTCGGTATATTCCTTTTCATAGGACCCTTGCTATTAAAATACATTTATATAAGTTTGAAAGCTTGTAAATTCCTTGCCAGAGATGACTGAACTCTAACTTGGTGTGAAAAGTGACATATTTTGATATACTTTTTTTTGGGCGTGTTTGGGGTGAGGGAGGGGTCCAAAAATATTTACAACGATCTTACCCCTCCCTCACCGCTTTAGTACCCCATTCATAATAGCCCAATTTTACGGGAGAAGGGAGGGTGAAAAGAGCATTTTCTCACTGAAGGTTTTTCAAAGGGGAGCGAAGTTGGGGTGTTATAAGGGAGGACACTAGATGGTTTGTGTGTCTGGGAGGGATGAGCTAGCCTTGAAGAATGTTACAGAGGGTAGGGCATCATGAAGCCGCTGCCGCCAGCCAGCCGGGCGAGCTTAGTGTGCGCCCACTCGCGTTGCAGAACCTACCGCTGCCATAGTTTTAAAGGAAATGTCCCATTATTTTTTTGTTATTCTTACATGAACATTATTGGAAGTACTAAAGCAGACAAAAATACGCTGTATGTTAAAATTAACAGATTTTAATATCTTTCATTTCGTTTTATTTTTAATTTTTTTCTGATTTTCACATTTTGGTCAAAATGTCCAATTTTTTGACGGTTCCCGAGAATGTATTCGTAAAATAACTGCTTCGTTAAATCCGGGGTTCGTGACATCGGGGTTCTAGTGTATTTAACTACGGCAAGCAGAAAACGTACATGTAAACTAACAAGTAAAAATAAACTGTCTTTTGACATATTTTCTTTAGAGGTGGCCTGTAGGGCGACGGACTTGTCATGAAGGTTGAAGTGGGTATAAAGCAAAGCCGTCTAGCATTGTGAGTGACAGCATCTTGCCATTGTACGGCTGGTTTCTTAGCGAGTAATGGTTGAGGGGGGGGGGGGGGGGGGGGTTGAAATCAACAGAAAATTTCGGAAAACATCTATTACGACCCCCCCCTCTATTACGACCATATTCCTGGGAACCGTGAGGGGTCGTTTCAGAGAGATTTGACTGTATTTCTGACAAGACAGTAGGTTTCTCTATTTCTGGAAAAAATAAATAAAAATAACACTCCGTAATTCTCTAGCTGGACATCTATATACTCTAAATCAGCAATAATTGTGGAAAATTACCTAGTAATACTTGGCAGCACTGCATGATTTAATTGGACACTCGCCAATTATTTGTATTTAATGTAAAATAATAAACTTAAGTGAGATGTCATTAAAAAAACAAAACGCAAGCTAGCAAACAGTTACGTAAAATTAATCTTTGTGACTTTCAGCTGTGTTATTATTTATTTAGAGACTTTTTGTAACTTTTGTGACCAGTCCTTCAGTTTCATTACACTTTCGTGAATTTTAGTACCTGTAGACAACCTGTGATAGCTGTTTTTATTTGAGTTGGATCATAAGTCCCTTCTCAACATGTGTTATTTGAAGTTTTATTTCAAAATTTGATTTTGTATAAAAATGTAACAAAACTAATTTCCTTCAAAAGTTATGACTGATTACTTGTTAGTAGGTAACGATTCCCTGTGGCCTTGAGAGAATAATTTCACTGAATTTTCTGGAGGGTCAAGAATTATGTAAGAAGTGTGGATTGTGAAAATAAAATTTGAGAAGATAGAACAGTAGTCATTGAATTATTGTGCCCCGATCAGTGTTTCGAAAAAAACCCACTCATTAATTATTTTTTTCTTTACAAATTCATGTATCTTTCATCCATAAATTACATTTTCACAGAAGAAGAAATGAATTTTGAAGGTCTTGAGAAATATGTAACAATATACTCAAATATGTAATAAATGTTTTTTTATGGTGCCAAATGCTACACAGTTGATTTTGACAATTTTTTACATGCAGCACAAGATTCTGCTTTATGAAAATGTAAAAAAACAATGCAAGAAAAAGAAAATTAGCCCTCAAAATTGCCATACATGGAATTTTGTGATTAACAGTGTGGCAAAATCTCTCATGTCATCAGGTGATCCAATAACGTACAATATGTTTGTAGCTGAATATTCTAACTGCAAATAGTTGTATATAGCTTGTAGACATATGAACTTTTGCACTTTGAGTGAAAATATGTGCATTATTAAAATACTTTCTGCAACAATTTGATGAAACTAACTATACCTTATTCCTCTGTTAGCACTAGTGGTATCAGCTCTAGTTTTATCTATTGCTGGCCAATATTAGCCAAGAAAAGGGTACTTTCATTTCTCCATCTAAAAGCAATTAGCATGAAATGTGTACAATGTTAATAGGGCAGGGTGGCCACACAAAATCATAAATTAAATTCCGTGACTTTTCCAGGTTTTCCCTGATCCTGATTTAAGCTACTTCAGTTTAAAAATTAACCAGCGTTATTTTTTAAAACTGAGAGTATGCGACAGACTAACAAGCAAACAAAAAGTGAAGTTAATATTATTCAAGGTCGGGTTATATAACTGTAATAAAATGTAGTTTACCCAGTACAAAACTCACTGAAAATAAAAACATTATGAGATTACGTATGTACTAAACCCAATTTAATTTTAGCAGACAATTAAGCTACCCGAATACGCTGTGGTAATTCGAAATAAGAGCCACTATGCTTTCTAATTATTACCTAAGAAGGCATTGTGAAACTTCAAGTAGTTTACCAGTAATTTTGAAGAATACTTAGAATGGTTTTGAAGAAGGTTAGGTACCTACGTTAAAAATCACGTAAAATTGTGACGGTGATTTTGGTTAACTTAGCTACTGACATCGTCCGGGCCTGCGGCCCCTTTTAAGTCCGATATGCCACCGCCCAAACACCATCCACCCTCCATTCAAACCTCCCGCCTACCCGTGCGTACGTGTGCATGCGTGTGTGCTCGCCCGGCAAGAGGGCGCTGTCGAGCCAGTGCGCCGTACCCCTAAAAACATAAGTATATATAATTGTGTTGTTTGTTTTTATATTCCCTAAGTGCAACGTGACGGCAGATCGGCTGGGAGGGTTTTATGTACTTTTATTTTTTAACTAATGTATTAAAATATTATAGCGTTTCCGAACATTCCCGAGGAAACCCGAAGCCAGACAATAATTAAATTGAAATCTTAATAATTATAATTGATACAATCTTTTCTCTTCATTCAAAAATTGTTATATAATTTTCAATGCATTCTTGTCATGTTAATTTAGTTTCCCGTGGCACGAATTCGCTAATATCTATTAACGGCAATTGTTTCGGAGGGAGGACGCCATGTTAGTCGAGCGAGCCATGATCTCATCCTAGTCTTCCGCCATCAACGACCGAGAGCAGACGCATCAGCACTCCGGGGACCTCACCGCTTGTATTCTCTGCCAAGTAATTCTGTTAACTTTAATTTCGTCTCAATCATTTTCTTTTAGTCCTCGGAGCGGCTCTCGGTCGAGGGACTGCTTTATTAATTAATTTACGGCCAGTCTCTGTCTTTTTTCTTTGTACTACGTAATTCAATATGTGACCACGTGGTGGCTCATCACCTATAAACCGATTCGTGCCGCGGGCGTTTTGCATAGCTTCAACCGTGTACGTATGTGAGCTGAAGTAGCGGAATAAATCAGGTGTATGAATTTAAAGTATTATTATTTTATTTTTAATCTGTGTGACCACGTGGAGAGTGACGGCGTGTGGGACGCCTGAGAGCCCACTTCGTAGGAAGCGTGCCCGACGCTGAGAGCGGGCAGGAATTAGTGCTAGATGTTTTCAAGGGGGGATATCACGTCTCACATGGGCGACGTCACGCCCTGAGTTAGGAGTCTCACCGGGTCCACGTGCCGTACCACGTGGTGGCGCCCACTAACAATCCACCGCAAAGCCGATAGACCCCCCCCCCCCCCCCCCCCCCCCCCCGCGTCACTACATTTCATATTTGTAATTCCTAACCAATTGTTCAAACAATATTTCAAGATTTTTAATGTCCGTAACCTAACTAAACTAATCATTCTCACAATATCACAGATTTGTAATATGTAACCTAATCTCACCACTCGTTAAAAATGAAAATAGTTTGAAAACTACTAGAACCACTACAACGTTCTCTTAAAGAATGACTGCCTTAAAGGTTTTCCGTAACAATAATAGCATTCTCAGTACCTTTGTTGACACCTAACAGTTATTTTTTTCGCAAGAGTACTATTTAAAATATTTAATTCTTCAATTAAAATTATTAATGTAAATTTTAAATACAGATATCAGGTCGCAAATATTAAATTTATGGATAAACTGTGAAAGATAAAAGGTATATGTACTGTGAAGAAAAGAAAAAAAATGGTCCTGAATGTAAAATGACTACCGAACGAAGTTGTTTTGTTTTCTGCAGTGAAGCTTCACCGAATTATGATGACGAATAACTAAAAAAAATTGCTAGGTTATAAACAAAATAAATCATAAACAACAAATTATTTCCATTAAAATACAGGAAAGCACCAGTACAACGAACTTCAGTTAAACGAACACTTCACTTAACCGAACTCATTGTTTGGTCCCGCCAAAAACTTATATAATAACCTTGAATTTTATTTCATCTTAACGAATTTTACGACGGTCCGTTTCTTCGTGAAACAAAAATATTCACTTGAACGAACAACCTTGAGGCAAATTATGAAAAAAATTACCATCCAAAAACTTGTTCTTTATTTTTAATTTTCTTATTCAAACGTAACAGCGTGTACGTAAAAAAAACAATAACGGAACTAGTATGTGTGCGCACGTACTATCGAAATTAGTAGATTAATTCTCGTGTTTTGAAATAATATTGGAATGGTATTACGTCCGTTGTACGATACAACTAGTACATATTCTCGGATTTTTCGTTTTTTGGCTACTTACATTACGATAATTTTTGTACGGTACTTTGGCTAACCTGTGTTTTAATTTATTTTTTGAAAGTCATTTTTTTCATCACAGTCCATAGTGTTTTTGTCGTGTCTACAGGCGTGAAATTTTTTACGTTTTTCAATATTGTTGTGTTCTTCAGTGCCGGTTGTAGAAATGAAGCGTGTGACAGAACAAAAGTGTATATGGGGGAGAAAAAAAATAACGCAATTCATCAAAACTTTTGACCTAAGACCTAACTATTCAAAAGAATGACGATGCTTGTCGTCTTCAAATGTTTTGGAACACCATGCGTTTTGTAATGTATGCACGTGTGACTTTTCGATTGCACACGTTGGAAGGGATGACTGTAGAGGGCACATTGAATTAAAGAAACATGCGGAATATTTTATAGTCATAACAAGCAATAAATCCATATCGTAGTTTTTTCGCTACATCTGAAGAAACGAAAGTAACTAACGCAGAGTTATTGTTTACAAGTTCTGTTGTTTGTTTATAAGACAGTTCTTATCCAACCAGGATAAAAGAAGCAAATAAAAAGACAATTGTTCAAAAGTATAACTTTGCATACTTTGAATTGAAGGTTGAAAATTTCCTGTAAAATTATTGACATTTCTTACATATTCAGATGATTGTATTGTTCAAATCGTTTTTTTTTTCTTTGATTCATTAATTTTCATTGTATTCATATGCATAGGCCTACATTTTTCATTTTTTTTGCATATTATTGTCCTTATTTTATCTTGTGTGTGTCATAATTCCTCAGGAAAAATTTATCGTGCATGATTTACATGTACTTTTTCCATATAATTGTCATTACTGATGGGTGTGATTTGAGGTTGGCAGCTCTGCCTACAATGTGTCTCCTGACCATAGACAAAGCATTAGCAGAGAGTATGTGAACAGGTTCTTCAAGCGGCCATAGACTAATGACTGAGATACTGAACCTTAGTACACTTAAGGTGTTTCATGTGTTTATCGGTATACATATTTATAACAATGCTTATGTTTCAATATAAAGAACTTCAGTATAACAAACTCAACTATTTTTTGGTCCCTTCATGTTCTTTATAGTGAAGCTTTCCTGTATAATAAACATTTTTGCATTATCTCTATCACTCAAAATAAAATCTTATTTTTTCCCTCCAGTCATGTAAATAACTTTCTTCCCGTAGCATGATTCCCATGTTCTCATCAAATTTAATCATTTTAAGGTTTTTTAATAACTGTAGATAATCGCAACTGCAAACCTTTAGTAATAATTGCAACGTCTTTCCCACAAAACACACATTTTTCCATTTTCAAATTATGTGCATCCTTTAAGCAACAGTAGGTTAACCAACCTCAGGGCTTTATGGAACTTGTGGTATGCAGCATCGCCATGCGGCATTGTCAAGTTTTGAATAAGCTGTGCACAGTGCTTTTTAAACACACATTTTACAAACAAAAAAAATTGTGTACGGATTATTTGGGTGAATACAATAATATGAATACACAATTTTGAAAATGTTACATCGAAACTCACTTTTTATAATGAATGGCCATTGAAGAAACCATAAAGATGCAGAAACAAGCATATCTCAAAAATTTCCCTGACACAACAAAAAAATTCCCTGACTTTTCCAGGTTTTCCCCCCAACTTGTTCCCCTGGTTTTCCTGGCCTGTAGCCACACTGTAGGGAAAATCAAAAAAGTATAAAATAGAACATTAAAATAAAATAACAATAAATATTTTTTTAACTTGATTCAATATTTATTAAAAAAAAATAAAAAAACAAGAAAAGAGAAATAAATATACCTTTGGAAAATCAGAGAACTGTACGTTGAAGTTTAGCAGTTGCGCAAGATACAACAACTGATCTTTGGGACGAACCACCTGGTTACTCTGTGGGCTTGCTGACAGTGGAAGAGTTTTTGTAATATTTACAGGTACATTTGTACGGTTATGGACAGTTTTAGCAAGAGCTTCTGCTGTGGGTGAACTTCCACCCTTCAGGAATTCTTTTGCTATTGTTGCTGTGGTCTGAATGTTGATACCTGCAAAAAATATAAAAAAGACTTCATTTAGAAGTATTTTCAAAACTACATAAACTACATAAACAACATACTGGGCGCACACATGCTACAAGTATACTGCAACACCCAATATCCAGATTAAGAGATTTGGGATGTAACATTTACGAGACTACTCCAACCTGCACTTAAAGTTCATTGCTGACACAGTCTGACAACAGTATGTTTGGTATGGCTCTAACAGACATATGTGGCAGAAAGTCTGGCCTTATCTAGGTGCCAAGAACTATAGTCTTTGGCAAATAAAAAAAATGAGAAAAAAGATATAATTTAACTGTCAATTTTTTTTTAATAATTTTAGGTTTTAACGTCTTGCCAAAAGCAGTCATTATAGATGCCGACCCTTAATGACACAGATGAGGCATATCACAACAGGAATCGGCCATAGCCTATAGAAAGAAAACATCTCAGCACTTGCCTGGAGTGATTTTAGGGGAACCAAAACTGAAATCAGAATGGCAGAACCGGACACTGAATTCAAACCTGGGTGTCATACCACTGTTACACTTGCTCAAAGTCAAGTTTCTCTGGTAAAAGTATGGAGAATGATGGATTTTAGGGTTGTCTAACCTGCTGTTGATTTACCTTAGTTTGTGTGTCAAAGAACATATATTACCTAAAGTAAAAATAATTTAATGAATAAATGAAAAAATATAGCAAACCATATGGCAGGGTGTGTACAGAATGGGAAAATTATAACAGATCATATGCATTACTAACTGATATCAGCTGTAATATCAGTAGACTCATTTAATGGTAGTAATAATTGATTTTATGACAAAAATATTATGGCTTAATAAAAAAAAATGCACCACAATCAAATCATCAAAGTAAACGAACTCTTGCTTCCTCTCTAATTTTTGTTCACCTAAGTAAAACAATTGTACGGTAATGCTTTACACTTATATATTTACAAGCCCACTCAATTTCAAAGAAAACTAAATTTTTACAATAATATTTAATCATGTTTCTCAAAAATAAAAAGTTAATCTCTCAAATTTATGTGCACAATCATCAAATTCACAGTGTGTGATATTTTAAAAATGAAAGGATTAAAGCTATTTCACTACAGCCTCATTCAAAGGAGGTAAAAACTATCACAAACACAGTGGAAAAAAAAATCACTGTTATTAAATTTTTAAAAATGCTAAAAATAAATAAAGTGTTACTATCTCCTCTATTGGCAGCTCAAAAAAATAATAAAAATACAGAATGTCCATGAACATGGCCAATAATAGCACAAAAAAGGAAGCACGTTTAGCACGGATGTTAAAAGTATGAATATAATAAACAAAGAGGTACAAATCGACAGCAACAAACAACATATTGCCAAGAGACAACCGGCAATAGCTTACTTGAAACATTCATCTATGACACAATATGTTTAGGCCCAAAATCAAAAGAAAAATGAAAATAAAGTAACTATTTAAAAAAAAAATTGCTGGTTGGTGTTTCATAACACTTCAGAATCAGGTATTTATAACTTAAAGTTTATTAAACATATAAATTGGGTGGTGGATGGGATACCAAAACTTGGTATAAGAGTTAGGGAAAGAGACAAGCCCAACCTTGGTAAAATTACTCTTCTGCTCTGGAAAAATCTTGGGAAAGCCAATTTTTATATTCTGTAAACGTGAGTCATATATATTACATATTAGTTTATTTGACAGGAAAACCTGATATACTTATGTTTTAGGGATGTGTGAAGCTTCAGAAAGTTAAGTCGAATGGACTTACTCTTTGGAAAATTAAAAAACCTCCAAGATTCTGAAGATTTTTTTGTTGGAGCAGAATAGTTTATAAGTTCGATATAACGTCATTCTTTGGGGCCATAAGCAACATCTGCTGTGTCGGCTAACTGTGGGTTTTTACCGGAAGAGAACCACTCAAGCCGTTGTAAATGAATCTATGTTGTGCTTAATCATAAAACGTAACTACAATAGGATACAACTTAAAACTAGTATCGTTGCTACCATCAGTTGCGACTGAAAACTGCCCACTTTTTAAGTACTGCACTACTCCGGATTTTACATCTGAAGCCATTTCTTTCATAATAGCAGAAGTTTTGGTACGCCCACATCCATATTTCTTGTCAATTTCCGAGTATGGGAACATTTTTTTGACAAGCGCACCTGCATGATCTGCGGCCGCTAGAGGAATGTTATGCTCTATCAAAAACCAAGTAAATAAACACTCAGCTCGCGTAATGTCTAGATCTGCACCCCCAGATTTAACAAAGAACCTTGAAAGTTTGTGATTATCTTCTTGGCATTTTACGTTGGATAAATGCTTCGCACTTTTGATGTGCACGCTGGATGTCACTTTTACCGCCATGTGATATGTTGATGTCACATCTGCATATCTTACAAAAGCCAAACCTTTCCCCTTTGTCAGAATTTAAAATGCATGGAAACTCTGCACTAAATGTGTCACGGAATGTCTGGTAATAATATTGTTTTTTCGTACTCATCTTTGAAAACATAATGCAGACAGTTTGTGCTTCATAACCTGTCACAAACGCCTAAACAAGGCAAAGGCAATAGCCCGTAACAAAGTAAATAAATTCGTAAACAGTTGTTTCACGTTGCACTCGTTGACCACAGCGTATTTTGACAGTTTAAATGTATTTGAAACTCAAATTTTAATACGTAATAGCAGCTCGTAAATTATAATTCAAAATCACCTATCTTAACTAACCGTCTAACAAACAAGCGACGACGTACTCTCTGTAGAACTGTGTAATCGAGAAAAAAAACAATCGATAGTCATGAGCACAACACGCAATACATTGATCGACATGAATGTTGATTCAATTTGGAAGACACAGACTTTTTTTTACCGTGAAGCAATTTTAATTATAAAAATAGGAAGAATTCAGACAATTTCGGAAAATCGTAAAGAGCAGTTATAATTGGGAAGACTTCCGGAAAAATCAGAAAGGTTGGCAGGTATGAATATGAATCATGTTTTTTTTAATAACTTTACCGAGAAATCTGTTACTTAGTAATACAACAATAATGCCGACTTTCATCACAAGTTACGGTCACACATGTAGTAAAAACAATGAAATAATGAAAGACAAAAATTAATACATTATACAATTATTATTTTAATCGCGATTCAATTTTAAATATTCTGATACACGTTATATTTATGAATATTTTTAGGGCCAAGTTTGTTTTGTGTAGACTACCAAAGTTAAAATATGTATTATCTGAGAATTCCATGATGGCCAACCAATGAATTTGTTAGCCAATCATTTTGAGCAACACAAAAAATAACTAATATTAATATAAAGAATTTTAATGGGTAAACTAGAGAAAACACCCCATCACTTTTAACTTCGGGCATATTAATCACTATGCTTTAGTGAGGCTTAATTTTAAAAGACGCCCAACAATATTTCTTATGGCCTAAGACCATTGAAGCCAAGATGGCGCCTTTCAGTTTCCATTAAATATTTCAGGAAAGCGTTTATCTTCATTTGGGACTTTTAACAAATGACAATTTGGTAACTACAAAATATTGTTCCATCGGATGTTGAATTTCGTTTTCCGATTTCCGTGGATACATGAATTCCAGAAATCATGGTGTTTTTGTAGGAAAGGTGTGAGAGTGTTATTTAAATGCAAGAAATTTAATTTACGAGATTTAGAGAAGGTAAAAATGTCAAGTGAAGTGTGGGAACACTTTTCAGTTTATGCTAATCCTAAATATGCCACTTGTAATCACTGTAAGACAAACATTTCTCGTGGTGGCACGAGCCGAACAAGTGCAATGAAGAAACATTTGAAGCTACACCCAGTTCATGTTAGGGCCACATCACGTTCAGTTAGTAAGCCTAACGAAAATATTTGTGAGAATGTAGATGAACCAAATTTAGTTACAACTGAAACTGGTTCATCTAATGCAGAAGATAAACAAAAATGTAGCAAAACCATGTTACATCACACTCAACCAACACTTAAAGGTTTCATTGAAAAAAATTGGTTGTCTGTAAAGTCGGTTTACGGACCATAGTTTAACGTGACGTCATAACAAAACATTGATGAAATGATTGATCCAGAAGAAAATGAAACATCCAATTCGGCCTGAGACTGAGCCATAATAGGTTTTTGCAACCAAACCATTTAGGCATTAAAAATATGTTATTCTCTGAGGAAGTAATTTTTTTTTTTCATTTTTCTATCTTTTGTATGATAAAATCTACCTCTGCATACTTTTATAAATAAAATTGAATCATTTTTATTGAATTATCACTATTTTGTATGGATACAAACTAGGAGTGAAATTAAATCTACAATTTAATTGATTAATTTACTTTTATTTGCACTCAATTCAAATATGTTTATTACTTATGTAGTGTCACGCGCGCCGTATTTATTTTTACAAGTACAAAAATAAAGATTTCGCGGCGGCGGGGATTCGATCCGTCAACCTTTGGATTGGTAGTCAGCGATGCTAACCGCACGGCCACGAGGCCATATTGAAAATAATAGTTTCAGATGTTGTATATATATTTATAAAAATTTTGTTTTGTGTTGTGGAATTTTTAAAAACGTATGTAGTCCGCCATGTTTATTTCTTATAGTGGTAGGCGGGAAATTTAAAATATATTGTCGGCTGCTAGTCGGCCGCCATGTTTATACTAACTTCAAGATCGTCGAGAATGTTTTACGCTTTTTCGCAATTTCACATTTAACGACGAAGTTTGTTCATCGTGAAATTAAACGTAGAATTTAATAAAAATGCCCTTGCAGTTAATAAAAAAAGTATTAGTAAGTTTAAGAAATAATTTCGGCTTTAATCTCCAACCCAGACGCTCGTGGTGCGATGGGGCCGAGATTAAAATTTGTCGAGAATATTTTACGTTTTTATGTCTTCCAGTGCTCAAAATGATATGCAATTGTGGCCCCGGGCACAAAATTTTATTTATAATTCATTAATAATAACGACCCTCGCGATAAACAAAGGAAAATATGTATTAACGAGTGCCTGGTTTCCGCGGAAGACATTGAGCGTAACGGGACACATTGTAGTGGGACAATGTGTGTAACACGAAACTTTTTCGTGCGTGCAGCCGGCATTCATCGATTTATTAGACGTTGTCACGTCAAAAAAAGAGAAATTTAAGCCAGGCGATTCAAGAAGTGCTGGTATTACTAGGTTAATTGGAGAGATGATTTGTTTTGATAATCAGCCTTTCACAGTGGTCGAAGATAAAGGTTTCAGAGCTCTAGTAGCTCACCTCGAACCTAGATACATCGTACCATGAAGAAAATATTTTGCTAACAATGTTATTCCTAGCATGTATGCTGAAGCTGTGGCAAATGTGAAAAAAACTCTAAGTGAAGCAGAGTTTGTCTCTGTCACAATGGATTTGTGGACTTCGACAGCCAACGATGACTACTTAGGTGTAACTGTGCACTTCATTGACAAAGACTTTTGTGCACAGCATAAATGTATAGAAGTTATTCCATTTCCAGATATATCTCATTCAGCACAGAATATTTGCAGCTTTCTAACAAGAACACTGGTTGAGTGGAAAGTCAGTGATAAAGTGTTTAGAGTTGTTCATGATAATGCACGAAATGTTGTAGCTGCATTGAACTTATCCAGTTTCAGTCACATCCCATGCTTGGCGCACACTTTGCAGTTGGTTATCAAGGACGGTCTTCTCAGCAGCAGAGTGGTTGCTGCCACAACAGCTGGTTGTCGACGGATGGTGGGCCATTTCAAACATTCATCTCATGCAACAAAAGTTTTGAAAGAAGCCCAGAAAACTGTTGGAACACCTGTTCAATGGCTTGTGCAAGATGAACCTACTCAATGGAACTCAATCCTGCACATGTTTGAGAGACTGTGTGAGCAACGAAGAGCTTTGGCTCTTGCAGAAACTAATCTAGGATTGCATATTGAAATAACTGTGGCTCAGTGGGAACTTATTGAAAATTTAATACCTATCCTGAAAATGTTTGACCAAGCCACTTTGCAAGCAAGTAAGGCTTCTGTTAATACATCAGAGATCATTCCAAATGTCAATAGTCTACGACAACAGCTCAAGAAACCAGCACCTATACTTTCAGGTCTGCAGGGTGTGAAGAATGATCTCTTTGCATCACTGACCGACAGATATAGGTCACTGGAGGAAGAAGAAGTACACTACTTGATCCTCGATTTAAAGGGACTGTTTTCACAAGCAAGGAAAGACTTGATAGAGCAATGGAACTTCTCATATAAGCAGCAGAATGCTTTGACCTTCATACACATTGTGGAATTGTGCATGAGCAAGATGGGGTAAGTACAAGTTCTCTTTATAGTATGCTAATGTATGTTCTTGCCCCTTTGTGTCAGTTTTTAATTTATTTCTTGTTTCCAAACAGGTATCAAATCTTGCTGGTTCATCAAGTGGCATATGGTCACTGTACTCACAGATAATGCCTGAATGCCTTAAATCCACCAAGTGGGATTCTACAGCAATTGATGAAGTGACCAGATTCTTACGTGATACTACAGTTTACCCAGAAATAAACATCCTCGAATACTGGAAAACTCAAGTCTGCGTGTTCACCCAGGCTACATAAACTGTCCTAAAAATATTTGTGTTCACCACCTGCGACAGTGTTCTCTGAACGTTTGTTCAACACTGCAGGAAACATGTGAGACCAAAAATGGAATCGTCTTGATCCAGACCGTGTCAAAATGCTTGTTTTTTTAAATAAAAATTTAAAGGGTTGAATAATTCTGCATAATGTTTAATTTTTTCTCTTAACTTATAAATTATTTTATAATTAACCCTTGAGATCTGGATTCGGATTCAAGGGGTGGATTCGAGGTACTGTTTGGGATTCAAATTCAAGATTCGGATTCGGGAAAAATGGGATTCGACCCATCACTAGTTTAAAGTTTGCAGTTAATAGGAAATATATATTTTTTATACATCTAGTTAATAAACATAATATCTATGCTGTTGGCTCCTGATCACGATCCCAATAATCCAATATATTTTCTGCCCAAATACTGTCCTGAAGTAAAAATGCCACTCCCGTCTACCTCTAATATAAATACAATTTATGTAGCCATAATAAATAAACATATGGTCATAATTAGGTTGTAAGATGTAAGAATAGCTAAATGAGCAATGTCATGTAAAATTAAAACTTATGCAGCATTTGATAAATAAAAATTGACTCTACAAATAAGGAACACAGAAAAGCAACCGAGTCAAATGTCATGGGTGAGCATCGTTTCACTAAAATTCATGGTCAGAGGTCTGTCAAAAGAGGAATACATAAAAAAGATTAGTTTTTCGAGTTGAAGTGATGTAGGGCTGCAAAACTGGTATCAAACACCTGCAGTTCATGACAAGTAGAAAATTATAATCTGTGGTAGTTTAGTATTACGATAAATTGCACAAATCTACTTTAAGATAGAATGATCATCCTGGTCTCCAGTAATAATAAATGAAAAAAAAAAGTCTGGTCGAAGTACAATAAAACATTTGTTTGCATTGCTTCCTGAAACTTACTGCCTGTGTTATCTAACCATTTGGGCAAGAAATTACAAGAGGTGATGTTAAAAGGGAGGGACGGAAACAGCAGTCAAACAAGTATAAATTTACTAACCATTACTTTAACGTGTCGGGATGGTGGAAGGGGGTTAGAGGGGGTGGAGGCATGGTGCAGATATCTATTCATTGGCAGCTGAAAGCAAAGTTAGACATGTAGCCTGCATTTCTAAGATATTGCGGGATTGACACCACACTTTACCACTTCCATAAAGCTGTAATAATTTTTTTTGAGACTGGATGGTTAGTATTCTGAGAAAACAGTAGCCTAAAAAGGGGGGGAAAAGTTGTGTCCCACACAGCCATGTCTTCCCGGGAGTCAACTTTAATACATAGAGATGGACGAGTTGAGGTTTTTTGGCTTCGAGTCGAGTCGAGCCGAGTTTAGCAATTTATATTTCGAGTCGAGTCAAGTTCGAGCCACAAAATTTTTGAAGAGGTCGAGTCAGTTCGAGTTTCATAATTTAATGTTTTTTTTGCATCAAATATGATAAATAAAATATTACTACACAACCATTGATATAAGAATTGTGTATCCAAGATGCATCTGCATTATTTAAATATTTTAAATGATTAATTAGGAAATCATTATGTTATTTAAATATAAAAAACCAAGCTTATGTGGTACTCACTTTTCCTAGAACCTTGAGACAATATTTATTCTTGAAAATACACATTTTAGTATTTAACTTCCAAAAATTAAAATATAAAATTTACAGAACACACACTTTTTTTTACAGAGACTAATGTCTAATAATGTTACTTTTATCACTATTACAGGTAAGATGATACCTGTAATTAATTTCCAAAAACGGTTGTGTCTTTTGTTTAAAAACTAACATTATCGTGCAAGAATACTATTTTCTCGACAAGTTTTGGGCTTAAGTTTTCCCTTCGTGTGACAGTTAAACCTGCTTTGGAGAGGAGTCTTTCACTAGCAACTGAGGTTGCTGGTATTCCCAAGTAATGTTTTGCCAGCTTAGAAAGACATGGGTGACTGTTTTTGTGGTCATTACACCAGTTCAGTGGGTTTTCATGAAGTCCAATAGTTGGTAACTGCAAAAAATCATCCACCTGGGAAAAAAGACGAAGGTTATCTATCAGTTATACTGTTTCAGTTAATTTACAGTTTTCATTTAAGTCAACAATTTTATTTATCAGGATTGAAGGCTATTTGAATATTGTAATACGTATCTCTCTTTCGACAATGTTGCTGCTCTTTTCTCTCTTTGGGTTTGATTCTTGAACTTCTTTGTTGAGAAACCCCCAAAGGTTGTTCGTTGATGTTGAAGAACTTGACAAAACAGCATTTTCTATGTTGTGACTGCTGCTTTCTGTAGCATTGTTCTCTTGGTCAGAAGACTTTGCTGCTGTGAGATTAAGAAGTTGCTGCTTGACAGCCAATTCTTCATGATGCTCAAATATGATCATCTTGTATCGAGGATCAAGACAAGTAGCAAGTTTATGAATCATTGATTGTTTTGTTTCATAAAAACGAGCATGAATAGACTTTGAAAGACATCTGGCCAACTTCATTCCACTTCCCAGGTCTTCAATGTGGCCATTTATATACTGTTTCAGTCCTTCCTCCAAACTGTAAATTAATGGGAGCACCATTGATAACGTTGGTGTGTTTTCCTTGCAGAGCTCCTGAGTAGCCTGAAACATTGGTTTCAGAAGTAACACATAACTCTCAATAAGCTGCCATTCTGTTGCAGTTAAATTGTCTTTTCCACTCTTTGCAATATCTGCAGATACTGCTTCTCTTTGTTCTAAAAGTCAACTGAGCATCATATATATGCTGTTCCAACTTGTTTTGACCATTTGATGGAGGGAATGTTGCGGCAGACCTCGTCTCAACTGCAGTGACTCCAATCGCTCCCTCGATTTTGTACTGGATTTGTAGTGCCCAACAATGGATCGACATTTTTTGAGCAAGCTACCCATTTGAGCCTCTGTTACTGCATCATTTATACCGAGTTAGTGTGTGAGCCATGCATAATGTGTGTTATTGAAGCTATTTTTTTTCCTTCGACTTTGGCTTCGACAAAAATAAACTTCGAGTGGAAAAGTCGAAGATTTTTGCCAGAAACGTTTGGACCACTATTTGAATCAATATATATATACTGCCAAAATATATTTGTGGCGGGTAATTTCCCGTTTATGTATACAGCAAATTCTCTCTAGTACGTCCCTTTTGTTAACGTACAATCCAGTATAACGTATAAAGCCGCCGGTCCCTTGAAACCCCATGCAAATTAATTGGCATAATAAATATATAATGTACGTTTTTCAAAGCCCTGGACGGTAATTTATCATTAATACGTATCGTTTTGCCGATATTAATAAACAAAATATTAAACATTTTCTCATTTCATTCACAATTCTATAGCTTTGTTTAACGACAGGTCTTGTGGAAATTATTTTCAGACGTTTTCTTTATTTCGTTGAGTAAAATGGGAGTTGCAGTGCTGGTAACCGTGGGGATAGAAAATTAATTTGTATAAAAAAAAAGTCAGTTTTTTGTGTGATTGGTGTAACAACATAACATTTATGCTGAATAATCAAGAGTTATAAATATAAAACATTTAACTTTTTCAATTAAGAAAAAAACAATTCAATTATAATATTTATCCAACAAAATGCGTATTTTCGTGTTTGAATTTGTAGCAATGGATATTGGCCGATGGCGGCCATATATGGCTAGGTACATAAAACGTGGATTATACGATGGCCAACGACTACTAATGCGTTTTTTGTTACCGTTTGTTTTCTGTTATGATGACCTAACCTATAATTTGTTTGTAAACATCATTTCAGATTGACATCTTTCGCAATCGTACACAAATGTAATACGTATACAACATTTATTTAACAGATCTAGTGGCATGTTTCCGACGCTAGTGAACATTTTGTGACGTTTCGTGAAGCTTGTTTATGGCGACGTGACGACGTGAATAACCTGTTTATATTTTTATATTTAGTGTATTACGGCAGCATATGTAGGTAGGCCTACCCGTAGAAGTTATGAGTACCCGAAAGAGTGTGGGTATCAGCATTGCAAAAAACTAGAGATTCTTACACCTGTTGACAACTGCAAGAAAAAGTGTGATGTTGCAAAACGCTTTAATATGGTACCTACAACTCTGTCCACAATAATAAAAGACAGAGCAAAAATTGAAGAAAATGCTGCAAAACTGCACCAGAAGAGGAAAAGATATAGCAAATATATCGATAGTGACCTTGACAAAAATATTTTTGATTGGATTGTGCAAGCACGCTCTAATAACATACCCATCTCCGGCACAGCACTGCAAGAAAAAGCACGAATGGAGGCACTAAGGCTTGGAATTGACAATTTTCAAGCCTCAAATGGCTGGCTCACACGCTTCAAAGCCAGGTGGAATTTAACTTTACTAATGAAAACCAGATGAATGAATTTTACAAATTTTAAATAAATGAAAAGTACTTATTTTTCCTGTGGATTAAGATATTTAACAGTACTTATGTAGTATACATACATTTTTTTTGAAGATGTTTGGTACAATGGAATTTTCTTTAGTCTATATAATCATGATGAAACATATGTAACAATTTTTTTATAATAAAAATTATGTTATTTCAAATCCTTCGACTTCGATTTTTCTTTGACATTCCTTCGCACAATATAAGCTTCGCTTCGACTTCGCTTCGCATTTAAAAAGAGACCTTCGCACATGCCTAGTAAAATCAACTTAATATTTGTATCAGTATTTACTTTTGTCGAAATTCGTATGCCATTTTTGGCGGGAAGACTTCTTTTCACAGACGAGAGAGCCAAACCCCCGAACGTGTATCTTCGTTTTTTTTTTTGTTCATTGTAAATAAATATGGCGGTGTTGATAAAAGGAAAGACCATAAACAAGGCAACAGTATTTATTTTTACGCCACCATATTTTTCGTTTGCAGTGTGTACGTGAATGTTTATTTTAGACAACTCATGATAACTAATGTTCATTTAGGTTAGGTTAGCTACATTATAAATACTTTAAAACATTGTGGATGGTTGATTTGGTTAGGATAGCTACATTAAAGATACTGTGAAATCATGTAAATGGTTTCCTAACGCTAGATAGTTACATATTAAAAAGTTATTTGCTAAGCAACCATTAAATGATTTTACAGTATTTTTAATGTAGCTATTCTTACCTAATATAACCAACCATCCACAATGTTTTAAAGTATTTATAATGTAGCTAACTTATCCTAATTGACCACAAAATTTAATGCCACACCGGTTTAAACAATGAGATAGAACGGCGTACAGTAAACTCCCGGTATACCGCGCCCCGATAGATCGCGGAATCGGGTATATCGCGGGTCAAACCATGTCCCCCAATCAGAAATGAATAATAATAATAATAACACAGTAGAACCTCGTTAATTCGTGATGGTCGGGACCGAGATAATCACGGATTACCGAATTTCACGGACTAGCGATTAAAAGCCCGGAAGGTCTTGTCAAGCTTCTCAGACACCGGCGTGCAGCTGGGTAGGCCAAGGTCATGTGACGTAACATCTACCGAGGCTTACTGCGCCTTGGCAGCAGATGGATAAAAAATAGTAAACTCTCCATTATTCGTGTTAATTGGGACCCGCCGATGCCCGGATAATTAAAATCCTGTAAAAAAAAAGTAATAAACCCGGATAATCCGTTCACGGTAAGGACCGCCTTCGAATTAGTCTCGGCTTAAAAAAATACGGCACTGCCTAGCCATTAGTTCACGGTCATTTACAACAGCCGAAGAGAGAAAGATAAGATCGTGCTGAACTTGCACACATAAATTTTGGGTACCACCCCCCCCCCCCCCCAGCCCCCCACTCATCCCACTTCGTCCAGCCGAATGCCAGCCAGACACGTCGCTCGCCAGGCGCCTGCCGTGCATTGGCGGGTGGAAACAAACAAAGGGAGACGGGAAGCAGAAGTCAGGACATCCCCCTCAAGTTTAAAGAGTGACAAATGTGACAGCTGAAAGGGGGACGACACAAAGGGTCGGTACAAACAGCGTTGCAGAGTTTGGCGGCCCATGCGAAGGCTTGCAGTGTTTGCCGGCCGCCGGCCCGCGTGACGTTAATTTTAAGCGCTGACAATTTTTACTTCTCTTTTTTTTTTCTGCACTTTTAAATCGTCCCGGACTATCCGATTCCCGAATTAGCGCGTCACGGATTAACGAGTTTCTACTGTAATAATAATGGAATAAATGGTTGACAGCCGATTAGGATAATTTTGCGTTGTAACTCACAAACTAAGCATCGGGCAGAAAAAAGCCTAGGCGTAGTAAATGTCCGCAGTGAAATTCTAAACAAGATATCTCCGTACATTATTCCTCTATCTTGTAGTGTTTTCAAATTATGGTCCAATCCAGCCCAGTGTTATTTTCTGAAACACTAGTTCTTAACATTTTTTTTAACCCACAAATAAAGCATCGGACAGGGGACCCGATAAAGCCCACCGTCCAGCGACATTATCCAGCGTGACTCGGCTGGGGATTGATTTTGGATAGGTTTGGTTGACGGCAAGCGCTGGGAGGGGAGAAGCGAGCCGAGATTATGCGACCAAGACACCCGGGTAGACGGGAGGAGTGGAATATAAGCGCCAGTGATGAGAGGGGCGATTAAGCCGAAAGGGGGGAAGTCTGGTGACCTTGAGTAGTTCACTCATTTCCGTCTGCACACTTCTCGTGGTCACGTGTGTTGACAAGCGGAGACATATAAATGTTTTGTTACAACTTGAACCTACAGACGTAATATTATTCGTTGTATTATACACGTTCATCTTTTTACTTTGGTATAATGTTTTAACATTAAATAGTAAAGTAAATCAGCTAGCGTATTTTTAATCTTTGCCGAGGAATTTCCAGTGGTCCAATACTTACGTGAACCATACTGTACCACTTTTGCCGTGAGGTAGTAAACAAGCCCCGGAAATGTTTATGTGTAGCGGCCTCCCGACCTTTAACCAGAGTCTGGGGAATATAACACTTGCCGATCCGAGCCACACACACTCAGCAACTCGACACAGCGTTTGATGGAATAAGTAAAGACAACGTTTAACAGACTTTTTAATACGGCGCCACTGATTGCGCTAAAATTATTTTGGCGCAATTTTTGTATCCCACATGTGACCATTTATAATTTACTGTAAGCATGGATAACAAAGTTTAACTAACCACTTTACACGATAGACGATTCTTTATTTTATATTGTACGAATGCTAGAATCGTTTTTCACGTATCTGCTGCATACTTCTGCAAAAGACACGCTATCTGTAAGTACGTAAATCTAGAATTTTTATTTTGTCAATCAAACTCGGTACTTTGCGATTCATATTCGGTTTGAAGTATTACTATGGCCTTTCTATTTAGAAGACTTTGACCACAGAATCGTGTATAACCGCACACACTGCACTTACTTTGTTACGGACACTCAGACGAAGCAGATACTGTGGCTGACACCACGAGACTGGCAGCAGCTTGTGTGCCGCACGTGTGTATGGCGGCGTGTGGCGCGCTCGTAGGCCGTGCGACAAACTGTGCGCGGCGTGCGGAAAAATAAAAAATAAAATTCAATATTTAATATTTATCTTTAAAAATTTTTTTTTTATTTTTTCACCCGCGTTTAGTGAAAACTGCGGATGCAAAGTCCGCACAAAGGCGGGCCGTCTATACTGTGCGTGCTTCCTGACCTATTAGAACACAGGCGGTGTTTTATGCCTTTTGACCTTGGTCACATCGAAACATCGCGGTTATGCAACAACGCGGGTAAAAGTTATGTCCCCCGACAACCGCGTTAAATAGGGAGTGTACTGTATGTCATATGAGTAAGCTACATCCCAAATAAATACACCTGTTGTGGTACGGAAAAAAAAGCGAGCATGAACTTCAGATGTGGCTCTCTCGTCTGTGAAATGAAGGCTTCCCGTTTTTGGCTTCTCACTAGTCAGTGTTGCAAACGTTGAGTTATGTAACTTCTCAATGTAAATACACTTATTCCGCGGCAAGATTATTCGCCCAGAACTGTTACAACTACAAGAATATCAATTTGTTTAATAAATAAAAATTTCATGCATTTGATTTGGCGATCAGTAACTGATTGCCAAAAGAAAATGCATAAGTAGGGACCCCAGAAAATGGTAAATAACACTGGCTCATTTCGGTGTAAAAAAATGACAAAAGCGGTGTAAAAAAATGACAAAAGCGGTGCAAAAAAATGACAAAAGCGGTGCAAAAAACCTGTGTAAAAATTAGCACGCTGTGCAAAAAATCGGTGTAAAAATAAGCAATCAGTAGTGACCCCAAAAAATTGTGAAAAAATTATGCCATTGGCGGTGTAAAAAAAACCTCATAGCCTTACTGCTTCCTTATTTGCCTGGCCAATTTTTGGGACATAAGTTTCTCTAAGAGTGTTGGCTGATGATGGCAAATCCCCTGCACCTAAAATGTATACATAACTTACAATATACTTATAAATAGGTAGCATTTATAAGGTTATCACTGAAAATATTAATGGGCTAATTTATTCAAAACAATTCTTAGCCAAACCTAACCTAACCTTTTCTAGATTAGGTACTGCTGGATTATAGAGTCAAACCATCAATCAATCAGTCAAAAATATATTGTGGTGTGCTCACCATTTCACAATGCAATCCATCCTATTTATGTGTTAGTTAATCTGAGGTACTTGCATATTTATTTGAAGTAAAGGTAAGTTAATCGATAATATTGTAGGCCTACATATGCTTATGAACTTTTATTAGAGGGGGAAAACATTTCTAAATAAATAAGGCTAACCTTCAACATGGGTGTTACACCATTCCCTCATAGCTGGATGATCAGCTTTTTCCAAAGGAATGTTAACTTACAGCATCATATTAACAAAATCAGAAAAAAATTCTTGTTTTCTGCACTTTCAAGCTTGTTTGCTTTATTCACGCTGTCGCCTATCGAGATTTGTTTAGACACGGTAGAATGCTTGACAAAATAATTGTCTTTTTTGTTTTGTTTTGTGTGTGTCATTTGCCACATGCTTTTTGCACGTGTCTGCGTGTACAATCAACCCGCACGTTGCAGAACTTGCACATCATAATTTTGTCCCGCTGATCAAAAATATAAAATCATCCGATTTTATCTCTCTTTCGCGATCAAACAGTGTCGAAGTTTTCGGCATCTTAGCCACAAATTCAATTGTATCACAAAACTTACAAAATGTGGATGGTAGTTGTAAACACTCATAGATATGTGCACGCAAAAATGACTGCCATATTAGCTCGATGCGATTAAATTAGGTTAGAAAAATCGACACCAGTGTGCCTTGCGGCAGAAATGACCATTATTCAAAACACGAAAACTGCGGAGTCAATTTTGCTATGTTGGTAGTGCGCACATATCGATTGTTGACATTTGTTTTCATTTGCGATGACAATATTTACTGCTTGTAAAGAGAGTATTAAAAATACGTGGATTTCAGTAACGTGTCAAAACGAAGATAATATCACTGCACTAGTCTTTCAGTCTATGTTTATTTCACGCCTATGTTTATGATGGCGTAAATAAATAGAACTTACGACATAAGGACATTATTTTGTGCAAAAAAGCGTGAACTTCGCGCGAAAAAGTGTGAACTTCGCTCAAAAATTCGTGAATTTCGTGACTATGTCAAAATCAAAGGAAAGTCACAAAATTCGTTTAAAGTATCAAATTTTCGCGTTATTTCGTGAATTTCGCGCTTCACCATTTTTCGGGGTGTCTATGCATAAGCGTTGTTATTATTATATTTTATTCAAACAAAAACAGAGTAATTTTATCTTAAACGTTATTGACACGCAGTGCTGCGTAGCGGAGCACAGCTAAATGTAGTTCCAAAATGCAAGGCTGGCTGGCCTACCACGCAGCCATTTTCACGCTTCACGGCTTGGATGTTATTTACTAAATATTAGAATATTATTATTTAGTCTTTTTATTTTTATGTTACGGAAATCTCTTGTTTATAAGAGTAATTATAAACAGGGCACAATAAACGTGATGATTATTAATACATGTGCGTTTTGGTACAAATTTTTCTTCAGTGAAAATCCATTGACGTATCTTGTAAACAAATGCGGTACCGTATTTGAAGTAAACACAGGATGTAAAACAAAATGAAACCAGTGCATGCTGTTTTCCAAGTTTATTTTTAATATAAAATGGTCATGTGACATAATTTTGTCCTATAAACTGTCGCCACTATCGACAAAATGACGTTACGTCACATTCATAAATAAAGGTAGGCCTAGGTTTGGTTGCACTTGTACCTATTATAGCGCCGTAGCACAGTAGCGGGCAAGGTTAGGTTTGCACGGGATTTGTTTTGATTGAAGGCCATTATCAATTCTTGCTGTATTAACCACTTAACATGTTAACCCGATTTAACTCGGGTTATATAAAGTGGTAATTTTATGCTAACCCGAGTATACTCGTGACACAATTCACTTTGCTGTCCTTCGTTATGTATCCCGAATATTTCCGTCGTGTTTCTTCGCTCTTGTAGTTTACTTTTTTCTGTGTAGATTGCGGCACATATCGACTATGTGTGTACACTTCAAGCTTTGTAACGAGATGGCAGCTCTGTGCGCTTGCCGACACGCAAGATGATAAGCGTGTTCATGAAACGTTCGTAACTTACACCTGTATGTTTACAAAAATATTTAGTTTATTATTTCCTTGACAGGGTGCAGTATCTATTTAGATTTCATTACCTTACCGTGCACAGTGCAGTGATCAGAGACAATAGCAATGGTACTGTTTTTTCACGAGTTTTGCGACATTGAAGTAGACAATTTCTTTCGTTTTCGTATGTGTATTTCATAAATAATTGTATGAATATATAAACTGAATATTGCCATACGTTTTGCAATGTTTTCTTTTGTATTCGGGTACGAATGTACTCTATTCATGTACTTTATTTTTGTATCATAGATAGTATTATACTGTTACGTTTTAAGGCGGGTTCGTAAAGGATAGCCCAATTAAAGACTTTTATCACACACAGTTTTATTTATTGCCACTATTTATGTCACTTACAAAAATCTTCTAAAATGGCTAATAATTAATTACACTTAAAGAAAGGTCTATTCCCCAGACACTCGTTCCACAATCCACACACCTCGCTGGGCCACACCTCTGGCGCAACTCTCGCCGCAGCACCCCTCGTGGTCCTCCGTCGCCGCACTCCACCGCCGCTGTCGCACTTCCCCTTCGCCAAGATCCCACTCGGAACTGAACTCTTCGGCCTGGAACCTTCGTCCAGGGACTTTGCCGCTCTATCGCCCGGAAACTCCGCCGCGGGAAAACTCCCGACTCCACTCTCTCTCTACTGACTCCTGACCGGCGTCCTCGGGCATATATATAGGCCCCGGCGATATTCCAGAACTCACGAGAGCGGCCGAGGCCAGTCACGTCGCTCTGAGCCATCCCGACGGCAGAAATCTCTCGAAAACATGTGTCGCGTAACTCAACAGCTGGCAGGTTTCGGATGTCAAACTAACAGTGCCGCACGCGAGGAAGGGTGGGGAGGGGGGGGGGGGAGCGGAGGGCTGAAGGGAGATAATGCGGCGATCCAGGTGCGCACGGCACATCTCATGTTACGGCGTGCACCTGCGCGTGACGCGGCCTCGCTAAGTTCATAAGAATACATTTGGGACATTTTTATGGTTTTTTTCCAGGCTGTGTGTGACAAATAAGGTGTACTTATGTAAACTTTGTTTCATGTATATTATTAATTGTATTGTTCTTATTTAATATTTTGGCCATTTTTACTGGCATATGTAATTTTGGAATACATATAATTGTTTTACTCTTCATTAGTGTTAATTGTATAAACTTTTTGCATCAACATTTTGTAAGGATTTTTTCCTACAAATAATATGTTATTACTTAATGCAAACGTAATTAATTACTCGAAATAAAATCTATTCACAAAATATAACAAAATATTACATGATTTGCATTTCCGCTGCAAGAATAACATATTTGCGCCGACATAATGACTGGGCTGAGTTAACTCGGGATAAATCTGTGGTAAAATTATCGTCCTTCATATTTCATAAACAAACAAATTTATAAAAAAAAGGCCAACTGTTGTTCGTTAAATTTCTAAAGTACTTTTCTATTTAGTAATAAAAAAGAGTGATTTTTTCGGAACAGCTTTTGAAAATGTTATTGGAATGTTAAGTGGCGAAAATGTTAAGACAACCTATAATAAAGTGCTATAATGTCACGATGCAGGTACTTAACTCGAAACGTGTTTCGAGTCTGGAACTTGATAAAATATGTGACTCGGTTTTCGAGTCGAGTCAATCTGACCCAACGCGGCTCGGCTCGACAAACCAAGACTCGACCTATCTCTACATTAGAATATTATGTTTATTTAAATATACAATGAAACATAAGAAACCATAACATCACTAAACCAATCTGAAGTTTAGCCTGATAAGAGTATTTCAATAAGGATTTTCAGATTTATATAAATAGCTACAAAAATTATCCAAATTACCTGAAGCACTTAAAGACTAAAACTAAAATGTTTTAAAATACCAGAAACTTTTGCAGGCATATTTTGACTGAATCCACTAGTGGTATTGTTATCAGACATGAGGAGGAGGCCTGGAACAAGCTGGCGACCGCTGCTACCACCAAGTGGCATTTCTGTAGCCCTTTCTTCTTCCAAAAAGGTTACCTAAGCAGAAACAAAGGAACCACATTAACTGAGCAGTTACTGCTATACATAAAATGATCAGTAATGATGTGATATGTACACACACAACACATGTGAACCACTTTACAAATACATCAAGTCTTGCTATGTTGTCATCTTATACAACAATGTGAACTATTGAATCATTAGATTTTAGCAACCTTTCTTTGCGAAAAGTAGGGGTTATGGTATCTTGAAGCCATGAGGTAAGCCATACTTTCAAAATATGGCAAGACATTTTGAGTAAATCATTGCATTATTAAAGGAATAATTTATAAAATGAAAGGTATATTAATAAAGAACATGCATGAGTTATGTAATGCATTTGGAAACACTATGAACAAATACATTAGCACTAATTAAAAGAATTGTGTGGCAGATACAAAAAACAGCCGTTGAAATATCTAAATCAGTCTATAAAACTTTGTCGATAGCTTGAAGTCACCAGGTGAAACTCGCTTCGCAGGACATGAATTTCTCCACCTGGTTCAAAGAAATACTAAAAGTCAATATTAATCTTCAAACGAGTAACCATGGAAAAGTTTGTGTGCTTAAATAATTCAGAGCACGGTTCCTTGTAAGATTAGTGTTTGGTTGAAAACTATGAAAACCAATTCTTTCCAGTAGTGGATGTTAATTATTTATTCTCAAGGCATCAAAAGCTTTTTGTAGTTGAAAATACTTATGAACAATAATACAGTTATAAAATGGTTAATAATTGTTTAAACATAAGTTGTTAATCGAATCACAAGTGTGGATGTGATGGTTGTGGAATATTTCATAATATGTGTTAATGTACTGTTAGCTTAAACACACTCTGTGGTACAAATAATTTCCTGTAAATATATATAAGCCTAATTTTTATGTGAATTCTACCTATTATGTATATTTTGACTATATAATCTGAGTATTTAAAATGGTGGATGGCAATACAGAAATATGTAAATGTTTTTGTTTTATCAAACAGTACTTAAATATGATTCTATTAGTTAAATAACTGTTCACGCTATTATGCGGTCTGGCTCAGAATGCAGCCAAATCGGATGGCTGCAGGCTGCGGCCCAATTCAGCATTAGCTGAGATAGGGCCTACCTATCAGGTAAGATCTGATATGACTGGCACTCGAATCCATGGACAAACACATAAAAGGCCTTTACTGCTTGGTGCTGGCACAAGCAGGTCTATTGTTCAAAAATATATATGGGCAGTCGTAAGTATGTACCTACACTATTTAGGTCTACATGTACTCTTCACAATGTTACTACTTCCAAATATAGAAGGAGCTTAGGAGATGGCGATGACCAGGACCCAGTGACAAAACCCGCTTCAAGGTCGCCACTCCATTTCATTCCACAATATCAGTGCTGAAAACAGTGATTATCACAGTACTGTAGGGACCACGAAAGTAGCGAGCTGCATCCCATAGTTCCGACAACAAACATTGCTCGGCACGGATCGGCAGAACGAAGCGGCGGCGGGGCGACGCGCACGGAACTAGGCACGGCCCTGCTATATATTAGGCATTATAAAAACATGCAACGCAGTAATGAAAGCGCAACATTTAATTGTGTATCTGTAAAAACGTAATGGCATTTTGTTACACTGAACACATATAAATAGACACTTATAATTCTAACATGACGTTACTGTAAAAAAATTTCACTAAAGTTTCGAAACTCAACACAGTGAAGGCAGTGTTGGTTAGATCCGCAGCTCATGTAAGCCAAGAGTGGCAAAATTGCACCTCTTAGTTATGTGAAAGGAGGCGATATGGAAACATTAAAATATTACCAGAGCTCTATAAGTCAAAGAATAAATACCAGTTCTTACAAAGGCTGAGCCAAACACGATGTAGCTCTGTCAGTATCACTATTTTCATCACTGTTGTCCATTACACTGTTACTTGTTGATAAAAGGAATTCGTCATCATCACTGTTGTCATGTAAATTTATTAAGAACTGGTCCATTGCCATGTCTATGATGCAGTCCCTCTTCCAGTATTCGTCTTCTAATTTTTGAACATGATTGCAGTAGTCTACCCAGTCATCCTTTGTTACAGAGTTAACAGCATCCAGTGTGTGCATCTGAAGTGCTTGCGCAGAGAACTCTCCCACGGTATTACATTCCCGAATGCACCTCTTTATCTTTGCCCACGCTAATTCAATAGCATTGAACTCACACATGTATGGTGGGAGTCGAATGACATGATGTTCTGCATTTTTTAAAAGTTGATCAACCCAAAATATTTTCTCCTTGGGTTTGTGTTTTTCTACTAATTCCATCAACATACATTTCAGCATTTTTTCATCACACGCTACACTTCTGCGTTTTAGACATGTAATCATTTCGTTTTTTGTACTGTATTTCAAAGGAGGCTTATCTTCTTGTTTGGAGTGATATGGCACATTGTCCATTACTACAGCAGAAGATGGCGGCAAGTTTGGTAGAACACGTTCGGACAGCCATTTTTCAAAATTAGCAGCATTCATTTCCCCGTGATAATCTCCTACTGTCGTACCTGACTTGTATATCAATAATCCCCCTGGGAGAAATCCACATTTTGAACCAATATGAACCAATATTAGCCTCATGGTTGCATTTCCATTAGTTACTCCCGTTACGTCATTTTTGCATTGCCAACATTTATGGAACGTGAGATTAGTATACACCCACGACTCATAAAGGTAAAACACTTCCTTACCTTCAGACCTAAACTGTCTAATTTGAGTGAGGTACTTGGAGCGCCATGTCACTGTCAGCTCATTCGATTAACAAACGCCACCTGTCTTCGCACCGTTTCCAGACGAAGCCCATACTTCGCACTAATCTCTTGAGCGACAAAGGGCTCCACTGCCAACCTATCTATTCCTTTAATACAGGAATCAATTTGCGTACTGTGGGAACAACTTTTTTAACCCCACAGAATTCCTGGATTGTCTCTCTTATGACACGTTTATCGAAGCTGTCTATCTCAATCTTGCGTTTTTTTCGTGGCCTGCACATAAAAAAATTATGCTGTAGCAATCTTAATAATAAAAAGAAACATATGCACATCTGATATATTTTGTTAAACTAACATAACCAATGATAAATACTCTTTGTTCAATATCACTAATGCACATTACACATGTTTAAAATGCATGGCTTACCTCTTTTTCCCTGGTGTTGTATGCGGTTCATTTGGCATTGCAATTTGTATCTTTCGAATACGCATCACTGTTGCTTTGCTTACATCTGTATAATTTGCAGCACGTTCCGTTGCTTTGTGAATAGTAATCAAAAGGCATTTTTCACGAGCTTCTTGATCACAAATTGATATTACTTTACTAATAATTTTTCTATCTTTGCTGTGAATCACTTTATTACTTTTCCTAAGCTTTACATTCGCCTCCATTACTCGTCGCACACTACCTGCCAATATACTTCACACGGTTAGTAACACAGAAAGGAAGACGGAATTTCCTATCGCATGACACTCCCTTCCCCTTCAACCCCTACTTCCTCTGCCAGCCTTGAACCACTCTTTCCCCTTCACCCCCGTGCAGACAGCTTGCAAGATTCCTGGCCCATACAGTAAGAGGTAATATACTGCAAGTGTTAAATTAACTTTTGCAATTGGCAATCATACAATTTGGACTCAAAATGCACAAGCTGCTCAAAAAGGTCACAACACCAAGTTTCATTTTCAGTGTTTAACAAAATACTGCTTTTTAATTATGACATTAATTTTAAGATTAAAATTCAAATACGTTTGAATCTTTGCCACTGTGACAGTTTAATATTTGACAGTGTTACATCAAGTTTTTAAAACTGAAAGTGTATTTAAATAATACATCACAAAAAGTTTAAACATGTTATAATGTTCTGTGCATCTTTCAAAATAAAAAAATAAAAATTATGTAATTTAAATTCTGATAAATACTTGTGACAAAATAAAATTAATTTTCCCTAAACTAACATAAAAAAAATTTGGTTACATAAATATTTTAATCTGACATGTGGTTGCAATTTTACAGTTTTGTTGGGTTGGAAACATCTAAAAATTACATTTATTCTACGAAATTTTTTTATTGACTAATCCTGCTTAACATCCAACCAGCTTTATAACCAACCGTTCATTTCAAATGTTTGAGGGAAGTCAGTTCAAAGCCATTCAATTATTAACTATGTTTGGTTTAGTGAAATTATTTTATGGAGTCATATCCATTAACTTTTGACCAACATTGTAGGATTTTGGTGAAAAAAATGCGTGAAAAGGTTTCAGTATTTTCAAAAATTTTATTTAAAAAAATTAGAATTATAAGTTTTCGACACAACTTACGTGCTGATGTTGATTCACATATGCAAACAGTTCAACAAGACTGAAACTTCCATTGAAACAAATGAAAGACAAAAAGTTTTAATAGGTAATGACATCATTATTTTTTCTGCTTTTTAAACAATGTGATACCTCACTAATGACTTAATTTTTTATTGAATATGTTGACGTAATCCAAGGGCTGCACTACCATGTTATGCCTGATGCAATTGCCCATCTCTTGAACCCATCCCTCTCATCTTTTATTGTTAATTGTATGTTATATGTGCAGGAGCTGGGGTTCAAACAGAGGGTCACAAATTAATGGGTTGGCAGGCGTGCACATGTCGGCCATATTTAGTTGTGCTTGTCTTGCGGTTATTCCTTAAGATTTTTAAGGTTTAATAATAGTGATTTTTTTATATTTACTGGACCTAATTATTAACTTTTGGATGGCATTGACATAATTCAACATACAGTAACTTTAACTAACTGGAACACATTTAACCATCAGTTACTATTATTCTTCAACCTTAGAGACCTAGAAATTTCTCGAGTATCAAGCCTTAAAATTCTTTAAAAAAATTGAAAACAATTCACAAGTAAAAAAAAAAAATTATTTCATGAAGAAGACATGCATACCAAACCAAGGGAAGTGTGAATTTATATAAGGCAAAAAATTAAATAATAATAGACTAACCTCACTTATAATCAAATTACAAAAAATATTTTTAGAGAATAAATTTTAAAACTCCTTTATTCAAACCACATAGATATTTGTATCCTTGAGTTAATGAAAGGACCATCTGTCTTTTAAGACCTAGCCCCATCACCTGGAGCAAGAAACTCCCCTCCCCCCTCCAACCATCCCAGCCTCATTATAATACAAAATTCTGGAATTATTATTGTTATAAGGTTATTTTCTTTGAAAATCTGTGGCAGGGGAAAGAACTGCAAAATGTTGGTTTGAACAGACATTTCAGGAAGGGTATATGAAAGGATACTGGAGAAGGGGTGGGAATGATGGAAAAACTTGGCCGGCAAGCACTGGAGGAATGAGAGAGCCGATGTAACGTAATGATTGTCAACTCTGACCTTGCAGTGACCTTGAAAACTCGGGAGCATGCGCACAAATTTAAATTAAAAAATATTTTAAAAACATTTCTAATATGTTACCTGAATATTTAATGTTCAGGATATGTAAAACCATGCACGGTTTCACATTGTTTTACTATCCAAAACAACACTAACCTTCCTATTTTTTTCTCCTTCAGCTGTTGAAGCATCTGCTACAGTTTTGATTGATGGCTTGCAAGGCTGATTTGTGGGCCGAGAGTAACCCAGCTGTTGTAGTAGACCCTCTGCTGCTGCACGTTTTGCTAGTTTTTTATTTGGTCCAGTACCTGTGTACGATGTCTGACCAATTGACACCTAAAACAATCACAACAAAGCTTCAGGGTGCATTTCAATTTGTTTGTAAATTTGTAATTGTGTTTTAATATTAATATTTTATAAGTTAACTAGCTCGCGTGATTTCAGGGTAAGGCTTATATCTTACACCATTGAAAAAAAAAGTATGGGATTGATTCCAAACATATATACTGAAGAAACAGGTACAATTAAATAATGTCAGGAGCATAAAAATTTAATTAATAACAAAACTATTTAAGAATGATATTTTTTAAGTGGTTATGCATAGATTTATAATTTTTAGTTTAGATGAAGTATCTGACTTTATAATTTTGGTTTTAGTGTATTGGAGGATATATTTTACTTTGATAAAACCAAACTTGCCTCCTTTTCATTTTATAAGGCAGGCAATTCAACAAATTGGTAAAAACTCACCTATTTCTTTTTAATTAAGTTTATGCCATTGTATACACTAACACTTTAATTTACTATGGTTAAAGCTATCCTTTGAATAATGAAATAATGCCACTTTATTACAAATACCTCCCATTATTTAAGTATATCTGATACAACTGCATCTTTATTTGATGTAGAGTAGAGATATAAAATATCTTATCCAATGGATTTGTTGATTATTAGTTTGCTTAGTATTACTTAAACAAAATCCCCATAATTTTTTACCCCTTTTCTCTTTTCCCACATGGATGCCGATGCAAAAGTTCAGAAATCAATAAATATAGCAATTCCTGTTAACCAAACAAAAACCAAACTCATTTCAGTTTTTATCTTTTTACAGAAGATGTAAACTCCAAAATAATTATAATAAACTTATATTTATAGAGAGTTTAAATTTACCTTGCCAATACTGTATTATTGGATTCCATAATTAATTTTATTTTTTTAAATAATTGTAACCCCTGTTACAACTAAAGAGGTAATCTTTCAAAGAACGTTGAATAAGGGAAGGTAGCTTAAGGCGATTGGTGCATGGAAAATATTACGACAAAACTAATTTAACTGTACATATTTATTTTTGATGCTTCTTTTTAAGACATAATATACCTAGGATATTTTTAATAAACTTTTTTTTACTGAGTTATGTCATTTTAAATGCATTAATTTTTATTCCAAGCCAGAATTATTTAGAAAACACATAATTATGTTAAACTTAAGTATAGTTCAAGAAACGAGTGTACGAATAGGTTTCTGCACATATAAAAGTAAGAAGAAAAAATTTTCATCGTCAAAATTACAGTTTAATATTGACAATTTCCATTGATCACTGCTGGACTACTTCAGGAGCGATTTAAAGAATAAATTCAAATGAAAATGAAAACATAATTGGCAGAACACTATTGAGTTATGTATATATTTTCATATCCTTTTGATTTTGATACGATCCGACTCAAAATATGCCCTCTGGAGTGACAGTTCTAGTGCTGCGTGTAAAACTCTCGCCGCCGGGAAGAATGTCCCCGCGACGTGGCGCTGAGGGCGGCGCTTGTCGGAACCAGGTAGTCCGGCGGAGCTCCGGCCGGCGGGCCGCAGCCTGCGGGTGGGGAGGGGGAAGAATGGGGTGTAGAGGGATGACGAGAGAGGAGGCTCTGTCAAGGTCGTGCTCATGGAGCTAATATACAGTAATACATCTGGAGAGCACAAGGGAAGACCAGCAGAGGATGCGAGGTGAAGCCGGGTATCGGCTTCCTACGCTGAAAGAAAATGAAAAAGAGCCAAACTCGCCTCGCGCGGCCGAGAATCCTCCAAACTAAACTCGCAACAGCTCCGAAACTATCAAAACAATCAAACTGAAAATTTTACTGGAGTATCTATAAACATTTTTCCCCACATTGCTTTAATATTTTTTTCGAAACATGAATGCTTTCATTTTTAAAAATTAAATACTATTTACTGTCAAAATTTTTTGTGATTACGCAGAGTAAATTACAACATCGAGGAAAATTTTTTGTTTGCAATTGTAAGTGGGGGACACTAGCGTATGAAATAAGGAAGAAGCCTCAAATATTATTTATATACCCCTTTTGACACATTCAACCCCATACTTTTATTTTTACAGAGAGTTGAAGTGGGAATAATGTTTCAGTGGGTAACACTACCGACATATGTCTTCGGAACGCACTTCTTTTTGTTATTATACATCTCAAAATTTATAATTTCATACACAACGTTTATAAAAACGAATTCTTACTTACCTCATTTAATCTATTACAAACCTCTTGTAATATACGTGTATTAGTAGAAGAACCAACGTAACATGCAAACCTTAGGTAAACACTGGTAGAGAATTGTTTGGAATAACTGTAATGCTATGCATATACTGACAATGTAAGAAACTTCCAATTTTATTAATTGTTTGCATAAGAATTAATAATTTTAAAAAAATCATAGAATAGGCCTTTATAGACTGAAAACCTTTCACGTAGTTTCAGTCGCGTACATAAAAGTTTTTTAATATATATAATTACCAAATATTGTTGAATATATTTAACATTTTTATACATGTTACAACACACATATAATAACAAACCTATATAGTATATAAAAAGACAAACGCCAAATTTTAGCATTTTGTATTTCTTTTCTCTGTGTGAATAAAATAACAGTTCTTAACGTAGTTGCTAATACTGTACTATATTTCTAAAAAAAAATTACGAAAACCCCTGACATCGTCACCATAACAATGATAAATTTGCAAAATAATTAAGGCACATTTTTTAATGCTACGAAGCACACTCTTAAGAGAAATGTTTTAAACTTATGTTGGGATGTAACTAATATCTTAAAAGCATTGTGAAACCGTTACTTTGAGGGAAACCTTAATATACCGAACACCATACCATCCTTTAATCGAGTACGATTTTCGCTTCTTAAGACCCATTTGTCTTCAAAATGCACTGTACTGTGTAAGTAATAAATCAGTCTTAAAATCAGTTAATTATTTTATCTTCCTATTTCGAATTCTAATTGAAATAAATATCAGATAAGCATGTGTTACTTGTATCACGACATCAAGGTATTATTTATCAGTAATTAATATTTCATTTTATTTTTTTGTTAACTAATGTGCATAGGGCAGTGCACTAGACATCACTACCTGTGTGTAGTGTTGCGTTACACTTTTTAACGCATTAGAGTTTACATAAAATGATAAATTCAAAATTTCGTTTAAAAGTATAAATATCAGCCATCAATTTAATTAATGTCCAGTATAACTCAGTCAGTAAAACATTCGGAAATATGTATAGGACCTGTTAACCTAAATATTTGTTAACAGTTAAACTGAACTAAGATGTGTTAGAGTGGTTTTTTCTCTGTCCGTATATTAGAGGTATGGAACATCAATAAATATAGTTTAAAAAACTAAAGAAACATGCTTTTAAAGATTATCAAACTAAAAAGTTAAAAATAATTTTAAAATTTAATTTATGACAATAGTATATAAGCAATACTAGTATAAATGAGAAAAAAAACTTGAGGCGCTTTGTGCCATATTTTTTGTATATTAAGCGCCCCATGCTTTTTTCTCATTTATACTAGTATTGCTTATATACTATTGTCATAAATTAAATTTTAAAATTATTTTTAACTTTTTAGTTTGATAATCTTTAAAAGCATGTTTCTTTAGTTTTTTAAACTATATTTATTTTTAACTTTTTAGTTTGATATTCTTTAAAAGCATGTTTTTTTAGTTTTTTAAACTATATTTATGTATAATTATCATAGGGAAATGAGTTACCGACACTACCTATTACCATCTGAGATAACTATTTGGAGTTGCAACGTCACAAAGAAATGGTAAAGTCTCTCCGAATCATTTACAGTTAGATGTATGGATATAATCTTAGAATTTACCAGGAAAAAAAAAAAAACAATTTTTTTTCCCGCGTGGCCGGGAGTAGAACCCACGATCGCTGAATACGAAAGCTGACGTCTCTGAAGTCGCGCGCCTTAGACCGCTCGGCTAACGAACGTGATGAAGTTGGTGGGACATTTTACAGTGATGAGACACTCACTCTTAGTCGAAAGAGTTACAGACGGACAGACAAACAAACATACAGGTGAAGCTAATATAAAGCATGTAATAAAATACGCATCTGTCGCCCATTTACTTTAAATACAGAATTATAAACTACATATTGTGAAAACATTCTGCAGCAGTTTTTGCTGAACGGAAAAACACGGATGAGAAGACAGACGAAATGTGTTTGGTAAGTGATTTTTCGTCAAATGAAATGGAACAGGACAGTGCTTATCAGAATGAAATTACAGAACTACTTTTGTGCAAGGAAATGTATTTTACAAAGACATTTCAAGAGAAATCACCTTTAAATGAAATAGATCTTGCTGACATGGAAGAAATAGACTTAGATTTAGAGGCCAGGTCCCTTTCAAGTGACGAAATTTCTCTTGAAGGGCTGAAATATGTTTCTGGCTATATAGCTCATCGTTTCAGAAATAAATATCCTGACCTTGGCCCTACGGATTTCAATTCGGAGGACGATAGCTGGATACATGTACAATCAAAGGGTAACTTAAAATGTCCCACTAATGAATTTTTGGAATTAATAAAGATAGCTGAAATGTGTTTTGATAATGTTCATGGCAACAATTTTTGTGCAAAAAAGAGCGGATTTTTGAATCACTGACTAAAATTATTTGCGGAACTACTGAAAATAAATATCCAGAAGAAGTTATATACTGTTTTGTCAGGACAAGAACGTATATGCGTATCAAGTATTTGAACATGAAATATTTTAACGAACAAGACCAAAAACGCAAAGAAAGAAATAAGATGAGGAAAACTACCCTCTAAGATTTTTCAGTGTGATAGTGTCCACTTTCCTTCACCATAATATGTATGTTCATAATTTATTTACGATGTTTTTTAATTACTATATTTAAGAAAAGCATTTATTGTGAATATCGCAGCAATTATGTAGGGCTTAAGGTATTTATTGTATTCCAAATATTGAGTATGCCATTTTTATTGCCTTTATTAAAAATAATATATATGTTAACAATGTAACAAAATTGCGATATTTTTGTATTGCTATTGCAATTTCGTTTCTTGTAAACATTATTGTAGACTTTTTCATATTGAAATTAAATTTGCTATAGGGTTGTTTGTATTTTAATTTTACAGTTATAAGATTTTTTATATGTTGTTTACTGTTTACAAACATTTGAAAAATATTTCCTTAACCGTATTTCAATTTCCATGGCAATAGTCTTGTTAGCTTTTCGGGTAACTCTTCTACATGGATGATAAGATGGTGCGACATCTAAAACATATCACACCACCTTTACATAACTATAAAACTAAGAGGTGTTTTCTTTACATAATATTAAAGCACAATGTTTCCTTGTGGCGTAGGTGATTTAGAATTTCCATTTATCTAGAAAAATGGGCTTTCAGAATGTTTTTTAACACACAGTGTTTCGGAAGGTTTTTGAAGAAAAAAATTGACTACCCGTTTTATTTTTTTGCAGCTGAATTCGGGCACGTGCATGAAATATAATTAATCCGTAGGAAGCGCAATGGTTTAAAGTATTGATGTTGAAGATTTGAAAAGATTTATTGAAATAGTGTGAGAGAACGAGTGAGTTGAGTGAGAAGATGTGCGCTCTCAGCCACATGACGTGCGCAGTTGCGAACAAATAAATAATCCATTCCGCCTCTCCATGGCGAAGGATGAGTGAAAGAGAAAACCTGCTAACCCCTTCCCCTCCTCCGGGCACGATAGAACCGTATCGGCTGTGTGTTAGAGGGAGAGGGAGATAAAACCTTCGAGGTTCTGTTAATTCCTCCTAGATGGCAGGCCGCAGAGCGACCACCAGCAACACCCTTCCCGTATGAAGGCCATCTCGCCACTGACGAGCTGGAACTAAGCTCCTGACCTCCCTACATAGTAACAGTCACCCACATAGGCATCTAGACTCTTTAATGATCATATGATACAAAATTCATTGCTTTCGGGCCTGTGACCGTTTTTTACCGTGCACCAATCGCCTTAAGGTAAGTTTATTTATCATTTCCAATATCTTAAAAATCTTTTGACTTGATAACATTTGTTTATAAGTTAAATCATATTTACAATATTTCACAATTAAGAAAGTAGAACTTCAGCCAGTTGTAAAATAGAGTTGGCAGATTTAGGCACATTTATCATATAACTTACATCTCGCTTGATTAGCTTATACAACTTTTTTTTAATAAAAAAAGACAGCCTTTTCACTCCTTTTGTGGTCAAATATAGAAAAATGTTAAAGGTTAAAACATGATTTTAAATCATAATTTTTTACGTTATTCTTGGCAGTTTCTTACCTTTATCTTAATTTGTTTGAATATATGATTTATTACTATGAAAAAAGTTTACCCCCATTTTTCTGCCTTTGGGGTAGATTATCAAAAATTGTGAAAGTTTACTAGGTAATTAATTATTTACGTTAATCATACTAAGTTTCTTACATCTAGCTTTATTTTCTATGGTTATATTTTTTTTTTTTCTCTAAACGAATCTTATTAAGGAGTGAAATTTTTCAAATGGCTAAAATATTTTTTTATATTATTTCTACCATTTAATTTAAATTTTACTTTATTAGTTTCATTGATAAATTTTTTTCTTTTAAATAAATAAAACTTACCCCGTTTTCACCCCAATCAAAAGTCAAATTTTTTAAATTGCAAAAAAATAAGAAATACATTAATTAAGATGCAAATTTTTAAATATATTACTTCTATTTATAATTTAATTGGAAGTGTTAGTTTTTTGCTTAAAAAACACACCTACCACATTTACCAACCATACACAATTTTTTTTATTATATTTGATTTAATTTGATGCTAAAATTATTTATCTTAAAACCTTTTTCCCCCTTTTTTTTAGGGCTGGAATTTTGCAAAATGTTAAAATTGTGGTTAGTAGATTTTGTATGTTTATTATTGGTCCCTAGTTATGCTTGGTAGCTTCAGAGATATAATTAACTAATCATCTTCAAACCATATTTACCTCCTTTTCACCCTTTAGGGATTGAATTATCACAAAATGTTATCATTGTAGATAGTTGTTTTCGTATTTTTTTGATACCCAAAATAATTTACTAAGCTTAGTTTAATTCAAAGATAAAATTATAAATCTTAAAACCATATATAACTCTTTCCACAGCTTAGGGGCTCAATTACACAAAATATAAACATTGTGGCTGGTAGTTTTCAAATGTTTACTATTGGTATCCAAAATCATGCATTATGCTTAATTAAATTTGGAGATAAAATTGTTAATCTTAAAAACATACTTACCCCTTTCAGAAGATATAAAAATTGTTGTTAGTAGTTTTCATATGTTTATTATTTGTAACACATATCTTTTTTTTTTCAGAGTGATTAGTTTCAAAGATATAGTTATCTTAAAAACATATTCATCCTTTTTCACCCACTTAGGGGTGGAATACTGTAATTATATATAGCTTAGTTTTTAAGTTAGCCAAAGATCTTTCTAACAAAAAAAATTCATCAAAATCCGTCCAGTAGTTTTCGATTGATGCTCAAGAAAACACACAAAAATTTATAAAATAATGTAAATAAGCATTTCCAATAGTTTTTTTCTTCATTTCATCAAATATACAGACTTTTGCCTCAAATAGTTTTATTATTAGTAAAGATAACTGGACTACTTTCAATGCTGCTCAGGAAGTATGTTAAGTTCACATTTTAATTAAACATGAAATAGTGGAATCAAACAAAAAGTATATTCTAAATATTTAAAGAAATGTTGAGACCACATTTTCCAAGCCAACATTGCAAATACAATAATGTGTGACCTCTTTAATTAATAACTATAATGTGATCAGGGTTCCCACACTCTTCCTGCAGCCACTTTCCCTGAGTATTTCCTATCCCACCTAACATTTAGTACTTGTATAAACAGAATATCTGGTCAGGTTTCAGATGGATTACTATACAGACTATTAATAAAAACATTTCAACTAACATACATAACAATGATAATTAATAATAAAATTGTTTTCACGCACAATAAACTGTACACACTGTTATCCCTTAGCTTCAACACTATGTAATAAACTCTGCAGTCAGAAAAAAAATTTTTAGTATAACAAAACTTCGAAAGATAAACTATTGAACCTGATCACGCTAATTGTTTGTGCTTTAAATTATTACACAGTTGTTTGTATCCCTAACGTTCAGTTAATGTTTGTAAAACACACATATAAATTATAAACAGCATACTAGTTTATGAATAAAATGCAAACTGGTTTTAAGAATTAAATAACTAAAGTTTATAAAAAATTACAGATACTTCTTAGTAACTATGAAATTACCTTTTTCCCTGTGTTTTCCAGGTTTGTCCTATTTGCCAAATGTTTACTGTTTGCAGGAACCCCTGGTAGTGTAAGTACATATTGTCATGGTGTTTTTTTATGCAATATTTACATCTGATTGAACAATCTTAGTTGTCTGTGTTCCTTGGTAATGATGAGGTCTTTTGCAGCCATTTTCAAAGCAAAACTAATCACTGATGCAATATAGCACACACACGCACACAAAACCCCATGCCCGCTTACATGCACCGCCCCCCGAGCACCTGCCCACACCACCTCATAAAAACCTGTGTGCATACTCCAAGTCACACACGCATGTGTACAAACCCCCCCCCCCCCCCCCCCCCCACACACACACACACATTACTTTAGTTTTAATATGACTGGTTTGTATTTCATAAGAACTTCCCATGTGTTTCAACTAATGTTGAAAGGAGTAAGAGAGTAAGAAATATATGAACTGAACAGAATCAAACATATGAGTTTCGTTCGGTTCGAAACTTGTTGTACGTCAGTTTAGTAAAAATTATATAGATGTCAAACTTACCTAATATTTATACCAAATCAACAAATCAAGAAACATGAAATATGTTTATTTTGAATTTATTAAGACTGGTTAGGTGAAACTAGAGCAAAATCAAAAAGCATCTGAATATAGAGTTTATTCAATTTTATTTTTATTTTGCATTACATCCTGGTCCATAAAACTCATATTTAAAAATATTTATTGTCATGGCAAAGTAATACAAAAAAAGTGTTAATTTTTGGAATAAATCCAACCGAAACTTAACTTCAGTAATTTTACTTGTGAGTTTCTGTGCTATAATAGTACAAGTTACACATTCCTGATTTCAGCCAAGTGAAAAACACCGAAATGGCCAAAACCATTAGCAAAATGGCTTCAATGTGCAACAGTTCGGTTGTTGCCAAAATTTGTTATATGTAATTTGCAGTCTGATTGCACTCTTAGAGCAAAATGTCAATCAAATGCACAATAACTGTGTTAAAATACTGCATTTCCATTTTGAGGTTATAAAATAAATACATAAATTTTCATAAAAATGTTGTATTTCAAACTATAAATATACTAAAATCTTTAAGTTAATAATTCTAAATTGGTACAGAGAAAATGTGGATGACCTAGAACCTCAAAACATGTCAGAAATTTTGTTACTGACTTACCAACACCAATGTCATTAACATCATCGTCAAATATTTCATCAGCTCTAGATAATGATGAAGTAGAATAATTTATATCAACTTTTTTCTCCACGAAATAAAATGTACCAAACCTCTAGATGGCTATAAACCATTAAGAGTTCCTAACTTGCAAAAATTTAAACTAATTTCAAAAATTTGAACTCATAACAATGTTTTCTGATGGCATAAATGGTAGAAATTATACAACAGAAGATTATACCAAATGTTTAAGACCAGGGGAAAATTTTTTTATACAAATTTCATAATAGTCTTAAACATTTGATGAGAACTGTAAATACACTAACATGTCATGTGGAAAAGGCATATTAGATCACAAGTATATCAACACAACAAAGAAGTCTTCCTTCCTGGAGAGATTAGTTAACATTGTTTATTTCCGAAAGCATTAATAATCTAATAAAACTGACAGTAGAAGAATTGGAAGTATGTATTCATCACCACTACAACATTTATAGCATAAAATAGATAACATTTTATCATTCATTAACATGGTATTGTGATGTACACAGTTACATTCAGAGAGGAATTATGCCTGTCAGTACACAATTCCTAAAAATAAAAATACTTTGTTATAAATTCAACATTCTGCTACAGTATGCAATATTTTCTCGGAATTTGTTGGCAACTTGGAACAGTTACACAAATTTAAGGACTTCAATATATCATACAATAATATAGTAGCCAGTATCCTGACTACACAAAACCGAATCACAAAAAAAAAGTTGTTGTAAAACAAATTGTGAAAGACCACATAGCAATGCTAAATGAAAGAAAGATATCATACATGTAAACATATCTTGAGAGTATTATATATCAAATGAAATTTTATTAAGTAAATGAAAAATTGGTTGCCTGTAAAGTCGGTTTACGGACGATAGTTTAACGTGACAACGTCATAACAAAATATTGATGAAATGATTGATCCAGAAGAAAAGGAAATATACTCGGCCTGAGACTGAGCCGTAATAGGTTTTTGCAGCCAAACCATTTAGGCATTAAAATTATTATATACTTTGAGGAATAATTTTTTTTTCTATCTTTTGTATGATAAAATCTACCTCTGCATACTTTTATGAATAAAATTGAATCATTTTTATTGAATTATCACTATTTAGTATGGATACAAAGGAGTGAAATGAAATGTACAATTTAATTAATAAATTTACTTTTATTTGCATTCGTTAATTCAAATATATTTATTACTTTTGAAATGTTGCGTGAGCCGTATTTATTTCTACAAGTACAAAAAAAAACTCGCAACTGCCGGGATTCGAACCGACAACCTTTGGATTAAGAGTCAGTGAGGCTCACCACACGACCACGAGGCCATACTTCAAGCAAAATAGTTTGAGATGTTATATATGCAAATTTATAAAAATTTTGTTCACGGTAGGGGAATAATATTGTTTCGTTTTTATAATACGATTTTATAACAAATACGCATCCCAAATACACCAAACTTATTTATGTGTTACAATATTTTTTAAAACATTGTGCAAAAGATCTCAGGTGTAATTTGAATTATTATGTGTAACTCTAAAACACCATTGTTGGTTCAAAACGTATTTAAATATTCAACATTACTTTTGAATAACCGTACCGATTGTGCTGGAAATCGGTGGATGATCGTTAAATTACATAATATTAATAATTCAAACGACGAAAATATGATTGAAAAGTCAAATCAATGGTTGTTCCAATCGAGTGGAAGAGAGATGCCACGCATGCGTACAATGAGCATGAAGAGAGATGCCACGCATGTGTACAATGAGCATGAAGAGAGATGCCACGCATGCATACAATGAGCATGAAGAGAGATGCCACGCATGCGTACAATGAGCAAACAGGACACATCCGTAGTGGGACACTTTTTCGTGTGTGCAGCCGGCGTTCATCGATTTATTAGACGTTGTCACGTCAAAAATATATTATAATTTTCAGGAGATCACACTGCTGACATAAATTACCTCCATGACAAATTCCCTGCGACGGGGCACCCCTCTTTCTTCCAACAAAGAATACACTGGTTCCCGTTCCTTCTTGGCTTGTTGAATCTGTATTAAGCGAGAAATGGGGTTGATATATTCGCCATAATCTGGTTCTGCTTTTTGTTCCTGAAATTTAAGAAACTAAATGACTTAACAATAATAATGTATGGTTAGCAACTATGATTTCCATGATAAAAAAAAATTAGTTTAACTTATGCATAAGTATTAAAGTACAATAGAACCTTGAGTAACCACAACAATGCAGGGAACGAGTGTCTCGAATAATTGAAAATTGTGGTTAGGCTAGTCATGCTTACTAACAGCTGTCAGCCTGCGACGGCTATGAATAGCCTAGCCGCTTCCCGCTACAGCAGTCCGAGCGATCCCAGCCATCCCTGGGCCGCGTAAACAAGGCTTTGACCTAGAGTGTTTTATTTTCTCTGGTTCATATCTCATAGAAGAGGATGGGAAAGAGGATGAAAGGAAGTATGTAAATTCAGGTAGATGCAGATATTGCACAGTTTTGCAGATTCCTTTTAAAGATATAATTTTGCATCAGTTAATCAAAGGAATGGGGAAGTAAAGGTTGAGCTTGAATGGTGAAAGACGAAAGAACAGAGGCGGTACAAAGTGTGTGAACCATTTTCAATACATCTCCTTCTCACAACATGCATCTACATTACCTGTGGCAAATATTTATCTTCCCTGCCCCTTCTACTCTAATTTTTTGTGGATGTGTTAAAGGAGAGGGAGTGTGAACGAGAGCTGCAGACCTCGTTTTGCTACTACAAAGTTTCTGGATTAGCAGAATTGCTTGGTTGCCAAATATGACTCAAGCTGTCTAGCCACCTGATGCAATCTGACGCAAGCTGGGTGGTTCATTGCTACATATAAATTTTTTTTATGGAAAGCTTGGATCTGCTGTGATAGAATCACCTTACTAATTGGCACGCCCTTAGACCTCTTCTGTTAACCATTCAGACAAGCATCCAAGCGGCTGATGCCTAATTAAATATGTTTTATTACTCAATTTTTCACATTATAAGAAACACGTAAAAGTATTATTCAAGCGTGATAAGATTAAATAGACTAGAACTATTAACGATAATATTAAGTATAGCCCTAAGAATTTTTGGCACTTTGTCAAACTAATGAGACATGGTTTTATGAACAATCTTCTCTTACAGTTAATGGTACCAACAATGATCCTGTTGTGTTAGCTAATGTATTTGCTGAATATTTTGCCAGTGTTTATGGATCTGCAAACATTCTTAATCAAAACAAAACCTACAATAATTGTTGCGATACTATTTCAGTTCCTAAAATCTCTGATAGTCTACTACTGTGGGGAATCTTCCATGTCCAGATGGTATTCCCAACTTTTTACTTAAAGGTTGCTCGTTTTTACTTGTACCTCTCCTTTCACACATATTGAACGTAAGTTTAGACACAAGTCTTTCCTAAATCCTGGAAAATAGCAAAGGTTATTCCTATTCATAAAAATGGAAGCAAATTAACTGTAACTATTGTCCAATATCTTTGATTAATGGTTTCTCAAAAAATTTTAAAATAGTAAATTTCTCACTAAAACATAAACTGTTTCATAATCAGCATTGGTTTAGAAATGGTATGTCCATTACCACCAATCCGATATATATTCTTAATTCTGTCTATTATTAAGTTACACATAGAGGTCAAGTGGAGGCTTTTCTTTTTTGATCCAGCTAAGGCTTTCAATATGGTTAATCCTGGAATTTTACTTGACAAATTATCTATGATTGGTCTCAGTGACAGTTTTCTGAATTGGTTTGCTAGTTATCTTAATCATAGCAGTTTTTTTGTCTCCATCAACAATTGTTGCTTTAACTATTTTAATATTAGTTCACGAGTTCCCTTAATTTTCAATATTTTTATTGATACTATAACCTCTGTTCTCAACTACTCTAATAGTATTTTATTTGCCCATTATCTGAAGATTTTTATACTATAATATACTTTAAATGATTGTTTTCTCCTTCAAAGGGACATCAATTCAATTAATTACTGGTGCAAACTTAATTTAGTAACACTTAATATTAATAAAACAAAAATTATTTCTTTTCTAGGAAATATAAACCAATACTTTTTGATTATAAAATAGATTATGTTGTATTTCCTAAATCCTTTTCTGTAAAAGATCTTGGTATTTTCTTAGATGCTGAATTATTTTTCCACTAACATGTTAATTTATTTTCTAGTTCAAGGAGAACCCTGGCTTTAATCAAATATATTACGAGGGTTATTTTTTTTCAACATCCGATCGGCTGTAATAAAAAAACGGGAATGAATTGGGAAATTATTTTAATGTCAAAAGAAACGTACATCTTAACTCTATTTTTCCACATAATCACAGTGCAGATTGAGGCATTTGTCCTACCGATGCACCAGCTTTCCAATACCCTCTGCATAAAATGATGCCTCCTGCCTATTCAGCCACGTTTTAACAGTGCTCTGCAGTTCATCATTGGTGTTGAAGCGTCGTCCTCCAAGCCACTTTTTCAACGTGGGGAAAAGGTTATAGTCACTCGGATCCAAATCCGGACTGTAAGGAGGGTGATCAAACACAACTGAGGTGTGAGTTGGCCGCTCCACATGGTTGGTGGAAGGGGGTAAACACTACGAGACGTGTCGATTCGTGTACGAGCGATTAGGGTATCGATTAATGGGCATGCCATGGAGAAATGAAACTGTAATCACACTGCAGGGCACTGTTAAAACGTGGCTGAATAGGCAGGAGGCATCATTTTATGCAGAGGGTATTGGAAAGCTGGTGCATCGGTACGACAAATGCCTCAATCTGCACGGTGATTATGTGGAAAAATAGAGTAAAGATGTACGTTTCTTTTGACATTAAAATAATTTCCCAATTCATTCCCGTTTTTTTATTACAGCCCATCGGAGGTTGAAAAAAAAATAACCCTCGTACTTATTATGCAACCAATTCTGAATTAATTATTTATCTTGAATTCTCACTTATAAGAATAGTAGCTTGGAATTCTGTAAACTTAACTGATTGTGAAAGAATTGAAAGTATACAAACTAAACTAGTTTTATGAAGCTTTAACATTTTTCTCCACCCATCCTACCCTCTATTTTAAATTGTAGAGCCTACCTTGATGCAATTTTTATCAAGAACTGTTACAACCCCAAATTATTTCTCAATATATTTTTGACAGTACAGGAATTAAGAGTTCCTCAATTCCATAGCCATTTGATGTCTACATTATGTACTTTGCATAATAAGAATGATATCTTTTATAGAATAATCTCCAATTTCAATATACTTGAACTCTTATGAACCAAACTTATGAAGTAAATTACACATCTCGATAAGTCCTTATAAGAATTATTGTTTACCTTCTTTTCATTCTAATTATTCTTGCCATTTCTTTATTGTTAAATTTGTGTTAAATAGATGGGTAGATTCTTGCTTTTTTTTATTTTGTCTCGTTTTCTGTGTTTCTATGTAATTTTATGAGTATACTTTGTGTAAATTATGTATGTTTGTATTTTGTTCTGTTTTGTCTTGTGTCTGCAGATACGTTAAGCTGTCTCCTTGTGTATGTTGGCCAACTGCGGTTATGCCTACCTGATGCGGATTCTCCTCAGGTAGTGCTTGCTGACTCTTGGTGCCGATGCGAGGGGAGTATGTATGTATCTTCAGAGACCAATGTCCTTGTATGTATATGTCGTGTCCACCACTAAAGCCATCGGCTGTTGGTGGGCATCTGACAATTACAATTAAAAAAAAGGCTATTTTTCCATCCTCATATAGAATCCCTTCTGTCTTATTCTAACAAAATACTTGGTCTCATTAAGTTTATTACCTTTAACACTTCAAATCTTGATTCTATCTCTCTCTCTTTACAAAGCTTTAGTAAGATCTAAACTTGAATATGTATCAATAATTTGGAACAGCATCTGCAACAACACTGATGGTGAAAAACTAAATAGAGTTCAATTAAAAATGTATAATTTCATAATCAAAATAATAAACACTGGCATTAACACTGATATAAATTTCCCATTAGGTTCTCCTTCTACATGAAGAAATATCTTAGATGCTATATTTTGTCTATGATTGTTATGGTCTCAAACTTGTCTTTATATTTTTGAAGTTTCTGGCATTAAAATTCCTGCATTTAATAGTCGCAACCCAACTTTCATGTGTACCCTAAATAAAACTAACAAAATTATCTACAGACTCATTATGCATTACAATAGATATGAGAACTTCTTTAAACCAGCTAGTGAAAAGCAAAATGTTAAAAATGTTTTATCTTCTGCCCTACAATAATGATAACTTAATTTTTGTTATCTTTTATTTCCTTATTTATCATTGGTATACTATCATAGCTATGCATAGTCATATTATATAATCTTTGGTTGTCATAACCAATTCAGTTTATGTCTCATTGTTATTATGTAGTTTCATAATACCTATGATTGTAGTTGTATTTGTTGTGTCAATGTTTTTTTTTATATAACTCTCTGTTTTGTGCCATCATGTGATGCCCCTGCAATGCTGCAATGCTGACTGGTTGGTTTGTAACTGCTTGCAAGTGGTGCCTACCTGCATGGATTGTTTCTTGTTGGTGTTACCCACCTTTGCGTAGTGCTGACTTCCTTGTACTCATGCTCGGGTTATATTCAGAAAAAAGATTTTAAATTAGCATGAAGGTTTGCTGATTTGGGTACATGGCCTGGAGCCTCCAAAATATACTTTAAAAATTGTGATCTCTGATCAGCTGATTTACAATGTTTACATGTGCTCAATACATGGGGTGTAAGTAAAGTAGGAGTGCCAACCTTCGAGCTGGCGAAAATCTAATTTCTGAACACAGCAAATGCCGGTTCCTTTGTTTTAAATGTGTCACTATATGTTTGCAGAAAAAGTAAGTCGCAAAATGGAAAGATTTTTATTAAATAAGAAAGTCAATACTTCAATTGAGAAAGATCAAGCATCGACAAGTCACGGAGGAGAAAAAAATGGAAATATCGCAAATATGATAGCTATTTGGACTTTGGCTTTACTTCAGTAGGATTAAAGAATTAAAAAAGATCATAGTGTGTGCTCTGTTTGCAAATTCTAGTGCACAATAGTCTGCTCCCAAGTAAGCTAAAGCGACATTGAGACCTTTTACCCTACCATGGTTGAAAAATATCGCAAAATTTTTAAAAGGTCGTTGCAAGATTTACAAAAACATAATAAGTGTTCACTCAACAGGCCTCAGTAACTAGCAATGCACTGCTAGCATCTTTCAAGGTGGCATAAAGGATGGCGAAGTGCCAAAAACCTCACACCATTGCAGTTTCAAGGTGGCATACAGGATGGTGAAGTGCCAAAAACCTCATACCATTGCAGTTTCAAGGTGGCACACAGGATGGCAAAATGCCAAAAACCTCACACCATTGCAGAAGAGCTTATTCTAGCGGCTGCTCTCAAAATGGTTAGTAATATGGTGGGAAAATTGGCGAGACAACTAATTTCAAAGGTACCTTTACACTATTAGTCTAAGAATCCATCATACAGCTGAGGATCTCAATGATCAATTAATATAGAAAATAAAAGTCAAAAGGCAAGGCATTTGGTCTGCAACTTGATGAGGCTACTGAGAGTAATAAAGTTATTTGTTACATATGTTTTCTGGATGAAACTATTACTGTTAAAGAACTTCAGTTCTGCATAAGTATTGCTGAAAGCACAAAGGCTGAAGACTTGTTTGAAATTCTTGACAAGTTTATAACAGAAAATGATTTAGATTGGGAAAAGTATATTGGTGTATGTACTGATGAAGAGCGATCAATGTCTGGCCACTATGGAGGATTGCAAGAGCTCATTCATAGTAAAGCACCCCATGCAATGTGGACACATTGTATCATCCATAGGGAAGCACTTGCATCACAGTTGATGAACTCTGAATTGAACTTGATATTAGAATATCTCATAGACGTAGTAAACTACATAAAAGATAAGCCGCTGAAAGCCAGACTGTTCAAATAAATGTGCATAGACATGGGAGCTCAACACACGGCCATGCTATAATACTGTAATTCATGATGGCTTTCACATGGAAATGTCTTATCCCATACATTTGAGTTATATTAAGAAATTCACACTTTTCTGCAAAAGGAAAATCACGAAAAATCCAGATACTTTGCTGAACCAGATTTGTTTGCTGAAGGTAGAATATAGGTGTGATATAATTGACAAACCGAATGCCTTCAATATGTCTCTGTCTATTGGAGAAAATTGTGGCGTTTAAGAGAAAACTGCTGATGTGGATAAAAAAAATAAATGAGGATGGCAATTAAGATTGTTTCCCGAAATTGCATGAATATGTGGCCTCTAATGAGCACATTGTCTCACAAGACTTAATGTCCCTTTTCACGCAACACCTTTTGAAGCTCAATGAGTGGTTTGCAAAATACTTTGCGTAGGACAATGTCGAAAAATTTGTGTGGATCAAAGATCCTTCCCATGCTCAAGCTCCACCAACAAAATTTACTTGGCAAGAAGAGTGTCTCATTGAACTCTCTTGCGACAACAGGTTTTTTTTTTTTTTTTTTTTTTAAGCTTCTTCTGATTTAGTGCCGTTTTTAGATAACGGTCAAAAATTAATATCCAAATCTAAATTCAAAAGCTATAAGGATTCTCATTCCCTTTGCAACATCCTATTTATGCGAAGCCTGATTTTCAACTGTAGCTGTAATAAAGAGGAAATATCACTCAAAGATCAATGTGGAGCAAGAAATGAGAGTGGCAGTGTCAAGCCTTATTTCACGCTTTGAAAAATATGTGTGAAGATCACCACCTCACATTGATTAACTTCCCATTAAATTTTTTAATATTTTTCTGTAATAATAATATATTCTTGTGTTTCAGTTCTAATTCATACACCACTGTGAGCCTTAGATTGTGGATGTTTACATTTCTGTGCCTAGTGTCATAAAAAAATAAATTATTATCTTTTTTTGTCATTGTACACATATTTCAAATAAAGAGCCGCAACAAAATACTAAACCTGCAAGTGTGTTGCGAACTGAAAAAGTTTGGGAACTTCTGGGATAGGGGGTGGGGGAGGGTCAATTGGTCCCCTCCCGCCCAATTCTGGACCAACTATTTCCACGAACCGTGAGATTATTTTATGAGCATTTTCTGACATAATGCTGTACTAAACCAAACACATTAAAAAATATAGCTACATGTGAAAATGTGAGCACTCAAATATATCAGAACTGTACAACAGGTGAAAATACAAAAAACAGGCGGACACAGGTGATACTAAGCCAGCGCAACAAGCAGAAGTGAGACATGGCAGCTTGGCGAACGGGGCCCGCAGGTGTACAGTCTGTTTATGCGGGCTTTGACTACGTAAACAAAGAACACAAAAGTTTGTATTTTTTTAAAAAAGTTCATTTGATCTTAAATATTAAGTACTTTTACAAACTGAAATATTACAGGAGCAAAATACTACTATAATAGTGATGTAGTTAACAAAGTTTGTTACAACACACACCTCCCAGCTAGCTCAAAATTGGTCTGAATTGCACACTCAAAAAAAACTTAAAGAACTTGTTCATTTCAAAGATACTTTTCCAATTTGGTAAAAACGTTGCTCTAAATGATTCATGATGAGAATAAGTCTTTCGAGAACAATGAATGATTTTTAATCATTTTTATTATCCGTTAGCGAAAATTCATATTAGCACAAAGACCGCCATCTTCCGATCACAAAACTGTTCCAGATAATTCACAACACATAACAAAAAATAGTTTGTTGATTTGAGAAAACAATTTACTTTAAACTGGTACCAAAATGACCCATGAAAAGGTTATTTATTAATGTTATTAAATCCCATAATTTCACATGGTACAAGCCAAGTAACATACTTTAACAATGACAAAACCACTCACATTTACCTCGTTAGGGGCTTAACACCGATACGACTACAGTCAACGAATTCTAGATGAAAAGTTCAAACAATTTTCTAAGTCGGTGCAGCCTGGACCTAGCAGACAAAATTGCTTTTAAACTATATTTAAGTTCAAGCCATCGCCCGGCCATGACCATTTGGTACCATGATCATACACTGTGACTTAACTGAGTTACAGACCTGACTACCTCCATCCATAGAGGAAAGAAATGTTCACGTGCCCCCCACAACCAATTACATAGAAGCTTAAAACACACTTTCAAAAATCAGCCAATCCAAATACAAGTTACAAGAAATTAAAAAACTCTACATACATGACACTGGGAGTTTTTCCTTCTGTCTCTTTCCAATTCTGATTATATATTTGTCCTTGAGTTCCCAAGCTTGGTGGGGAACTACCATTTCTGTCTCTCTCTTGCACTTCAGGGCACACCTGCCTCTCTCATTCTCTCTCATTCTCACATTGCATCATCATGCTTTTAAACAAAGGATAATAACAAACTATGACTACAACTGAAAATTTAACCAAAAAGGTAATAATGACTTTTAGTGGCTATTAAAGTTTAAATTAGGTTAATTAAAAGATATAATTAAAAACATGAACTAATGAGAAATAAGGGCAAAACAACGCATTGGTAACATATTACTACCTCTGAAACGTTCCAACAGCCATTATTTACACTGAAACAGAAAACCTAACCTATTATTGAAAATGATGAAAAAAACATAATAAAACTTTTTTATGTCAATGTTTAATAGGAAAAAGATAAGAGCTTGCAATTCTACATTTAACAAGTGGCCTATATATGATTCAAGAACAGTTGTTTCCATTAAAAAACTAACACAAGCAGATAAAAATTGTGGGTAAGTTGCAAATTGGATAATCAAGTTGCGAATAACCGGGGTTATACAGTATTAAATTTTAACAGCACACATTATTGTTTTCAATGTAACAAATTGGTCAAGACTACACAAATTACATTCTGTATTTCATTATACAAACATACATACTGGCTTGATAATAATATATTATAATGCATTTTAATTCTTGTTTGAAAATAAAGAGCTGTACACAATAATCAAAATTGATTGAAAATTTTTATTACTGTGAAAGTTTTCTCCAAAACAGATACTTTTATGACTGGTAAGATGGTAAATAAAATCTTATACTGCATAAACAGACCAAATTTGAAATTTTTTGATTCAAATACAAAAATATTTCAAACCATGTTTGTATGATGAACTGGAATTAACATTTTTTTTAAGGAATGAAACCAATATCGTCCCCAATATAATACTGGAATTAAACTCTACATGAATTATTACAGATCTAGCTCACTTCTTTGTGTTTTTTTAAGTATTTTATTGAGAGAAAAAAAAAACCTTGTGTACATTTTTAAAAATCTATTTAGAAAGCAGGGATAACCTACAGTTAAATATACACTTGCTATTTTGAACTTAAATCCAGAACCACAAAGTTTTCATCAAAATGAACATTAAATAAAAAGAAACTATATAAAATTTGCAATCACATGTGTCTTATTAAATATTACAGTTTTATAACCCTTCTTAATTGTTTCACTCACAATGTAAAATTTATTATAACTTAAACCCATTAACTTTTGAGACATGGAATGGAAGGTTGACTCTGCAGGTCAAAAAGGTTGGGAACCACTGTTGTAGGATATCATGTTGACCCTCTTAAGTTAAAAAACTTAAAATGATGGGAATCTAAAACACAGTTTTTTGTTGAAGCAATAAAGACTGTTTGAGATTTCATCAATACCTGAAAACTAAACCACAGAATAACAAAGTCACACATTTATCTTAGTTGGTAATAACATTAATTTCTAAAAAATTATTTATTAAATAGAAAAAGTTAATAAATTGCTAACCTGCTGATATACCTTGATGAGATTACGAGTCTTTTTCTTCCCAGGATTCGTTTTCCGTTTAAGTCGAGCCATAGTAGCTGTAAATTTGGTAGGGGAAATTGGAGGCAGTTTCTTTAAATCTTCTAACATTTTCTCTGCTGCACGTTTCTTTGAAACCTATAACAAACAGATAAAATGTCAACTTTTATAAGCAGTTCTTTTTAAATGTAAAAGATACATTTGTTGGAAAACAAACTATAATGTTTTCAAATAATTCTCAATTGTGTGTACTAAAAACTGTGTTAGGTCTGTTTTCCATATGTGATATTTACATTGTACTGCTCTTGACTAAGTTATAAAACAAAACATAGTAAAATAATATGACGGCATCGAGTTTATATGTAATATTAAAATTACCATGAACTGTGTATAAAAAGAAACACTTCATCACTTTGTAGAAAGTAAATGTGTAATAAAAACTAAAAGCTGCTTATAAATCTTAACAGGTTATGGGGCAAGGTACAAAAGTGAGAGTCTCTGGTTAAAATAGAGAATCATATGCAGTGGTACAAGAAACAACCTGCAGCTTGTGAAGAGTTCAAGAGAGACAGTAAAGAATATAGATACTCATTAGAGAGGTGAACTTTCAATTAAAGAACCAGATGATTTGCAGTTATGGAAATTTAAAGTTAATGTTATGTTTACCCCAAGGGTTGTGATGAGTGGTTGTAGGTACAAAAAAAACCCAAATACAAAGATGAGTTTGCCAGTTTTAAAGAAAAATATGCTAAGCTCAGAAAATCATAATACCCACGTTTGACAAAAAAACCTATCACACACACATCGACTTGTTGCAGTGCTTCTGAGATGTACTCTAGACTATGACATATAGGAGCGTGATGCTTTACAATAGAATTTTGAATTGCTGCAAGATTTCTTTGACTTAAATTGACTACAAGTACACTTCTGGTACTGACATGGTAACACACATAAGTAAATTAGAAAACCTGGTATTCTGACTGAATACAATAAAATTAAACAATGACATTCTTGAACCTATACTCATCTCTAAAATTCTGACAACTCTGCCTGAAGTCTACAACAATTTTCACAATGCATGGGAATCTACTCCACTGGTTAATAAAACCCTGGCAAACCTGAGTACAAGACTGATCACAGAAGAGAAAAGATGTGCCACCAGCAGTTCTAAGGATGAAAATGATGTCCTTGCATTCAAAACAGCCATCAAAATGCTTCCAATGTGGATCTGATAGACTTCTGTCCAACTTTAACCTGAACAATAAAACAAACACTGGCCACAGTAAATCCACCATTACGAGCTTCACTCGCTCTGGAATAGGTCATGTCACAAGAGAATGCCCTAATAATATATATATATAATACATAAGTATATATATTCCTATGTGAGCGTCATATTGTGGTTGTTTTAGAGATCTGTGCCCAGTGTCATAAAAAAAACTTTATTATCTTTTTTTTTTATCATTGTACACATATTTTGACTAGAGCGGTACGACAAAATACTAAACATGTAAGTGCGCAGCGAACTGAAAAAGTTTGGGAACCTCTGGTATAGGGGTTGGGGTGGGTCAATCGGTCAAAAATGTTAACTGCAAATTCCCCCCGTAAGAACATTATTTCTGTAGATGACATCACTCGCAATGGCAGTGAAGTGAGCTTTACAGAAAATGAAGTCACAATCGTAAAAGACAATGAAATTTTTCTTAGAGGCAGGAAGACAACACTTGACTTAAGTCCAAGCCAGAAGCCCTAACTGTTGACCATGCAAAAACACAAAATATATGGCACAGAAGGTTGTGTCATATTAGCCACGGTTATCTCAAAAATCTATTTTAAATAGTTGATGGTATAAATTGGTCTGGTGAGCATACTGTGAGTCCACCTTGCAAAATTTGTATTCAAGGGAAGCAAACAAGGCTTCTGTTCGGCAGCAAATGAACAAAGGCCAAACGGCCTGATTTGGTTGGCCCCATGACTCCGTCCTCTTGGAATGGAAAGCGATACATTCTGTCCTTCATTGACTACTTCACTCATTTTTTAGAAATATATGTTTTAGAGTCCAAAACTGAAATCTCCGCAGTGGTTATCCAGCACTTTACGAAGTGGTAAAACAAAGACAAAATATGAGACTCACCAACTCTGGATTGACAATGGCAGAGAATAGATAAACAAAAGACCCAGGAGCTGGACAAGCGATGAAGGAATAGTTCTAGATACTTCCTTGCCGAACACTCCCCAGCAACAAGAAACAGATGAATGTTCTAACAGGACTCTGGTAGGGATGAAAAACTGGAACGAACAGCACTCACAGCCACATATCATATGATCAGAAGTCCAACTAAAGATATTGAAAAAACAACCAGCTGAACTGTGGTGCAACAAAAACACCTGACCTGAGCAACTTAAAAGTTTTCGGTTGTAAAGCATACGCACAAATCAACAGACACCTCTCAAAACTGAAACCAAGGAATGAAAAATTAATCTTTGTTGGATATACCAGGACTGCCTATTGACTCTAGGATGAAATCAAAAAAGAAATAGTCGTACAGAGAAATGAATAATTTGTGAAAAACTGTAAGGGCAACAGCGGAGAAGATTCTCCAGTCAGTTCTGGTATTAAATGATACAGAAAGCAAGAGTGACAATGAAGCAGTTAACTACCAACAGTTGCCAGAGTTGCAAGGAGGGGATAAGATGAAATATACGGAAAAGAAACTTTTGACAACTCTGATAACAAAATGCTATTCCATGGTTTTGAAGAAACAAAAAACTACCACAAAGATACGAAGACTATGTAATGCTGACATACCAAGAAGAAATGTCAGGACCTGATGGGGAGAATTGTAAAAGAGTCATTCAAGAGGAAATTGCATCACTTCTCGACAATAAAACATGGACTACAATAGCAAGGGATGAAGTACCTGAAGGAAAGGAAATACTAACAAGTAAATGGGTTTTCAAGACCAAAGACGATAGACACCACAAGGCAAGACTAGTTACGCGAGGCTGCCATCAGGAAGCACGTATTGACTATGAGGACATATATAGCCCAGTGTACTGAACTGTGGATCTATGAGAGCTCTGCTTGCAAAGGCCCAAGGTAAAGGCTATGTTCTGCAAACCTTTGACATTAAGACAGTGTTTCTATATGGTCAATTGGAAGAACCAGCATACATGTATCCACCTGAGGGTATCAACACAGATGGCATCTGTCAACTTGATAAACCTCTGTATGGTATGAAGCAGGCTCCTCAAAGATGGAACGCCAGAATAAGAACATGTAAAAGACTCAGTTAACTGAGATCAGAACTATATGATACTTGGGTTGTATGTGGATGATTGCATAGTCATAGGTAAAAACAGAAAAAAAAATCTTGAGAAACTGCTGAAAAATATTAAAGGAGAATTCAAAATCAAGATTCAAGAAACTACCAAGAAAATTCCTTGGAATGGCACTCACTAGAACAGAAGGATTTTAATCTGAGTGGTGTCAAAACTCTATCCACACCTGCTGTGAATGTGGTGAATGAAGATGAAACAGAAATAAACCATGCTTTTCCATACTGAGAACTGCTGGGCAGACTTCTCTACCCATCAAATAAAACAAGACCAAATATCATATATGCAGTTAACATGTGCAGCAGAAAAAATGAAAAATACCTAAGGGACCACTGACCTAGGAATAAGATTCACAGGTGATTTGTCAACAGAATTGAAAGGCTACTGCAACTCAAACTTTGCAGGTGACAGACAAGAAGTACCATCGAATATGTCATCTACTACTGTGGGGGACCAATCAGCTGGGGCACAAGTCGCACACTCTACCGCAGAAGCCGAGTACATTGCCACAGAATGTACAAAAGAACTTGTGAATCTGAAAACTGTCCTACATGAAATTCTGGGTCAAGAGATCATGACTAAAATGTTCATTGATAGTGTCATAAGTTTAGCAAAGAATGGGGTGATCATACTTAGGTCAAAACATATTGACGTCAGGTTTCACTATATTCACGAAAAGGTAACAAAAAGATTGCTGAAAGTGTTTTATTGTCCCAGTGAGAAACATATAGCGGATATTTTACAAAAAAAAAAAAAAAAAAAAAAAACTCTTATCAAAAGTAAGATTTGAGCTTTTCGTGAATGGGATAGTTTTAATGAAACAGATTAACACTGAACATTGAGAATTAAGGGGACGTGTTGGAAAACATTCTGTAATGTTTTTGAGTAATTCTCAATCATGTGTACTAAAAACTGTGTTAGATTATGTTTTTCATTAGTGTTGTTTACATTGTACTGCTCTTCACTAAAGTAGAAAACAAAAGACAGTAAAATTAATATGGCATCTGTGTTAAGTTGATATGTAATAGTAAGATTCTAAAGTGCTGTGTATCAAAGGAATAACATTTTTTCACTTAAAGTAACTGTGTAATAAAAAACTATAAGTAGCTTTTGAATTTAATTCCATTTACATATTTACTGAAATGATTAATTTTGGAGTATAACTACAAAATCATATTGAAATAATTTTCAAATAAAGTAAAGCTATTTTCATAGCTTGAGAGTAGTGTAATGTTTGTCCATAAGAAAAGTGAATTAAAAGTTATATTTTAATTTTTACAACCACTACAACCGTGTGATTTCACTACATATTGAGTATTAAAATCTGAAATAGAATAATAATCTGGCTCTTAAGAATATTTTGTAATTCTTTCATGTAATGTTAACAGTAATGCTTTATCAAGGTTACTATTAAAATAAAATTATGAGACTTTATAAAAAAATTTGTTGGATCTTTTTTGTTAACAGGGGTTGAATATATAGCATAAAGTATAAAACATACATCATGTTCATATTGATGTTTCACAGTTGGAAAAAAAATTATCAGTTCAATTATTGGACAGAAAAAGCTTCCAAACAATGCCCAAAAACAATAATACATCTCAGTTTGGTGTGAGATCCATTACTGTCTCAACCAATTTTAGATGTACATTATTATAAGTAGTCTAACCCATTCTCATGAAATACTTTCCTCAGAATGAAAACACATCAATTTGTAATACTGATACATTTGACTAAATCAGCAAACAAGGAAGCATTAACAGCAAAACAAAATGTTTGTTTTCTTTTACAGAACTATATGTGAGGCAAGTCAGAAAAACAACATGTCTCATAATTCATTTACTTGAGAAGTTTTGCTTACTGCTAGGATAAGTGGCTAGTTATCAAAAATAGTGTTGTAATTTTAATTTATGGTTTGTAGAAATGTGTTGTGAATTTTGCCCACTAGATGGAGATGAATACCTAACCATTTTTACCACAAGTGCTTTCTATTGGTTACTTTAAATACTACATTTTTATAAACCTTTTTTATTAACTATGGCATTTCCACACAGTATGTACATTTAACAAAGAACATCTGTGAGAAATAAATGTTATGTACTATTAACTGTAGTATAGTAAAAAATTAGCTTATCTCCAATTGAAACACAAAGTTGAACTATGATATAAAAAAATAGCCTAAATTATTTGAAGCACAATCTAACAAAAAATTACTTCAACTGAATTAAACAATAAAGTTAACGTCCAATTACTAATATGATGGAAATAAAGGCCATTTAAATTAGCTAGTAATGCCTAAAACTTGATGGGTAGTTTTGATTGCATGGTTTTAAAACTGGGAACAATATGATTGGATTATTCTTTGTAATAGGGAACACCAAAGAAACTCTTCGTGTTTTAAACTGCGTAACTAAAACAAATATTTTAAATTTATATGTTATTTTGTTTAATTGATAAAACTCCACTTTATTGGTCATTTGTGAAACGAAAAATTAATTCACAGTCCAATGTTCAATAATAATGTTTGTTCGCTGAAGTATTACGTGTAATAAAATGCATTAAGAGTACGGCTAGTGGACGTCTTATAGAAAATGCATAATCATCCCATAAAACACAGAAAGTTAGCCAATAAATTCACAGTGAAACTTTTTTTTAAGTTTTCGTTATGTGCAATTCACAGTTAAATTGTATTATTGTAGTTTAAAAATTGGTCTAATAAATTCATACTTAGCAGCTTATGGGTCTATCTTTTGACATAAGTTTGAATCAACATATTTCATAAGTTTTTTTTGTATATGTAAATTTTATTATTTACTGCAGGACTTTATAATCATGCAAATTTAAAATATATACTTCATAGTTCAATGGTTTCATTACACGTTACAAGATATTACTTCAACCATTTGTTATTTGTAAGTAAATCATCTAGAGTTTGTGTTGTAGGCCAATGGAAATGAGAAAAAAAAAAATCTTAGCGACATAGTTTTGTACACTTCAAACGGATTGTCGAATAGAGTTTGATCATGTATTGGATTATCAAGAAAACAATGCCAAAAACTCGTACAAAGTTTATGAGTTGTGTATCGAAATTATATTTGATACTGCTGTAGCGACCAGCCATCCTATCTTATTTTAACTCAATAACGTTAATTGTTTAAGAGAGTCGTTATTTTAAGAACTAATTTTATAACCTTCTACATTAATTATACTGTTCCTGAGCTTACTTTTACTATCAATAATTTATTTGTGTTACGCTTAATAGGCCCCTACTTCATAATTTTATTTTAAAACAATTTCTCTAGACTCATCAAAAATTAAAAACTTTGTTTTAAATTTTATATGAAAAAATTAGCCTGAAAACAAATTTAAGTATTTTTTTTTCGTAACCATACAAAATATTGCCTGAATATATTTCTCGGTGGACTGATTCATACTGCTGTATTTTTTAAGTGTACTAGGCTTTGGTTGCCAAAATAATTAGTGTAACTTCTGCAGTCACAAACATTTTGTCGTTATTTTTACCAGTTACAAAATCCCTTTAAATTAAATGAATAAGGAAAGTAGCATTTTAACAAATATTTTCATGATGGTTAACTTGAATATTTTAACATTAAAACATAACATAACATAACATAACATTTTCATGGACTAACAAATTTCTGAATTCTTGCAAGTAGTAAGGTCTGGCGAGTCAAAAACATAATTTAGAGTTGTTATTGTTGTTAAAGTTGGGTTCTACCCGACTTTGACGTATTACTTTGACATAAAAATAACAGATCTAATAAAGTTCCATAACTCAGGTAGAATTTGATGCTTCGAGTGAAATTTGAATCCTAGATTCCAATTTTACCTAGAAACTGAAAGATTCAAATATTAAAAAAATTGAAATAAATTACAAAAATTATGAATTCTTTTTTCATTCTCTTTTCTTCAGACAACTATTTATAAATATAACTTATATTAAGACGTATTTGAAACCAGTCACATTAAAAAAAGTTATTAGTGTCAATTAATTCAATAATTAAGGTATTTGAACCTCGGGAAAACAACAAAACATCCACCGCTGTCTTTACACTTCCAAGCCCATTAGGTGACTGATCTCCTCTGCAGCTAGCAGGAAGTCTTTATGTTCAAATACCATTTCTATTCTTTAACTTTTCAATCTCACTGAACATGTCATAAAAATATACAGAATGCTGGTATGTAAATCTTCATACAATTAAAAAAAATTAATGACAATTATTCTCATATGATGAAATTATTATTTTTAGAAATGTTTGGCAACGTATGGTATATACATAAAGAGTCATTTCAAATATTTAAAGGTAGCAAAAAAAATTTAATGTCATTGTTTTCTTGTCCTATATTTAAGTGAATACAGAAATATACATTTAACAAAAAAAATCAGATTTAGTTGTTGCTTAAAGAAGGCAACACAAGTGTCATGTAATGTAACATCATTAAAAATAATTGCAAAAGTTCTAACCAAGAAGACGCAATTTTTTGTTTATACAAATCAATAATTTATAAACGCCTTATTTGTGGATTCACTTCCAACATACAAAAGTGCGTTCATTTTATAAGATTTAAAGGTGTAAAATGCACACGCCGTCCATTTCACACTTGTTTTATTTGTCATGACGGGTGAGCGCCACTTAATGTTTACAAATACAAATAGGCTTAGTTAATCTTTTATTGTATTGAATTAAACCTTACATATGTAAGAAATTAATTCCTCTTTCACTATACGTGATTTTAACTTTCTTGTTGGAAGCCTCCGGTTTGATTTACTTTGCGGGAAAGTTACTTTCATTTTTGTGAGACACTCTGTGCTTAGTTTTCGTTTGGCGAAAACAAGGCTTTGAAAATAACGGGTTGCAGTAATGTTTTGTTCAGAAAACATTTGAATGAATAAATTAATTGTGTTTATGTTTTAATATTGTAGTAAGAAGCCACACCAAATTTTCTTTTATCAAATATCCGTCTGATAGTTTTACTTTTGTTTTTGAGTATTTCTTCTTCAATATCTTCATTTTTTAACGTGGATGCTTTGGTATCTTTATTTATAAATGGACGTAACTGACCTATTTATAAGCATCGCTTTGTTTTTAAGCGGGTTCTTAAGCCAGTGATATAATGTTGACTGATTTTAAAAAATTGAGAACACATTAGGCCTTCAGACGTATTTAATTAATGCCATTAACCTTTAACATTACTGTCACCAAAATTCTTCTGATGTGGTTTTGAAAGAGCCATACTTTACTAGTCCCCGCAGTTAAAAATAATAGATTAGGTTTTGTACAAGAATTAATGTAATACACCTTACCTGAATAGCTAATAAAATTTCTCTAAAAAGTTACCACAATTCAATGGGATTATCTTGAATGAAGGTAAAGGCAGAAATTATTTAAATGAACGTAAACAAAAATATACTTTACTAACACGACGACGGATTGTTCGCGAAACCACCCATGTTTATTGCGTGAGTCAAATGCCAACTGGCGGCTATGCGGCGACGGAGCGGCGACGGAGCGGCAACGTCGCGCTAAGCGATTCAAAGAGCGGCAAATTTGACTGAATTTTGTGCGATTTGTCGACAAATTCACAATGTGGATCCACAAGCCAGTGCGGGATCCTCCAGGCCTTCAGATGGTGCTGGATCCCGTGGGATTACGGGATTCCACTTAGCTGTATTGCAATCCCTAGTCTCAGTGCCTTGCTCCTGTCAAGCTTATACGCCTATAGCGTTACAGTCTTTCATTTACATGTACCTTATTAATTAATGCGATTGTAGTCTCGTCTTTATTTGCTGTCAGCGACGCCCACGGAGCTCAGAAGGGAGACGCTAGCCATCAGTGTGTACCTAACTACGTTTTGCTAACTTATCAAACCATCTTTCTTTACAATAAATGTATATTAAAGTTTCTCTACTTTTAAGAGCAATGCATATATTTTAAAATCTGTTTTGCTATGCATTTTTTAACAATTCTGTCTATTACAATAATACATTAGTGTTTTTCTGTCTGTCTTTCGTGTTGCTCGGAGACGTTAATTTGTTACATAGATTCTCTGGAAGAGAGGAAAGGAAAGGAAAGGGGGTCAATTTTCCCTTATCAGAATTTAATAAAGTTTCCTTTATTTCATGTTAAATGATCTTTACGCCATTATATACACCTCGACAACACGACTAATCCAGGTTTTCATAAATTGTAAAACTATTATTTTAAAAACATACTCCCCTCACATGCCTCTTCTGCATATATTGTTTTCTTTATATTATATTAGTTCTTTTTTCTTCATATCAAATTTTTTTCTATTCGGAAATTCCTTACAAAACACTTAAAAGTTTTTGTTTTAATCAACAGCATACTTACTTTGTAGCATGACTTTAAATTTGACTGATTCCTGTATAGTCTCTATTCCGTGTTATTCCTACTGACCGCAGCTATTGCATTGTCGATGCTTTCTTCACTGCAGTCGTGAAAGGCCCTTGGTGTATTTGCACACATTGCTCTTTAGAAACTGCCAATAAGTTTTAATTATTCAAATTCCTACTCGGTTCAAACCTTTCCGTTTTAATTAAATTTGCTTTAAAACAAATATTTAAGTAGATTTACATTTTTAATATGTTTGTATTTGTACAATTGTGTGTGGTGTTAAAATTTCAGTTTCGATTTAAGTTCGGAATGAAATAATATGTATTTCAATACTTTCTTGGTGATATTTTTGTGTAGAATCAATTATGACTATTTAATGTGTCAAAAAAAAAAAAAGGAATAATTCATTGATTCACTTACTATTTTATTACTGCATGGTTGCACCGGAACGTGGCGCACACGTGCTATTGAAATATAATATACTATAATTCTCACAAGTTAACATCACTTTTGAATGTTAACCCAGTCCATCTGTTATTGTTACCACATTTCTACAGCAATAATTAAATAAAGTTAAATTTAAAAAATAGATATAAGAAATTGTTCAAATTTAACATTCATTTTGATATCAGTTTTCTGTAGGGACCGGAAAAATTCGCAGTTTCAATGGCCTTTAGGATAGACTGCACATTCTCCTGTACGCTCGGGCAAATAACGCAAGTTCATTGGCTGCTGACTTGTAAGTCGTCCCAGCTGGTTTGTCTGTGATTCGATCCTTTTTTGGTTGAGGGTTTATAATTGGTTGAGATTTGTCCAGATGAACAGTAAGCAAATAGCAAAATCATCTAAAAGGTATATTTATTTGAATTTTAGCCTATCGCTGAAAGAATCAGCGAATTTTTCCGGTCTCTAGTATTTGTACTGCTTCTTTAAAGAAAACATGCTAAATCTGAACCAACCATACAACTTACTTAGTCCCACACCTTTTTCATTAGAAAAATCTGATCTAAAAATTAAAAAAATAAAGAATTATACAACTAATTTTATAAAATAAAAGTTTTACAAGTAGTCAGTATGTTTATACTTCACATAAGATTAAGTAAATTTTTTGGTTACTCGTGTCAAAAGTAATATATATTCAGTGTAAGTTTTTGCCACAGCGCCAGAAAAGCATAGTGTAATATTAGCCTAACAACTGGAAGCGCGCAAGTAAAGAATATATATATATATATATATATATATATATATATATATATATATATATATATGTATGTATGTGTATATATATATATATATTCTTTACTTGCGCGCTTATGTATGTATGTATGTATATATATATATATACATACATACATACACACACACACACATACATATACATATACATACACACACACAAACATATGAAGACACCTAATATGTGTGAGTGTTTGTGTTTGTATGTACATGTGTATATAAATAAAACATTTTCAGCAGTTCGTAGAACAAGAAATGAATAAATGATACATAATACATTCATTTCTTAAAATACAATAAAAATAATATCCATCACATTTATTACTTCCTAGCTTTATCCCACAGCTTCGCTCAGTTTTAAGTAGATTTTGTCATTCAATTCAGGTTGTCGGTCGACACAGGAAGAAAAAACTATTAAATTCAATTAATTAATAATATAATTAACCCATTTAATTCAGGTTGTTGTTCAATACGGGTAAAGGTTAAATATTTACAAAAGAAAAAAACTACACAACATAAATCAGGGTTAAGTGTTGGAGAAGAAAAGAAATAGCGGAGTTTGTGTTAGTAGAGTCACAGGTTCTGCCTTGTTGCGAATTTAAGATCCCACTACATATAAAATTTTACCTACAGTTAATTAACATCCCTTATTAACTCCGCTTGTAATCTATGTATATCTTACATAGTATAAAACAAAGTCGCTTCCCGCTGTCTGACTGTCATTATGTATGCTTAGATCTTTAAAACTACGCAATGAATTTTGATGCATTTTTTTAAATAGATAGATTGATTCAAGAGGAAGGTCTATATGTATAAAACATGCATAATATAGTAAAAAACACTGATAATTTTAGAGGTTTAGAGGTGTATGTTGTGATAAATTGGTAAAAAATCACCATCGCAACGGCTGTAGCATTGTTGATGCTTCATTCGTATCTATGACGACTATTTCATTGTTAGTGCAGTCCTCATCACCGTTGAAATTTTGTGAGGAATTTAAATATAAAAAAATGCTCTTTTTTCCAAGTATATATCCTACAGACTTGAAACTTGACAGTAGTGTTCCTTATGTTACGCAGGATGATGTTTTCCGAAAATCAGCTCCCAAGGGTGGTTAAGCCCGTGCAACAGTGGTTACTTCGTCTCCATAGCAATGGGCATCGCTTTGATTTCTTTTTTCATTCGAGGCGCTGCAGTGGCATACCCACAAGGAGGGGCATATAAAATGAGCGGCGCAAGAGTGTACTGCCTGCAGACAGCCGAAGCGAAGTAAGGGTACACCAGTTGTACGTTGCGTGCTCGAGAGTCGGGAAACCATCGGTGCTATTCGTTTTCTCTTCTATACATTAAAAAACATTGTAATAAATTAATTGCCATGGTATTTAATTTATTATTACTGTAAATGGGATATTTGGTCTTCTTTTCCCTGTATTATAGCAGTGCGAAGCCGGGTCGGAAAGCTAGTATATATATAAATGATGAAAATTCTTCTGCTTTGAGGTGCAATCACGTAAACACGACTAAACGTACCGGTATGGGACTATCACCATTCGAAGCAGGATCGCATGTAGGTGGTTCATTTTTTGTATTCCGTAGACCCTTTCACCAATTTTTTTTTTAGATTTTTAAATTTGATAAGATTTTTTGCCAGTAAAAAAATATACATACAATTCATGCTAACGGATTGCTCACAGCAACGAAAAATAACTACACCCAGCGATATATTAGTTAGATTTGCTGTTAAAGTTTTCTTTTAGTTTATTAAACTATAATTTATTTTTTGATGAAATATTTCATATGTCCTTTCTGTACCCCTGACAACGTGTATGCAAAATTTAATGATGATCGGTTAAGTAGTTAAGGCGTGAAAGCGTAACAAACAAACATTCAAAATCAAATTCACATTTATAATATTAGTAGGATGAATGAATAAAAGTGCTAATTGGACGGAACAGGCCGGTGTTTATTTATTATAGTCGTTTACCTATATCTGTTAAGTCATTGACATTTCTTTCAATGAAATTAGATATGTGCCTCCCGAAATCAGATATTAAAATAAAAAAAGTAAATTTAGTTTTGTTAATGAATAGGTTGAACAAATATTTATGCTTGTGTATACGAGCACAGCGACTGCTTGTTGTTGACGGAAATGTTTGCAGGTTGTACTGTATGGCTTGTCATTGTGATGCCTCAGCGGGGCGCCTGAGATCCCTGACTCTAGGTCGTAGGGTCTTTGGAGAAGAATACCTGAAATGTGCTGGGGTGGGGTGTGGCAGGAAACCAGTGCATCACTGGGGAAGGGGAGAGAAGTTGCCACGTGGTGGTGGAACAATTTACGGGCAAACGGATTCTCAAGACAAAGGACAGAATGAAACTTAAGCAGATTTCCGTGCTGGTTTGTATGAAATATAATTCGAGTATTCACAAACACAAAATATTTTTAAAAAAATGCAATACTGTCTCCTTGAGATCTATAGGGAAATAAATTTTTGTTTGGGTTAAGTGTTCCAAGTTACTTCCAAAATTAAACTTTCACATTAAATAATGTTATAAAAATCTGCAGTTTTTCACTTTTTACAATCGTGTTCTAACATATAAAAATTTTTCACCCGTTCAGATAGTACGAGCTTTGAGAGATGCACGTGTACACTTACAAGGGGCCATCCATAAATTGTAACACGAATCATGATTTTTTGCAAAATAATAAGCAACAAAAAAGCCTTCTCAGAAATCCAGACGATTTCGGGCTAAATATGACTGAAACCAATTGGAGCTAAATTCAGTTGTAGCTGTTGTAGAGAGTTGGAGCCATTGTAGCCGTTGTAGCCAGTTGGAGCTGCTGTAGCCATTGTAGCCGTCATAGCCAGTTGGAGCTGTGGAAGCCAGAGCAATTTGGAGTTGTTTAATTTTTACTCGGACTGGACAGTAGCAGTCGCAACAACGACAAAGACCTTGATGACGTATGTACCATCAGCAATTGGAGGTTCTTCAGTTCAGTCTAACCTATCACCTACACAACAGTAATGCTGACTATCGTCAGTAGAGATCATTGTGGAAGGTCTACCATCGTCGTTTACATACTAGAGGAGACTTTAACGGGTGCAGTGTCTTTATCAGCAGTAAAAACATAACAAGTATCGAAAACGAATACATTATGGTTCGGATACGCTTGGCCTACAAGGCTGACATTGTAAATGATCTGTTCGAACAGTAAGCTGAGAATCGATTAATTAGATCTTTTGGTTCGGGATACTTTGTCTATACCTGAAAAGGTACATGAGTAAGCTGAAGGGGTTTCCAAACCTTTTGGTGTGGAGACGCTTGTCATACAGCCTGTCTAGAGAGACGTTTCGTTGTAAGGCCAACTATCCAATTTTCAGAAGGTAAAGAGAGAAATAAAAAATATATTTTTTTAGTCTAAAATCCCTTTCTTTTCATCGACCAAGGTTCGAACCGAGGACTGAAATCAATTGATTCAATCGATATATTATTTGGCTAATTTTGTAATATTTTGTCGATTTTTTCTCGATTGTTTATTTCATAAGTAGGGGAGAACAGGGTAAAGTGAACATCCATAGTCAAGGTCATTCAAGATGGCCACCGTGATGTCACAATCAAAGATGGCGGACCCCAAACACACCACACACCGACTTCAGTTTCCGGACATACATTTATACACTTCTCATACGGAATGTTAGAAAAAAAGTTTATTTTGAATGCATACTGGCGTGAACTTCTTATTCATTATAAATACTTTTTTTGTTAAGAATTCTTTAAAAATATATCAAAAGGAGTTTTGTGTGTTTCAAGGGAAAGGACCTACTGTTAATTTCAGCTGCAAAACTCTAAGTCAAAATATGACAAAACAACACAAGTGAATATGTTCAAATTACTAGTTAATGGAGTGTAGCACTATGAGGCAAAAAGCCACAGACTAATATGATGTAGGTCTACACATAACATAACCAACCATAGACATTCAATTAAGTAATTGTCTCACAACATTTTTCTCAAGAAAACAATTAGTTAACTCATTTGTTAATAATGCCTCTCCACTCAGCTACTCGCACTTGGCAATGAATTAGTGAACGTGTTAATTCAAAGTCGAGTAAATAGTTATCTGGTTGCAAGCAATAGAGCTTAAAATTTTCGTCTAAATCACCTGACACAGTTCTTACTTTTAGAGTAAAGTAAATAAGAAAAGGGAATTTTTTTTCATAGAACCATTAAAATTCATAATATTAAATTTTTAAGTTTATTGTGTGAAATACGAAATCAAAAATAACGTAATCATTAATTGATGAAAAACCGTATATTGTTATAACTTTACTATAAAAAAATGGGGGGGGGGGGGGGGGGGGGAACTGCCGTAGTACGTACATTACAACTTATTTACTAAGACATTGGAAATTTACAAGTCTGTAGACATAATACGCTGCAATCTTATGTGATGGAAGAGAAAGTCCGCGAGAGATAGTAAAATTTCTGATTTAGACGTAGGGCATAACGCAGGTCACACCGAGCAGATCGACCCGCATTTTCAGCCACATAAGTCACGCTGAAATATTAACTCGATTTAAACTTCCTAAACTGTTACTAATTCAAAGTAATGATAAATATATAAACGGAAAATACCCCTGCAAAATTTTTATAATATTAGTCAAAAATAGTTATAAATAACTACGGGTAACTCATTCAAAGATATGAATAGGTATATTAAACAAAAATAGTTATCGAATTTTATTTTAAAACTATGAAAATAGCTTACGCAAACAAATAAATCAAAGTAACAAAGGAAAAAGTTGTAAAAAAATATATACTTTTAAATTTAAAACCTAATTACCGTAAAAATACTTCATTATCTCACATCAAGTAATGAGAGTTACTCGGAAATGCACTATGTATAATACAACGAGGTAGCGCAAACGCGAAAGCTCGGGTTCAAAATCATTTCATGAATCTTGATTTTTTACCACCTCTCCAATGACCTAGCCGTCATGTTGGAACCAGCTGTCTGGCCAAACGTTTTCTGCATCCCCAGTAAACATTGCTTGTGCAGTATTGCCCTGGAAATTAACAGGAAAATAATACCTTGAAATAAATTTTATGAAATGGAAAAATTAAATTTTTATGTTCCTCATATATAAAATTTGCAAAGCTTTTTATCTAAAAATGCTTTTAAAAGATTTAATAACCACCCTGCGTCTGAAAATTAAATTTTCTGCTTTCTCTACATTACGTCATTTCTCACTTATTAAAGTTTTTAAGATTATTTTACATACATTCTGTATTTATATTCTCAAGATTATGTCTAATGCTACATTTTAAAAAAATGTAAAAATTTTATATTAAATAAATGGTACTAATGTAACCTTCCAGAGAAGAATACCTAATGACGCTACAACGAAAGTAAATGAGATAATACAAGTTTAATTTATATATATTTTTTTATTTCATTTTAAATTTCTGTCAACAGCGACGTCATAGAAACGGTGAAAATTAATTCAATTTTTTTTCTTCTTGGTTTTACTAATAGTTATTTAAACACGTGAATTTAGCCCAATGCTCATTATGTAATCAACTTAATTTATTATAGCTATACAAACAAATAACAACTGTTTTACTAACACAAATTAAATCTTAATTATTGAAAACAGGAATAAAATAAACTTGTAGTTCAGATGTGGCAAGCAAAACATTAGCTGAAGTCAATTTAGCTATGTGTGAAACTAACAGCGCCATCTATACAGAGAGAACCAAACTGAACGCGAAAGTAACTATTTAGCCAAAAGAGTGCAGCTCTAAATGCAGGGAGTGCAAACAAAAATATTTCTCACTACATTCCTTTCAAAATATTTACGCCATCTCATTCAAATTCTAAGTAACGTGATTCGGCGTTATGTGTTTCTAAGTTACGTGTATCTAAGTTATAATCATTCTAAGTTGTGTGTTTCTAACTTGTGATAGTTCTAAGTTGTGACTTTCTACATTATGACATTTCTAAGTTGTGTGGTTCTGCATTGCATGTTTCTAAGTTATGTGTTTCTAAGTTATGATCTTTTTAAGTTGTGTGTTTCTAATTTACGTGGATTTTTCCAAGTTTTCTTAGTTATGACAGTTCTAAGTTGTGACTTTCTAAGTTATGTGGTGTTCCCGATAAAATATATGGGTGTTTGGAATAAACAATGCTGTGTAAAAAAATATATATTTATGCTTGTATGTCACTTCCTTAGGTCATTAGTGTCTTAAAATAGCCTGTTAAGTTTATGATTTTATTTATGAAGGCAGCTCTGAGATCTTAATGTGTTAAAAAATCACAATTTATGGATAGATTTTAAAGTTTAATTAATAAAGATTTCTAACAGAAATGATGCCAGCTGCCTCTAATTTTTTAAGTTATAGTTCTTAGGCTATTATGAAATAATGAGTGAATTTTTACAATGTGCGTGCACCATGCAATGAAATTTTCACAGGAGGAAAAAAAAACTAAAAATTATGTGTGTGCTTTTAAATCTTATACTTTAGTGATTGATAATGAATACTCGTCCATATCATTAAAGATATTTATTTATTGTGAACATTAGTTATGGAAATTGTGTTAATTAACTTTTTTAAGTGTAAATAAGTGAAGTTATGTTCCTGCATGTATAATTTATTTGCATTATGTAGGTTATTTACTACATTAAAGAATTAATTTTTACTTATGTTTATATTAATATTGACAATTGGTATTTATTTAAATTTTTTTACTTCATAGATTTTATACTTTACCAACCGTATTTCATGGTGGCCACTCACAGTCACCAAAAATATTCCCTGATTTTTCCCTGATTTCCCTGATTAAAAATTCAAAATTTCCCTGATATTTACAATTACAAAAAAACATACTTTTGATGAAAAAATATAATATTATAGAAAGAGATCACTCATATTTTAGCACCCTGCTGTATTTTCTTCATTATATACATACGGATGTTCGTTAAATAACAAATACATTTTAAATATGTCACTATACATTATAGCGTCCCGTTCAATGACCTGCAGTCTGTGTTTTGTTTTATGTAATGGGGTATTTCAGTGTCGAGCGCTCAATCATTTTTTCACGCAACTTTTGATAACTGTTCTTTAATTCATTTTTGAAGTGTAACATTTCTAGTTGTGAAATATTTTTAGTCTTAGTACTCTCAACAAGGGATAACAGTACAGTGCAAATTTTACCTTGTGTTTGATTTAAAAATGAAACAACTAATGGATAAATCTTCACTGCATTACAATCAGTACTCCCATCTGTAGCTAAAGCAAATGGTCCACTTACTAAAGATTCAACAGTTTCAATTTAGTTTCACCAGCTATATACTCCACTAAGGAAGATGTTTTTGCTCTCGCACAGCTGTATTTCTGTGCAATTTTTGAGTCCGGAAACATAGCTCTATACAAATTACCCGAATGATCGGCTACTGCTATCAGTAAATTGTGTTCTACCAAAAAACTTGTAAACAATAACTCTGCGTTTGTTACTTTCGTTTCTTCAGATGTAGCGAAAAACGACGATATAGATTTATTGCTCGTCACGGCTTTAAAATGTTCAGCATGTTTCTTTGATTCAATATGCCGTTCTAAGTCATCCCTTCCACCATGCGCAATCGAAAAGTCACACGTGCATACATTACAAAAAGCGTGGCGTTCCAAAACATTTGAAGACGACAAGCATGGCCATTCTTTTATATAATTTGGTCGAAAGTTCTGAAGAATAACGTTCTTTTTTTTTTTGCCCCAGATACACATTGTTCTGTCACACGCTTCATTTCTACAACCGGCACTGAAGAACACAACACTATCGAACAACATAAACAGGTTTCACGTCTGTACACACGACAAAAACACTTTGATGAAAAAAATGGCTTTCAAGAAAGTAAATAACACAAGACAGGTTAGCCAAAGTACCATACAAAAATTATTGTGATGTAAGTAGCTAACAAACGAAAAGACCGAGAATATGTACTAGTTGTATCGTACAACGGACGTAATACCGTACCATTTCTATTACAAAACACAACAATTAATCTACTTATTTCGACAGTACATGCGCACATTTATCAGTTCCGTTATCTGCGCAACCACGTGATGTATTCGAACTGCGTTCACGAAACACGCACACCAGAAACGGAATTTTTTTCCGTTACCCAGCAGCACAAAGCCTCGTTTCCGTAATAAACCAGCGATGTTCCGTAATTCCGTAATATTGTGTTAAATCCGTAATAATTACGGAAAATCCGTAATGGTTGGCAGCTCTGCGGAAATATACATGACACAAAAAATTCCCGGTTATTAAAAAAATTCCCTGACATTTCCCTGATAATTCCCGATCAACGTGATTTCCCTGATAAATCCGTTTTCCCGGTTTTCCCGGTGAGTGGCCACCCTGGTATTTACAATATCACGCCAGTCCTTTTATTATTTCATTTCTATTAATTATTTGCATGCAAAATTAAAGTTAGTTTTTTAAACAAAGCTAGGTAAGTATAACTTCTAACATGCGTACATAAGTTACATACACCAATTTTTTTTCTTACCATACCACAATATTAATGTCTTACACATACCAGATGACATGGCAAAAATCTGCATAAACAGTGTTTACACATGTTAACATCAACTGCAAACAAACACCAATTCTATTCTATTCTTGGAGAGCACTCCTGTCCTTAATGTACGTTACACGAGTTGGAGACACACAACTATCTTGCGTTACGTGAATTTGCACTAGTTTAACTAGTCTCAATTCAGTTTGAGGTGATTTGGAGTTTTAAAAAAGATTTTTCAATACCAGTAGCTTTGTTTTTGTCAATTACCCATGGCTTTTTTTAATAATAGCAGGAAGCCATATGTAGTAAAAAGTGATAAATTTGCTTAATGGTGTTTTTATACATAAATTTAGTTCATAGTTAATATTTAAGTTGGCCCTGATTAAATCAGTTAATTGTGATTGCACAACAAACCTTACACAGCTTAAATTAAATAAATAGACACTAACATTACGAATACACATAACCTGTTTCAGCTGCCATGTTTGTTTTGTTTAAAATTTTAAAGATGTGACAATAGGATATTAAGTGTGTACAAATGCATATAATGTTTTCTATAAAGTTTTTCCAAAGAACTGTTTTACAGGGTGGCCACTCTTCTGGGATAATAAAATTCCTGGTTTTTTCCAGGTTTTTTCAAGGGTGGTTTTTATCAATATTTGCCTACAATTTGCATTTTTGTTACACAAAGCACACACAATATGATGTTTTATTGGCGTTAAACAATAGACAACTTAACTATAGGCTTAAAAATTAAATCAATGAACTTGCTTAAAACAAAACCTACCACCAACAAAAAATTTATAATCTCACGTCACAAAAATTACTTGACACCAAACGCACGTGTTTTGCCTCTCTTGCGTGGCTGGCTAATGCTGTTCTTCCCATCCATGCTACCGATATTGATTTTAACATTACACAAATTGCAAATAGCGTGTGTCCTGCACTTTGGATCTTTCTCCACCCATTCAAACTCTTCCGTATATTTGTCATTGTACGTGGTGACCGAACTCGTTCACATTTTGATAGTCTGCGCCAATTACATGTTAGTTTAAAAAATTCAAAACAACGTCCCGCACAACTAAACTTTTTAAAAATACTCGAGAAAAGTATCCGTGATACCGTGACGCAACAACATGAGCGCAAAGTAGAAACAAATATACATACAAAACTAGTGCTACCAACATGCAGTGCGAGAAATTACTACCACCCTACAACAACGTTTTCAGCCAAAATGCTGTTGCTTTTGAATACAGAAACATAATAAGTATGGAAGTCTGAATTGTTAACGGTTTCTTACGTACTACAAAAGTTTTTAAATGCAATATGAACAAATTAACTTTCACAAAATATAGCACACGAGCACGCTGTCGTGCTTCGACGGGTGGTGAACGTGATCATTTAACAGCCGTATGTTATTGTAACCGTTACTTCATAAAAAAATTCCCGGTTCTAATAAAAATTCCTGGTTGATTCCCGGTATTCCTGGTTTTTTTAAGAAATCCTGGCTATTTCCCGTATTTCCCGATTTCCCGGTTGGCTGGCCACCCTGTTTTATGTAGAAGTATAGCAGTCTGCCTCACTTCATATCTATGGCTGCACTTAAAAGGGGCTAGTAGTAATATCTTGTTGAAAACTAATAAATGACCAAGACAAAATATATGCTTCACACTGCAATCGAGTAATTTTGCAGTCAGCTGAACACTGTAATATTTTAATTAAAATGATCCTTTATGATGGTGTTATTTACTACAGAAAAAACATACGGGCCAAAAATTTTAATATGTTAACTTAATTAACTATTAATGACATTAAACTACATTTTTTTATTTATTTCAGAATTATAAACTTCCTTATCTAGGTTCAAAGTTTTGATATTAACATGACTTTATATACAATCTAACTGTAATAAAGATCTCAGGCTTTTGCTGCCATTGTCTGGAGTTGCTTGGCTTCTAAGTTGTAGCTGCGTCCAAGGCTAAGATTTCACCTAAGTTTTCATCAACACTGCAGTCGCCATCATCAGGGTAGCAGTTCCCTACTAAAGTTTTTGGAAATTTTCCTGCCTTTAAATACTCTAGCTTGAGAGGGTAGTGTTGCCTGATTGGCTGCAGATGTGAGTAATCATAGCCTTCCTTTCTTCTGGCTGACAGGTTGGCATGTTATCATTTGCAAATCAATTAACAACTATTAATTTTTGTAATTTAGAAATATAATACACACAAAGAAACTAAATGTACCTTTTTCCCATTACCCTCGCCTGTTGTCATCTTGTCACCAACAGAACATTTGGTTATAAATGTTCTCATGTGAGGTGGTCCCTTCTCACTGATAACCTCGAAAGTTACTGGCAAGTTTCTCTTCAGTGCAATTTCATGCACCAAAGATATTGGAGACTTCAACTCAGAATTAGGATCAGAATCCACAATGCAGGAAATTCCTGCAAACAGTTTCATACACAGTATTTATTTGTAAAAAAAATTAACTTTTCACATAAAACAAATAACTTAGACTAATTTTTAGAATGACAAATTAAAGAAATAATTTAATGCAGAATTACAAATAAACATATCAAATAAAAAAGTTTCATATTTCTTGGCAGCACTTGAACCATTGAACATAAAAATAGTACATTCCACATCTAATCTTCTTAGAATCTGGAGAAGAGCATAGACCAAGGATAAAACTTAAAAATAATGCATAACAATATAGCACTAGAGATAAAGAAAGAGAAAGATAGGAAAGAAAAACATTTATAAACATTACAAGACAACTAATATTTAGGGGAACCAATTACAGCATAACTTTTAAATAAATAAATAAATAAATAAATAAATAAATAAATATATTTATATATATACTCTTGCACGTTATACATAGATTTCATATCCTGATACGGAAATCCTGATTTTGGTTTTCAACGGTTTATCAGAATCACTCTAGGCAAATGCTAGAATAGGTTCATACTATAAGCATTGGCCCATTTCTGTCCCAATATCCCTTATACGTGTAATTATGTTTTGCATCTCTAATGACCTCGCTGTGGACGAGAAGTTAAACTCAAGTAAAAAATATTTATAGTTAAGCCAGTGGATACAATTTTGCATAAAAAAGATAAGTACCTAGTATATATTCTACTACAGTACACACTCATAAAATGCCTTAAGTAAACATATAATGGTTAAATATTTTTATCCATTTATTTAAAATAAATAGACAATGTTATTCATTTATAATTTGTTACATACCTTATCTACAGCTTGTCACCACCCACCACCTCCGGCTAGCACAAATTTGGTGATGAGTGGAACTTACAGGTTAGAAGGTCACAAAGAAAGAAGAAATTTATAAACAATGTTCGATGTATTACCTGTTTTATTTATTTATGTAAAATTTACACTATATTCTGGACAGAGCGCACAAAAAAGAGTTAAACTGTTCCTCAAAAATATATGACACTGAGCCATGGCCCGGCCATGGCCTGCTCAGCCCGCCGCCCGAACAACGACCGCTCGGCCTGGTGCTCGGACAATGACTTAACTTTACAGCCTTCCTTTCCTTTGTGCGGGCAGTGTCCTGGGCTCGCTGACGTAATTTTCAGCCAATCACGGCACATGGCAACAGAGGCTCAACGAAATGCTTACTTCTGTTCCCATGATGCAGCAATTTTGTCTCTTTCTCACACTCCCGTGACCGTGACTCACACGCCTAGCGTGTGAAACAAAGCCTCGGTCG